>NC_051852.1:111873321-112188943 GCF_905115235.1 Hermetia illucens | reverse complement strand
TCCACTTTCGAGCCGAACTTCTTAAGTATACCGAAATGCTCTTCTGGATGGCGAGAATTATGATTTTGCGGATTCTGATGGGGTGCTCTTTTTGTCACTGATCCATGCTATCTATTGGCCTCTGAGCCATTGGTCTGTGGCAGGCTGATCGATGGCTAGCCAGTTCACTACTCCACCAGTAGGTGGGTCTTAAACTGGGGAATGAGTATTTTCGAGTCGTGGACGCGTCATATGCTTTGGCGATACATTGTGTCATATAGACAACACTTTCCATAGAGGCGCCTGTTTTATTGGGTCGACTGAGCTATGGAGGTTTACTCATCCTAAATTTTTGCATTGCAAACTAAAATTTTTTTCGGTTTCGAGCATGCAGCTGCTTTGTTTTGCGTCTCTCTCTTAGCTCAAAGAAGATTGCTTGATTATCGGGTTTATGTTTATGTCATGGCCAAAATTATATCCAACTGCGCATTAGCTTCTAATTGAATGCGTCTGTTTGCATTTGTTTCTCTGCTATCCAATTCAAGAGGGCAACAGTTGAAGTGACAGGAAATCACCTTTGGATTACGTCTCATTGCGTCGAGAATAAGATTGTTAAGCATTTTCTCACACTCAGACATTGTCAGACTTGGTGGAGCATAAAAGCTGTACACGTATACCCCATTCATTTTCGCTTACACAAAGAAGCTGGCTCATTCAACTTGTCGACTGCATGCCCATATCGCCACTGTACTACCCGAATCTGTAACCCATTTTATAGGTTCTATAGGGTCCGCTTATGCAGGCAATTTCTTTTTCAAATCTGTAGCTGGAACGGGCGACATGTCAGTTTAGTTTTGATCTTGAGCAACATCTCCACGTTGGATAAATTGCCCTTCGCCTATTTGTCAACTTTAAATAATACTTTACTTTTCCCATTTATTGACCTTCCCCCTGCTGGGCTTCTGGGCGCGTTCCTACGCCTACTTGTCATGTCTTCCGTGATGGTTTCATGTTCTGATTATCCTTTTCATAACTATTGTGGTTCACGCAACACAGTTTAAAAACGAACTACGTGAACTGCATATTTACAGGTCAGTAAATATGCTCTCATAGGTGAGTTCCTCGTCTGGCTGTCGGTCTGTCCGTCTGGGTGTCTATCTGTCACTTACATTTTTTCTGAAATGGTTACTCCAATTGACACGAAATTAGGTGGAAAGATGGGGAATGGGGTCTCGGCTAGATGCAGCCGGTATAAGGAAGCGGAGGAGGTGGCCCTTAACTTCATGTGCAACTTTCCGGTCCCATTAGATCTCAGACGAAGATACCTCGGTGAGATTTTCTTCAATGAGTCATCGGTGCACTCTCTGCCTCTGGAAGAAGTGCTCAGACTCGCGAAAGCCTGCCGCTGCATGCGGGGACTTAACAAAGGCCTGAGTGGTTGGAGGCACGGCTTCCTCCACCTAGCGCGACGAGCGGCATATGTGGTTCTCCTCCCATCGAAACTCAGGGTCGAATCTCAGTTCCGTATTCTCTGTGTATTCTACCTAATTTTATTAACGATATACCTTTGATTTCGCAAGAGGTGAACAAAGAGCGTTTCGTGATTATCAGAAAATTTGAAATTTTCCCTCTAACAAGGTAGTAGGCATTGCGGAAGTTGACATAAACCAATATTACTAGGTTCACTAGTGAACTAAATGTAACTCCACAATGATCATCCAAATCTCAAAAGTTTGAAAATATCCGCTCGAAGTTGCCTTGGATAGTTTCTATGCCCGTAATGAACTGTATTCCTGCATCAGACTTCAATATTGCAACCCTTATTTGAACCAGTTTCAACTTTAAGATTCCTCCCTGTTTCAGGAATATCTTGGTCCATTGATCGATTTCCAATAACTACTCAAATAATGAGTGCTTGAGCCTCCAAAATGCTGCCTCGTATCTGACGGAATCTCTGCACAGATTTTTCATTCGCTCAGCACCGAGTTCCCTGGCAGACGTATAACAAAAATTGAAACAAATTTCTTTGAGTGTTTCCTTATCGGATTTGGGTTTTCATATTAAGGACGCCACGATTTTACGGTTCAATGGACCAAACCGATTATTGGGTGTTGATTGACAAGTGGAATATTCTCGTCTCCGTTTCAAATCCGATTGCAAATTCAAATCCAAAATCGATGGTGAAGGTGGTGAGGCGCGTTTCCGGGCGTTATCGATACCGTATCAAATTTCACAGGTGGTTGGGGAATTCGAGACGAAAACGAAGGGAATCCCAAGTATCACACACATACAGAGCATCGAATGGAGGAAGTCTTCCCTGAAACCGAACGAACCATTAAAATGCTAAGCCGAAGAAATTTTTTCCGTCATTTTTTCTATTCAGAAATTACACGAGTCTTCCATTATCCCTATAAAGTGGGGGAAGAATGTGCCCGGATAGATGGTGGGAAAGATAGACACAGGCAAAAAAATGTTGAGTCCTTTTCACGAGAAAGCGCGTATAAACCAAATTGAAAGAGGAAAAAAGCGTCTTTGATGTTTATTGGGGCCAAATTCAATTGAAGGCGGTTTTGATGATTTCAAAGTGAAAGTTTAGTCTGATTCCGGTGGCTTTTTTAGTTTCGTTTGCGTGGAATGGCCATCGATAGGGTTGTCAGTTGCGTGGTTGGAATGGGTAAGTGCAAGGTAGATCCTTCACCGACGACGAAAATTCGGAGTGTTCTCGATTGGAATATTAAGTGTAATGTCCAAGAAGGAATGAAGCTGGCAGATGAGCCAACTAATTCCAGTTTCTGTATAGATACAATATCCAAAATTTGATATTAAGATATTTTGCCCCACCTCATTCTGCTTCAGTGAAAAAATGTTATTGGTTATAAATTCCTAGGAAATCACAAGTTGCTACGGCGTCATTTTCCTGATCCTTTGGTCTGCGGAGTCCATCAAACTCGGTAACACGTTCGTCCTGAATTTGTATTGGCTTTGCTCAATTCTTCTGGTCGTTTCACTTCACAGCTTGCCAATGGGAAAGAAATGAAAAGTGTGAAGACGCATTTGAATTCGAGAAAGGACCTTAGAATAAAGAGGAAGCTTGTTAAGGACAACTAATGGATTTTTTCGTCTTGGCGTAAATGAAAATTCTATTTCTGGTCATACTTAAGTATAACTTTGACGAAATTAGATATTCGTCTCTATTGGAAGAGAGAATGATCATTCTCAATTTTATGTCCTTTTTTCGTTGCAAATTAAATTTCAGTAGTAACTTATTGAAGGTTAGCAAATCGGGGTGGACTGGAAGGCAGAATTTAAAAATTAACACACTTAACGGAAGAAATATATACTTTGAAGAACAACGTTTTCAGCACCTGATCGAATGATGAATTTCGGATCATTCTGAAAGTAATATTTGATTCTAAGAAATTAAAAGGAGAAACTCGTATTAGGAGGAATAATAAATAAATTGAAAAAAAATATGTAGTTAGGTTCATACATCCTGACCCTTTAGGGGTTAGCTGGGGTCAACTTCACTTTTTGTTGATAAAAACTACTTTCAATTTAAGGCAGCGAATGTATGTTGCCGTGAACTATTTACTTCTCCTTGATTTGGAGTTAAAAGATTCACTTAAGGTTCACATACCCTGCTTGCTCTCCCAGATGACTAAACTCCGATTTCTTGAGTTTCCTTGTTAGCCTAATTAGTATTTCACATTTGAGAGGATTATTCCAAAGTTTTGGCATACCCTGATTGTACGCGTCTTCTTCTCCAGTCAACACTGCTCGGTTTTGTGGTCACTTCGTACCTTATAGCTGTACAGTCTTTGCATTTCCTCCGCCTAAATATCATCGTCTGACGTTCGCATCGCGCAAGGACTCTTTACGCACTCACACTATATACCGCCTATAATTTCTTCCTATTCGCCTTTGTCCAAAATTATGCTCAGTACAGCGGAATGGAAGAACACACTCTAGCTAGCAATAACGTCCTCGGTGATTTGAGTCCTATACTATTGGGCAACATGCCAGTCAGCGTAGCTAAAACTTTTCTTGTTTTTTGGGCCCGCGTGGGTGAAGTGTTCACAGAAGATTAATCGATGATCCAGCATAACAACGAGGTATTTGAGAACCTACAAGTTCGTGAACTCGAAAAGTACAGGGAGCAACCGCACCAGGCGCGGAAATTTTAGCAACAAGTCAGCAGGATGAAGTCTTATACACCGCGATGCTCATCCTGCCGAGACAAAGAGGGAAATCTGACTTCCGACAGAATGGGCATATTGGAGCGATCGGTTGAGTCCTTTGATGTGCTACTGAACAACCAGAACATCGGCAAGTTGGAGGTCTGCCAACTGAAGATGACGGACAAATACTGCCACCACCAAGTATAGGAGAAACAGTGCGTGCAATTCATCGGCTTAAAAATCGTAAGTCGCCTGGAGCCGGTGGAATTACAGTCGAATTGGTTAAATATGTAGGCGACCAGTTACACCAAGTGGTTCATCAACTTGTTGTAGTGTACTGTGAAGTTCTGCTCGCTCTCTTTTGAGACGAGTCTTTCTACCGCCTCTGGGCTTCCTCTTCTTCGTTATGGAAATATTGACTGCAGACGTATTGGCTTCCTTTGTTTGGTTGTACTTTCCAAAATATTTTCGAATATCCCTTGGCTTTGGTCCTCTAGGATCGTGAGTGCCAATTTTCGTGGGTATGTACACGGGTGGTTTTTCCGTGGTTGTTGCCTGGGGTATGTATTCCTCGAGCCTATGGAAAAGTGCATCGATGGTTGCGATGTCCTCTGGGCTAAAAATCCTCAGTTCGTCCGTTTTGGTGTCGGTTGGGGTGACTTCCGGATCGCAAGTTGCGGGGTCGCAGTTCACCGTCGCAGGAACATGAGTTGCAGGGCCGATAGTTGGAATAACGCAGTCCCGTGGTTCGATAGTCGCAGGATCGCCATGTAAGGTTGAAAGTTGGACGGCAGGATCGCCATGTAAGGTTGAAAGTTCAAAGGTATGATCGCCATGTAACAACAAACGTTGGATGGACGGATCGCCTAGTGATGTTGAAGGTTGCAACTAAATTACGTAATCGAGTAAACAAAACTTTACAAGATACCATTCCAAGGTACTTGAACTCGATACGACCTAGAAATAAATATTCTAAAAAACGCCAGTGTGAATAAATCACATGCATTGCATTTCTTGCATGCATTTCTAGCTCGAATAAAATGTGTGCATATGGATATGAGTAATGCATATGCACACGGAATGAAATGTGAGATTTGAGAGCACGCGCCTCATGTGAATTATTAGTAAGTGCAGCGTTCGAAGTAATTTGGTGTTGAATTACTTTCGAACCAATTTAGGTCAATATTGTTGTTGATAGATTTAGTGTTATTTTAGGTTTAAGAAATTGTATAAAAGAGAATGAAAAGATACAATATACGTTCTTATTGATTCTAACTTTGAGCAGTTTACTTTCTGCATGCCGTATCCTCGCGGCAAGGTAAAGAACATAAGATACCAATAGTAACCACGGCAAGTGTTCAGGGATGAACATATTGCCATTCTATCTGCGGTCTCACCGCTTTGTTAGGTAAGGAATATTAAATTCCTTTTGTTCCTTTTTCACTATCGAACTCTCTCGCTAGCTCCCTACCAGCATCTGAGGATAACTCAGACGGCTCCTTCAACAGCTCTACTACCCTGCAACCTTCAACATCACTAGGCGATCCGTCCATCCAACGTTTGTTGTTACATGGCGATCATACCTTTGAACTTTCAACCTTACATTGTGCTCAAGGTATGGGACAGCGAATCAATGCCTGACGATTGGCAACGAGGCATTATCTGTCTCATACATAAAAAAGGAGATATCACACAGTGCGGCAATTATAGAGGTATCACGTTGTTGAGTACCATCTATAAGATATTCTTCTCTATCTTGCTGGGCCGGATAGCTTCATACGCCCAGAACATCATTGGCCCATACCAAAGAGGCTTCACTCCAGGCAAATCAACAACAGATCAGATTTTCTCTCTGCGGCAAGCGATGCAAAAACTGTTGGAATATGGACAACAGTTGCACCATCTATTCATCGACTTTAAAGCCGCCTATGATAGCATAGCCAGGGTAAAACTGTACAAGGCCATGAGAGAAATCGGTATCCCGACGAAATTGATAAGACTGACTAGGCTGATCCTGACCAATGTGCGAGGCCAAATAAAAACAGCAGGATCACTCTCAAGACCATTCGACATCAACAACGGTCTATGACAAGCCGACTAAAAAAGACGATAAAGAGCGCCTCGCGATAATCGAGATGAAGATGTTACATTGAACCAGTGGACTAACCGCGTTAATGGCTTCCAAAATCTTGCAGGATAACTAGATGTGATCTACCATGCTGCGGTACAAGCACAGGATGTACAGGAGGCTATTTCTTTTATCTTACTTCACCCCATAAAGCCCCCATATTTTCTGACATTCACAGGTGGCGGCGTTCAATTAACACGTGGTCAGTTTGATTCAAAATGTTCCGTCTAGAGAGGCACACCTTTGTTAACTACCATTTTCACGTAAACCAGCTACTTCCAAAAACCATTTCGTGTGACACTGCCAGTTGAATAAACCTCAAACCGTTATCATTAGTGTTTTTTATAAGCCATGCGCACCAACGGATCCTATAAATAGAGGCTTCATTGCTATTTGTCTGTTGAAACCTCCAGGTATGATTTTCATATCAAACTTGGGACAGGTTATGAGGGTCCGCTCAACTACCTCGTAGAAGGTATCTTTCTCTGACTCTGCAGAGTCTTCTGTGTTAATTAGACTTACATTTCAAAATTTGCCTGACAATCGCTGAATGCATTGCGGTGAGATGGTCCATTGGATGGCCACTATAATACTCGTATATGGTATAGTGGCTCTTCTCCAGGAAACCGGTCCAGCACATCTTTGTAACACTCTCACATCAGCTTTACATTGAGATAGGGTATCGGCTAGCTGATTAGTAGCTCCTTTTCTATACATGGAACGTACTTTCCATGAGGAAATGAGCAAATCCTTCATCGACACTGAGACTTCTTTCGTGGCTTCGTAACTTCGGTTTTCCGTTTAGGGTTGTCACTCTGGAGGATCAGTTGGTACAATTGTCTTGTTTTAGGCGTGCGAGATTGGCCTTCAGTCTTCTCGGGTCACCAAGTGAAGGTGGAAATAGGATGTCGTAGTAGAGCTGTTGGTGTTGGTTCAGCAGGCGTGTTTCCCAATTAACACTTTCTACACGTTGACCGCCAAACTCTTCACTATTCAGAAATGAGTGTTTTTCAAATTCTCACACGCAGTATGACATGATTACAAGAGAAAGAGAGCCTTCCTTTTTCCATAGTTGATGAGCTAATTTAGAAACTTTTGTATTTAACCTTCTGAGCAATTTGATTCTTCCAGGTTAAACATTCACGCATGTATTTATTATTATTAATTATCAATAGATCTCTACCCTAGTAGTCTACCCTCCATTAGTGGAAACTTTTATGCACCGTGTTCCACCCCTCTTTGTCTCAAAGAAAAATGTCCTTTTTCCCCAATTTTTCACTTTATTTGTAATATTCAAACGACGAACACGATGAAGCCAATATAATTTTTTTGAACAAGCTAATTTAATTAAAGTGTTGCCAGGCTAACCAAGGCATTCCTCGGAATCCATTCAGCAAAACCTTCATTCAGATTCGCTACCGAAATCCGCTTATTTTTCCACAAAGCAATTCACTCCACTCTAAATGTTAAATCGAAATGTACTTGGCATAAATTCGAGATTTCAATGGGATTGGGAAAAGCCACATTATTGCCATATTAATTGTCTTGTGCAATCGCACAAATTTCAGGCAATTTCCGTACACGCTAAGCCAACTTACGGCAAGTGAATCCTGCCATCGCTATGCCGCAGGACATGGACAGCCCAGGCGACTGAAAGGAACAAATAAAGCTGGTAAACTGTGAATTGCATCTTCTCACAAATTTCATCCGAAACTAAAACTATTAAAATACCATTTAGTAGCGAAAATGGCAGTTTAAAACCCAGCTCCCCTCCCGTGCCGACGACCACTGCAGTAGCTGCCAAAAATTCAACAGTTGGTGAACATTAATTGGGCTTCTCCGTCGACATTCACTCGTCCTTACTTAAACTAGAGGCGGCCATTTTGTGAGCATCCCTTCCACTGAGACGGGCACGAAATAAGACAAATGGGTTGAGCATGGCATCTTCTACGGACCCGTACGTATCTATAAATCTTTTCTTATTAGCCTGGAAGAAGCCTTTCAGACGAACAAGAAGCGGTAGTATGAGAATGCTATGAAAAGTTTTCATAGACTTTGCATAAAAGAGCCTAGAACGGACTAGGGGATGCATGCCACTGGCTAAATTTTGAATTCGAATTGGAAAGGATTCTGAGAAGGTGCTCGCTGTATTCGACTATATAAAAGGAAAGTTTCTTCCAGACATTCGAATAATAAACATACGTAGATGGACCACTTACCTACAAAAGTCGGATGTCTATCGCATATGGCTGACTATATCTCCTGCTTATCTATTTCCGGGTATACGTTGCAGGTTATGGATGGCGAAAAGGTCAAAATTTACGAAAGGAGAATTGACTTTGTAACGACGTTGTAATATGAGGCAATTTGTTAGATATCTCGTTAACTTTTGGAGGCTTAAGGATTTCCGCTAGGCTTGAAATTGAATAAGGTAAAGGCTTTCTTTATCAGGATGAAGTCATTGACTAATAAATTCAGGATGGGCGGGAATATGATTTTGAGAAACGAGACCGCCCGTTTTAAGAATATAAATTTGAAATTACGTGAATAGAATTCTTGAGTCTAGTCGCATATTTCCCCTTGAAAGAAGGCAGTTACTGATCTTGCTTTTCGTTTCTATACTAAATATATGTATACATTAATACTTGTTAGTTCAGAATAGAAGATACAGAAGGGACATTGGTTTTCCAAACTATGTTCCTTGTTTGGCTTCTTGGAAGTGTTCCAAAAGAGAATCCAAATTCGGACCGAGATCGGTGCTAACGACAATCAAAACCTATACTCTTATGCCCTCTCCGTTGATTCTTTCTACGAAATTGCAATTGATACTGAAGAGCTTAGATATTGCCCTTATAGATATTCCGGGCCGCATCATCCTCATCCATACGAATAAAGTGACCCGCCCACCGTAACCTATTGAGCCGGATTTTATCCACAACCGGACGGTCATGGTATCGCTCATAGATTTCTTCGTTATGTAGGCTACGGAATTGTATCCTCATGTAGGGGGCCAAAAATTCTTCGCAGGAATCTTCTCTCGAACGCGGCCAAGAGTTCGCAATTCTTCCTGCTAACAACCCAAGTCTCCGAGAAATACATGAGGTCTGGCAAGATAACATAATTGTCTTGTACAGTAAGAGTTTTGACCCTATGGTGAGACGTTTCGTGCGGAACAGTTTTTGTAAGCTGTTGGCTGACAACAACCGTGCGCGGATTTCATCGTCATAGCTGTTATCGGTTGGGATTTTCAACCCTAAATAGGAGAACTTATCAACGGTCTCAAAGTTGTATTCTCCTATATTTATTCTTCCCGTTTGACCAGTGCGATTTGATGTTGTTGGTTGGTTGGTTTTTGGTGCTGAAGTTGCCGCCACATATTCTGTCTTGCCTTAATTGATGTGCAGCCCAAGATCTCGCGCCACCTGCTCGATCTGGATGAAGGCAGTTTGTACGTCTCGAGTGGTTCTTCCCATGATGTCGATATCGTCAGAATAGGCCAGTAGTTGGGTGGATTTAAAGAGGATCGTACCTCTTGCATTTACCTCAGCATCACGGACCACTTTCTCGAGGGCCAGGTTGAAGAGGACGCATGATAGGACATCCCCTTGTCGCAGACCGTTGTTGATGTCGAATGGTCTCGAGAGTGATCCTGCTGTTTTTATTTGGCCTCGCACATTAGTCAGGGTCAGCCTAGTCAGTCTTATCAATTTCGTCGGGATACCGACTTTTCTCATGGCCGTGTACAGTTTTACCCTGGCTATGTTATCATAGGCGGCTTTAAAGTCGATGAATAGATGGTGCAATTTGTGTCGATATTCCACCAGTTTTTTCGTCACTTGCGGCAGAGCGAAAATCTGATCTGCTGCTGATTTGCCTGGAGTGAAGCCCCTTTGGTATGGGCCAATGATGTTCTGGGCGTATGGGGCTATCCGGCCTAGTAAGATAACGGAGAATATCTTATAGATGGTACTCAGCAACGTGATACCTCTATAATTGGTGCACTGTGTGATATCTCCCTTTTCATGAATGAGACAGATAATGCCTCATTGCCAATCGTCAGGCATTGACTCGCTGTCCCATATCTTGAGCAGGTGTAACTGGTCGCCTCCATATTTAACTAATTCGGCTGTAATTCCATCGGCTCCTGGCGACTTATGATTTTTAAGCCGATGAATTGCACGGACCGTTTCTCTTATGCTTGGTGGTGACAGTATTTGTCCGTCGTCTTCAGTTGGCGGGGCCTCCAACTCGCCGATGTTCTGGTTGTTCAGTGGTTCATCAAAATACTCAACCCATCGCTCTAATATGCCCATCCTGTCGGAAATCAGATTTCCCTAATTGTCTCGGCAGGATGAGCATCGAGGTGTATAAGGCTTCATTCTGCTGACTTGTTGGTAAAATTTCTGCGCCTGGTGCGGTTCCTCCCTGTACATTTCTAGTTCACAGACCTGTTGGTTCTCCCAGGCTTCCTTTTTCCGTCTGTGAAGTTGTTTCTTCGCTCGACGCAGTTCGTGATCTCTGTCTCTGGTGGTGCCCTGGTTCTTTGAGAATGCAACATTACTCCATATGCAGCATTTTTCCGTTCCGTTGCTAGCTTACATTCAGCGTCAAACCAGCCGTTCCGACTTTGCGGTTCGGGCCAAGTATGTTTGTGGCCGTATCAATGATAACGTTCTTCAGGTGGTTGTGAAGATTATTTATTGATGCTTCATCTCCAGGACCTTTGTTGACTACGGTTATTGCGGCATCCATTTCCCTCTTATAGCTGTCGCGGAGGGCTGTGTTGTGGATGGCTTCAGTATTCACTCTCACCTGATTGTCAGAGGGGATTTTAGGTGGTGTCGTAATTCTAGCTCGGAGCACCATGCCAATGAGATAGTGGTCCTAGTCTATATTGGCCCCCCTATATGTTCTGACATTCATCAAGGCTGAGAGGTGGCGTTCGATCAACAAGTGGACAATTTGGTTGAAAGTGGTCCCGTCTGGAGAGGCCTTCGTATGTTTGTAGAGCTTTCCGCGCAAACCAGGTATTTCGATGAACCATTTCGTGCGATAGTGTTAACTAGATAATCCGCAGTCCGTTATCATTGGTGTCCCTATGCGAGCTATGGGAGCCGACGTATCGCGTGAATACGGGCTCCGTCCCTACTTGACTGTTGAAATCTCCAAGTATGTCAAGTCCGCTATTGCTCAAGCAATAGTATGCAAAGGTTATTAAACTTTTGCAGCTTTTAGTGCTTCCTTCGTCACCTTCGTGAAGGAATGGAGTCTGTGATCGAGCAGAGTTTTTTAATTATAGTCGACTACTATGGTCCATATCACTACAGCTTACAGTTTTATTGCGTGGTGGTCGGGATTGAGCGGCATATAGATTAGTAGGATGCTGAGAACTGCATGTGGTGGTGCTGCTGTGGCTCACCAGTCCTGCTCGCAGATGTCCTTACTCCTACATTTCTTCAGGAATTTTGCAATCGGCTTTCCAGTCAAGGTCCAATGGCAACTCATCGAGATGTTGTTGTGTTACGGTGGGGGTACTGGCGGTATTGAAGGCCTGGTGGCGCAGTCGAAGTTAGCCTTCCCTGGATTGCCGGACAGACAGACATATATGGGGAATGAGCTTGCCGACGGACGAATCAAGCGCCATCGTATATGCGATGGCATGCTCTGATGATTTAGCCCAGCTGAATTCTGCTCCCCTTGTCCTTCTTTCAGGAGGAGTTCATTGTATCAAAACACAGTAGTATCACAACACACAGAGCTATTAGAGCTCCTCAAAGCAGTCACATATGCCTACCCTGTATTTTGATGTAAATACTAAACTATACTCTACTTTTCTTTGTTTGAAAAATATGAATAAATTCAATATTTACTGGATCACCCAGGCCCTTCAATAATTTAAAATGGAAATCACATCTGCATACAATTCAGATATCTGAATGTAGGGATGAATGTAATGATTTTAAGAAAGAAGTGGCAATGGATAGACTTTACATTTCGAAAGGGCAATAGTTCTTTTTCTAGCTGATTGATGTTATCGATCCTAGCAGCCAAGTGAGTTGCCTTAAAGCTATAGTTCCTAGAATATTCCTAGGGTAAGCCTTTTGAGAGAAAAGGAAAATGAGGAAGAAAGCGTATAGGTATGACTGGCGATTTACATTTCGCGAAGCCTATGTATTTGTAACACTAGGCAAAGCATTATTCGTCGCTGATTGAAAGTGTAGCGAATTAGCTAAAAGAAATCGAATTCCTTTTTGTAGAAAAATGTTAACGTAATTTCAATTGAATTTCTCAGAATATTTCTTTAAATTTATCTTCTGTGATGCCGTTAATTAAATTTTAAAACGTCGAGTCCACTCTCATAGACAATACAAAGTGGCCAATTTTCCCTAGGCAGGGCAAAATCCTGCCTTCGTATTTTGCTATTGTTAACTGAGGATGATCGTTCAGCCACACCTTAGCTTTTGCCCTCATTATAAAACGTAGAAATACGGCAACATATGACATATTAAACAAGTCTGGAAATCGGAAGCTGGACATTTAAGGTGCATTCGTCCCATTAGTATGTAGCACGTAGTCTTGAATTTTCACAGAGGCGACAACTTTAACCTATTATAAGTTCGTCAATAATAGTACCATTCCCACCAAACTCGGTAAGATCCTGCTCTATATTATAGCCTATACTACTGCCAAACTTCATGGTGCTAGGCTGAACTTAAGGAGGGTTTGGCGCCAATTGCTAAAAATTATACCAATATATTATTATTAACTTTATTTGAACAGATATTGACATGGGGGTATTTCGGAGCTTAGCGCCCTCCACACCTTCCCAATAAATGACAAAACTAAGAAAGTTTCGCACAAGAACACCAATTGCAAGTCAAAGAATGATGGGATAGCTGGTCAAAAAGCGCGATTTCGACACCAATCGGATCTGATGAAGAAGTACTCCAGCACCAGCAAATACAATATATCCATTCAGGAGAAGCTCAGCAATTTGACGATCTCTTCTAATACCAAAGCCGGCAAAAGAGAAAGCTTATGGGAGTCCAGCAATTGCAAAAGGTGAAGGAGTCTGCAAAAGGGGTAATCTGGAAAAGACTCATCAACACCCCTGACCTAGAAGAACTACCTTTTATGCAGTTCGGAACTAAAATAGTTGAGCTGTCCGAATTCATCAAGGACAAGCACTACGTGCACCATTAAGAACATGGCGACACCCATCAGGGTGCTTTACAATAGGTCACAGGAAGAAAAAAGAAAGTCTAAGGAAAAGTCGAACATCCCAGCCCCACCAGTGTCACAGTCGAACCAAGTGACACCAAAGTACAAGGACATCGACCTTCGATTAAATAAGAGAGTGCGAGACAAAGGGGGCAAGCTTTGGGGAATCAATAGGCACCAAAAAGGAGAAAAGCGGTGTTGACCAGTCCAACAAACGGAACTAAAAGTTCAGAAGGGCCCAAAGTGCCCAAAGTAGGAATGTCGGCTGAAGAAGCGAAACCCAAGGAAATTAAGAACGGTGGTTGGACTAGGGTCGTGAATAAAAAAAGGAATAGGAAACCAAAGGTGCGAATTCGCCCGGAGGCAATCGTAATCTCCAGCAACTGAAATGTATGCAGAGATACTGAAAACGACCTTAAAGACCTGAGCGAAAATGTGAGCAAAATCCGGAGGACCCGGAAAGGGGACCTCATGTTTCAGCTGAAAAAATCCAGCGTGGGAAAAAAAGCTACAAACTCACTTGGGGAGAATATCGCGGTTCGTTCCCAAAAACATAAGATCTATATACAGTGCAAGGATCTCGGTGAGGTTACATCCAGAGGTGAGATCTGTACTACCTTGAAGCCACAATTCAAGTTGGAGGAATTCAGCGAAGAATTTATCGTGAGCCTGAGAAAAGCTTATGGCGGTATTCAAACGGCAACTATGCGACCATCAGTGGAGTTAGCGTAGAAGTTATTGGCCGTTGGGAAGGTTCGGATTGGATGGGCTGTTTGCCGACTAAGGGAACAGATCTCTTTAAAGAAGAGGTTCAAATGCTTAATGTTTGGACACTTCGCGAAGGCATGCACTAGCGAAGGTGTGGGGAGAAAGGACATATTGCCAAAGAGTGAAATGGAGACCCCAAATACATTTTGTGCGAAGGAAAGGAGGGACGGGATAACCGGCATATTGTCGGAAGTGGTAAATGCCCGGAATTTAAGAAGATTTAACCTCAATAATTGCAGGGTCGCACAAGATTTGGTTGCGTAGACCACTTAGGAATTCGTGATGTAGAATGCTATCATTAGTAAACCATACAGAAACCTTAATTGTGGTGGATGGGTCACAGATTGGACCGGTGGAGCGGCAGCATGAGCGTGCGGTCGTCAAGCCATACAATATAGCATGGATCAGTCGGCTTGTGTGGGCAAAAATATGCGGTATATTCGTATACTGCTGCTACGCCCCACCGAGTCTCACACTGCCTGAGTTTGAAGACCTGTTAGACGATCTTGTTCATGACGCAAGGGGATGAAGTCCAAAGGGGGTAGTCTGTGACTTTAATGCGCGGGCTATGGAGTGGGGCAAAAAAGAGACTAACGCAAGGGGGCGGTGCATATTAGAAACATTCGGCCAGTTGGATGTAGTTCTAGTCAATGAAGCTGATGTAAACATTTACCGGAAAGGGGGATCTGGTTCAATTGTAGATATAACTTTTGTCAGTCCTGCGCTCGCACGTGACATGTCTTGGCAATTTGGCGAGGACTTCACGTACAGCGAGCACCAGGCAATCACATTTGAACTAAGGACGGAGTCACAAGGCAGGAGACTCACACGCCGGAAGCCGAAATCTAGAACAATACCAGGATGGTCTATAAAATCGATGGATGAGCAAACATTCATGGAGGTGTGGTTAGACCTGCCTAGCAAAGCAGGCACCACTACGAATAGAGCTCTCCATGTCACACAAAGCATCTCTAAAGAGTGTGACCCATCGATGCCTAGCAGATGCTGATTCCCAACTAGAAGACCTAAGTATTGGTGGAATAGTGAACCTGTCAGCTTTCGATCGATTTGTCACAGAGCGAGATGAAAGGCTCAGAGGGCAGAGGTATCGATCAAAGACAAAAGGAGCATGCCTATACAAAAGCCCCCAAGAACCTCAAGCTTGCCATCCAGTGGATTAAGAAGGAATTTTTTAAGGAGCTCTATATAGAAGCGGACATGAATCCGTGGGGTAGCGCTTATAAAATATTGACAGGACGATTCAGAGATCAAATCATCTCCGCTGATCACGTGCCCTACGCACTAACCCAGGGGTTATTTTCCCAGCAAAAAGAAGGTACTGACACCTTCCAGCGCCCCATGAATGTGACGCCGATTCCACCAATCACCAGGGACGAGCTGCTGCATATCTGCAGTCGAATAGGCGAAAGCAAGGCCCCGGGTCTTGACGGCATACCGAATAAGGCCCTAAAACTTGCCGTCAAATGTAAATCGGGTATGTTCGCGGAGCTGTTCGAAACGTGCATGTCCGAGGGTATCTTTCCAGCACTATGGAAGCGAGTGAAGCTGGTGCTGCTGCCTAAGGCTGGCAAACCTCCAGGGGAACCGTCCTTCTATAGACCCATATGCACTCTACATATTATGGGGCAAATGCTGGAGCAGGAAAATGCTGCAGCAGATTACTCTTAGTCGTCGAGATCCAAGGGAACCTTATTCGAAAGTCTCTAGCGACGATTGGTGTTCCCATCTACCTCGCCGCCATTATCGATAGCTACGTGCATGAGCGAACACTCTGGTATAATACCGATGATGGATCCGAAGAGCACGTTGTCTCCGCATGTGTCCCATAGGGCTCTGCACTGGGTCCACTACTGTGGAACATCATGTACAATAATGTACTTAACCCTTCGGTTCCGAAGGAGGCCACGGTGGTGGGTTACGCCGATGATATAGCACTGGTTGTGGTCGCAAAGCATCTCGAAGATGCTGAGTTGAACTCAAGCGAAGCAATCAGTGTTAAATTGGACACTTCGCCTAATTGTTCAAACTGCGATGGGGTCCCAGAGGACCCCATGCACGTATTCCTCCAATGACCTAGGTTCATGGAAGAAAGGAGGAACTTAGAGGAAACTCTGGGCGAAATGCTATCACCGGAAAATTTTTTTTCGGAGAATGGTAGCTTGCCACGAAGACTTGGATGCGATCAATTCTATGATCGCAGTAAGCCAGGATAAACTGCGAAAAGCAGAAGAAGTGAGGAAGACGCGGTTACGAACCCCAGAGGAAGACGGAAGGATACCTAGCTAAAGTAGATAGGGGGGGAGTCGGGGGTGGTTTTAGTGGGAAAAAGCTCACACTCTGGCCTGTTCAGGTCAGAGTCTTTTGAAGATTTCCACCTCCTTAAAAAAAAGACTGGCAGGCGGGCAGACCGACAAACGGACAGATTGATAGGCGAACAGATGGACAGACGGACAGACGTACCTGATCAAAACGCGTCACGCCACTAGTCCAACGCAACACCTTCGTCTCCATTAACGCAAGACGCCGTTTATTGTCTTTTATAGTCGGCCAACACTCAGAACCATAGAGAGCGACAGGACGGACGACATTGCGGTAAATTTTAGATTTGAGATGTTTGTTGATACGTCGACCACAAATAACACCAGTTGTGGAACGCCACTTTATCCAGGTTGCGTTAATGAGAGAAACAGGACGCACGACATTGATTGATACATCGTTCGTTAATACGTCGATCACAAAGATCACAAAGAACACCAGTTATGGAGCGTTGATTCGAGGTATTTAAGTCGCTTAGTTCTGGGCAGATCAATGCCGTTGCCAGCGATTGTGTGTTTCATGGGAATCGGTCGTGAAAAATTCAGTTTTGTTTAGATTCAATCTGAGACCGTGTTGCATGAGGCGATCATTCCATTTTTGAACAAGTTGTTCGAAATCATCTTTGCTACTAGATGCTAGGAAAACATCATCTGCATAAAGCATTGTGGAAGGCGCTGGACGTTGGATATCCCGTGCGATGGTGTTCATAACAAGAACAAAGAGGAGTGGTGAGAGGGCGCTTCATTGATGAACACCAACAGAGACACGAAACGGTTTTGATACGCGCACGAGTTCTTCTGGCACTAAGTGTTGTCGTAAAGTATACCAGATGCGTTTGTGTGGCACACGATCAAACGCTAAGATCTAGAAATGCAATGTAAAGAGGATGATGCTTCTCACGCTGTTTCTCCATGAGTAACTGTGCAGGATGTATTGCCTCAGTAGTTCCATAGTTCTTGACAAATCCGGTTTGATTCTCGGTTATTTCAACGATTTCGCGAATACGGTTGTCAAAAATGCGTTCAGAAATCTTCATGGTATGGGATAGTAACCGGATCGGACTGTAATTTGAATATTTTGCTGGACTACCTTTCTTTTTCCAGATTGGAAGTAGTATTTTCTTGTCAGTCAGATGGTGTTCTACCTTTCAGAATAACCCGATTAAAGAATTCACTGAGCCGCAGTGTTGGGTCCTAGCCCTTCGCTTTCCAGAGCTCAGATCTCGTCAGGTCATGTGGCTTTGCCCGATTTCATTCCTTTTATTGCCTCCTCGTCTTCAATTGCGTTGATAGGTGGAACTGGTCCAAATATCGGCAATGATTGTGGAAGTGGAGGGTGAGCAAATTCTTCAGTTGAGATCTGTTCGAAATATTCTCACCATTTACCCATCGCGGCTCGACGGTTAGTAAACAAAGTACCGTTCTTGTCAAGTCACTAAAAACAGCCAAAAAGGAAAACAAAAACGCCCGCCGTTTATATAAGTTCACTTTATAAGATGATGATGTCATACACGTCTTAGGGTAGAATAAATTTACCTAAAATCCGAAAATTTGACCTTCTTTAACTTTGTTAATAATAGATGGTGTCCGGATAGCTGAGTGGTTAGAGCACAAGGTTGTCGCACGGAAGGTCGCGGTTCAAGTCTCACTGGTGGCAGTGGAGTTTGTATCGTGATTTGACGTCGGATGCCAGTCGACTCAGCTGTGAATGAGTACCTGAGTCAAATCAGGGTGTTAATTTCAAGAGAGTGCAATCCTGAGCACATTGCCTCCTACTGCAATCCTGTTGTGTCCCGTTACGGTCTTGAATGAAATGCTCTAACACACTTTAAGACCCTGATCCAATTGGATTGTTGCGCCAGCAATTATTATTATTTGTAATAATAGTTCGATTGCCTTCAAATTGTTCAGAATTATGTCCTATATTATTGCCCATGCTGCTGGCGAATTTTGCATTTCTGGGATGTCTTTAAGAGTAGTTTTTCGGTAAATTTCTAAAACATGGTAAAATGATATTATTAATTTTATTTGTGCAGATATCGGAACAGGATCTATTTTGAGGTCTAGATTTCATATAGATCCGTCAATGTAATTTTTTTCAGATTTTTCGGTTGGGTAAGTTCTGAGAACGAGACTGTTTCAGTTTTTGGGGCACACATTTTGATGTTTTACCCAATATCAGAAATAAAACCAGTTTCGACAAGTACTATTTCAGCCCTTTCATTTAATACACCACATGACCATATTCAATGGAGAAAAAAATTGACCCCACTTTCGCCTGTATGGCGAATGCTCCGCTTCACACTTAACACAAAATGGCGCCGCTCGCTGCATGTAAAGGAATACACAGATCTCATATTCTCCCCAAAATTTCGTGATAATGAGTTTAGCCGTTTCCGAGTAAATTGGGTGTGACAGACTGACTGACCTTGAATCGATTTTATTAAGGTTTTGTTTCCCACAAAACCTTAAAAAACAGACAATGGATTGATTTTAATCAGTTTTCGTGTTATACAAAATCTTAAAAACATACTTTGCATCTGGTCACTTGAATTTGATTTTACACCCTTTCGGGTCTACCAAGCTTATTTTGGTACAATTAGTAGACATCAGTCTCAGAAGTAAGAGTGAAGATAATAATTTCTAAGGCTTTATATGGACACGCGAGGCTTATTTATCTGTTAAGGACTTCCAATTCATTTAATTTACTTCATTAGTTTGTGTATTTTAAATTATTCATATTAGCAAGATGACATTTAATGGCACTAACCAATGGCGGTTATTTGAAACTGATCTTTCTCGGATAATCTGCTCGTATCCGAATATAGTCTGGATTATTTCACATTTTGTTTCGTATCAAAAATACGAAAACCTGCGATTTCTTGCAGCTGGTCTTTAACTTGTTCACTATGTGGAGCATAGGGTGAGCAGCGTGCATTACACGTTGCAATATGCAGCTAATGAAATTTCATCTTCATATTCTAAATATGCTTTAGATAGTTCCTTCAGTAGGTTGAAGTTTCTGATTCCGGGGCCTTTTTCAATATAAAAGAAACTATCATGAAACTGCAAAGTCGGTCAGTCCGTAAATCTATCCTTATCTTCTGAACACGTAACAAACCGAACCTAAAACCACGCGTCAAATTTCTTTCGCAGTTCTCGCATGAACTCTTTCGAAACAGCTCAGATCCTGTTTTTTTTCGAGCGTTCATCGGAGAAAGTAATATAAAACTTTTAAATTCATTTTGCTCGCCTCCCTCACTGGGAAAAAATTGTGATATAAAAACTTCTGTATGCGATACGCCATGATATTACTGCGCTTGCTATGTGATACGAGAAATCCTCAAAACGAACACGAGCCAAAACTCTGAAGGCTCATCTTAACGTGGCATCTGCTCGCTGATATGATGTCCTTGGCAAAAACTTTTAATCTAAGAATTTCTTTTTCTGTAGTCGCACACAAACAACCTCATAAGGAGAACAAATTAAAGTTTGTTCGACCTGAACTTGTTGTGCTGTTCACGAGATTTCTTTGGTCGACGCTTCATATTTTGATATTAATTGAAAACCGTCAGCAGCAGACTCCCGGCCGATGTTCGTTCGGGGGATGCAGTTGAAAATATTATGAAGTTTAGACATCGGCAATAATTCAATAATGGGTCCCGTGAAAGATAGTGCGAATGATAGCAACCTCATTGGCATGGAGAGGGAGCGTCTACCTTTACTAGTTATGTGCCAACCTCAAAGTTTCAGTTCTTCGCAGCTTCCTGTTTTCAGTGGAGCCGCTTAAGGTGTCGGAAAATTAAGTAGGATCGCAGTATCAGCAACCAGATATTATAAGAATTGGTATGTTTACTAGTAGGCATATTGTGAGGAGTACACAGTGATAATGATATGACTTTCACTTGAATTTGAGTCTAGAAAACAAAAGGTGGATAGTTATTTCGGCCAATTCACATTTCAGCGGCCAACGACACCCATTATTATTATATTATTGGAGTAACACATTGAAAATCATCCCTTTTAGCAGAGTCTGAAGTTTTTTCGAATTCTCATATCTCATTTAGCATAAGACTATTTAACTCCACTCAAAATTTCACTGTCATACCAGTTGGAGAAATGGGTATCCATTCCAGAAATTTTGACAGTGGAGCCATTAAAAAACCAGTAGCAATGCTATATAGGCAGGGATAATACAAAACTCCCATTGACATTGCTCTGGAAGGAAACCATCCCTTTATATATTATATCAGAGTAAAGTATGTGGTGAAGAATTGAATAGTTCGCTGTTACTGGTAAGTACCATGTCACCGCCAAATACATATGTATTTTTAGGTATTTGCTGCGATAAAATCAATGATAATATATTACTAGATTTTCCAAGTTTACTGCAAGCCGCCTCTTAAATTCATACTCCATTCATCACCTAATAAGTTAGGTGGTAATGAAAATGGAAAGTTTGGTTTAAATCTTGTTATGACTATGAAAGTTATATTATGTAAAAATTGCCGATTTCGCGTGAAATTACCCGACCCTGACACATAAGATGTTAGCATTACTTTGAAGTGAATATTCACACTTCTCAATTAATATTACACGGCGAGCAATGTATGTACGTGTGGAATCATCTTGCACTGAAATATTTTTACACTAAAAATCGTCAAAAACTTTCATTTTTGAAGCGTCCAATACCCAGGTTCGGAAGATGATCGATGATAGATAGTTCATGTTAACGTTTTTGTGGAATAGTTAGCCTTAATAGTTTGACAGCCTTGCTTTCGGAATTGACAGTCCATATTTACGTGCCTTCCCTACATATCTGAGAAGGGCGATCAAACCCGAGCTTTTAAGGGCCCCATCTGAAGCGGGTCTTGTCAGGAAGTTTCACCAGAGCTTATCTGGTATCATGAGAAATAGGAGAGCATATGTCCGAGGAGAATTCCTAGATGAGATAGAACTCGCAAGTGTCGAGTTGTAAAATTCGGGCACTGTACCTGCTAGTTGGGGAGCGGTGTTAGGTAGGCAGGCACCAGGCCATCAAAAACATGGTCCGTACCATTCGGGTACTATACAATGGTGCCAAGGAAGAAAAAAACGCCTCGAAGAAATTAAGCGTCACCCAGGCAACAGAAGTGACACCCCTCAAAAACCAAAAGGGCGGTAAACTTGCAAAGAGGAGTAGAGACTGCGCGAACGATTCTTTCGGATCCTCACAGGACGCGAAAAGGCAAAAAGGCCTCTCACCGGCAAAAGGCAAGGGAAAGAAAGTTACCAACATCGTGGAAATTGCGGCGCCGGCGCCAATTGACCCAAGGGAGGCAAAGCCTCAAAAAGGGACCAAGGAAGCATGGACCAAGGTTGGGGGAAGGAAAAATACGACGCAGAAAAGAAGATTATGGCCCGAATTAATCATCATCTCCAAAAAAGGGGATATGACTTAGGCCGATATCCTTAGAAAGGTCAAATTCGATCCTGAGCTGATGGACCTTGGAGAAAACGTCAGCCGAATCCCAGAAAGGAGACTTGATACTGGAGCTGAAGAAGTCTCCGGGCAAAACGGTAGAAAATTTCCTCGGCAAGGTGGAGGAGTCCTTAGGAGAAGAAGCTCAAGTACGGGCCAGAAAGCAGGAGCTTGTCATAGAATGTAAGGGCATTGACGAAATCACGACCAAGGAGGATATCCCTGACGCCTTAGAAAAGCAGTTTGGACCACTTGGCTTGCAAGATTCCGCAATCAGGCGGCTGAGGAAGGCATACGGAGGCACGCAAACGGCAACCATAAGCTTACCAACTGAAGCAGCGATCAAACTGCTGGCAGCTGGGAAAGTAAAACTAGGTTGAGTCGTTTGCCGACTCAGGGAGCAGGTATCCCTTAAGCGCTGCTTTAGATGCCTGGAATTCGGCCACATAGCGGCGAAATGCACCGGTGACTGTGACAGGTCAAAATGTTGCAGAAAATGTGGGGGAGAAGGCCTTATGTTCAGGGAGTGCAAGGCTGACCCTGAATGCATGCTCTGCAAGGAAAAAAAGGGCGTCGACTGTCGGCACGTTGCAGGCAGCAGCAGATGCCCAGTGTTTAGGCGAGCCTTGAATGCAGTAAAAAAATGAGGTTGATACAAATCAACCTCAACCACTGCGAGCGCAAGACCTTCTCTCGCAGACCATCTATGAGAAGGGAATCGAAGCTGCCATAATCAGCGAGCCTTATCGCAACAATAAGAGCGGTGCCTGGACTGCAGATGAAACTGGCAAGGCGGCAATATGGGCGTGTGGAAATCAGGCCATTCAAGAAGTGATGGAGTTTCCAGAAGTTGGATTCGTCAGGGCAAAAATAGCTGGTATCTATATATATAGTTGCGACGATAACAGAATTCGAAGGAATGCTAGGTATGCTAGTCTCGGATGTAAGAAGTCGAAACCCCAAGATCATAGCTGGTGATTTCAACGCGTGGGCCGTGGATTGGGGCAGTCGCACTACGAACACCAGGGGCTGTATCCTGCTCGAGGCTTTCGCGGAGCTAGATTTGGTGGTTGCCAACACGGGAAACGTTTCCACTTTTCGTGGGACAGGGTCGGTCTCAATAGTCGATCTGACATATGTGAGTACCACATTGGCGAGGAGAATGACATGGTTTGTCAGTGAGCATGATACTCGCAGCGACCACCAGGCGATTTTCCTCCAGATCGAATATGGGCCATGCGTCCATGCGTGTTCTCGTGAGGCTGGAAACCGGGGCTGGTCCGTGAAATGGCTTGAGGAGGATGCATTCATAGAGATGCTATTGGGAGGCCAAAGTCCCGGTGGTGCGGCTACGGAAAAGGTAGAGCAAATAATGGGACGCATAACAAGAGCATGCGACGCTTCTATGCCGAGGCGACAAGTTCTCGCAAAAAGGCGCTCAAACTATTGGTGGAATAAAGAGATCGCGGTGTTACGGGATGCAAGTTTTCGTGCTAGAAGGATCTGCCAACGATCTAGAGCAAGACCAGACTTCGACGAGAAACGGCTAGCATATGTGAACCTTCGAGGTAGGCTTAAGCAGGCTATACGGACCAGCAAGCGAGAATGCTTCAAGGAGCTTCGCACAGAGGCAGACCAAAGCGTACAGGATAGTTATGAAGAAGAAGAGAGGGCGAACACCACAATTGACCTGCCCGCATCTTCTGCTCGATATCGTGAGGCGCTCTTCCCCCCGGATAAAGGGGAGCGCAAACAATACAAGCGAGCACTGGACGTCTACACCATACCTGCGGTAATTGAGGAGGAACTTACGCAAATTTGCCGGAGAATTGGTGATAACAAAGCACCCGATCTGTATGCTGTTCCCAATAGAGCCCTTAAACTCGCTGTTAAGACCAAACCCGACTGGTTTATCAGCGTGTTTGAAACATGCATGATAGAAGGAGTTTTCCCCGACCGGTGGAAGAGGCAAAAACTAGTTTTGCTCCCGAAGCCGAATAAACACCCAGGACACCCATCATCATACCGACCGATTTGCCTTATCGACCCGGCAGGAAAGATGCTCGAAAGGGTCATCTACAACAGATTGCTCCCTATCATCGAATATAAGGATGGACTATCGGAGCGACAATTTGGATTTCGTCAAGCCCACTCAACGATCGACGCCGTAGACGTTGTTTTGAAGCTGGCTCGAGACGCGATGTCGTCTAAACAATGCTGTGCCGTAGTGACATTGGACATAAAAAATGCGTTCAATTCCGCAAGCTGGGAGTGGCTAAAAAGTTCACTGGCTAAAACGGGTGTCCCTAGTTACTTGACTAAGCTCCTCAACAGTTACCTTTCGGAGAGGACACTGTGGTACGACACGGATGAGGGATCCAAGCAGTACACCGTCACCGCAGGAGTACCACAGGGCTCAGTGTTGGGTCATCTCCTGTGGAACGTCATGTACAATGGGGTCCTTGTCCTTCCCGTGCCAAAGAAGGCCACGATAATCGGTTTCGCAGATGATCTAGCTGTGGTTGTCGTCGCGAAAGAACCTGAAGACGTTGAAATGTACGCTAACGAAACCATTAGCGCCATAAAAGCGTGGCTGGAGATGGTTCAGCTTGAACTTGCGGAGCAAAAGACGGAGGCGGTCTTGATTACCAATCGTAGGAAAAGGAATACGGTTAATATTCGCGTTGGTGGTCACGTCATCACTTCGAAGCCGGTTATCAAATACCTAGGGGTGATGATTGACGCTAAAATCAATTTCAAGAGACATCTGGACTATGCCTGTGAGAAAGCGGCAAATACCAGCGTATCATTAGCGCGGATGATGCCTAACATTGGAGGTCCAAGGTACAGTCGCAGATTACTTGTGGCCGGAGTGGTTCGCTCCACACTATTATACGCGGCACCAGTTTGGGAGGAAGCATTAGCGTGTGAGAGTAATCGTAGGAGAGTGAATATGACTTACCGCTTAGTGGCGCTAAGGGTGTGCAGCGCCTCCAGAACAATGTCAGGCAAGGCAGCGTGTGTTATTGCGGGAATGATCCCGATAGACATTCTGGCAAGTGAGGCACGCTGCCTGTACGAGACAAGGAAAATGAATGAATGAATGAATGAAAGGCGGCAAGGCGAGAGTCGCTGGAGAAGTGGCAGAAACGGTGGGATGACTCGCAGAGGGATCGCTGGACCCACACTTTGATTTCCCGTATTGAGGAGTGGATCCAGCGACGACACGGTGAGATTAACTACCACTACCTGCTGTAACCTGGCGCGGCAGTGTCTTTCTAAGATTTCCACCCCCATCCATAAAAAAAAGGTAGGCATGACATTCACCGGTATGATTGCTGCGCCTGGACTCGGTACCCCTATGAAAGTCATGGCTGGCCTTTTATTGCAGTCTCCGAATCAATCCATGTCCAAAGAGGATCGTGAAATTATGCCTACACGGCATAAACTATAAGAACCTTCAGTCCATATTTACCATACAGATCCAACTCATTTCAACTTCTAATCAGATTTTGCGAAATGGAGCGTGCTTTTCTATCCTTATTTATTTCTTCCTGTTTCCTCCCATGCTCTTTGGTCTCCATTCTTCGCGTACTCCGGCAGGTGAAGCTTGTGAGTTTTTTTTTAGCTGGAGGCCGTATATGATATGCAAAAAGATGAAGTGGGCGGTTAGTTTCGTCTCCTCGTCAGAACCTGACTTCGTAACGTGGAGCCCAAAAGCAAGACTGTCAACTGGACCAATCGTAGTTCGATCAAGAACAAATCCATATCATCTATCCACAAAAAACCCACGCCCAAACGCATCTTGGCTCGAAAAAAAATGCTGGACTAGGCTTTTCGAAAAACCACCAACCAAACGAGAATCTTTATTTCGAAACCCCATAGAAAAGCTACTCTGTTTTGGCTGATTGAGTCACACTCAAAGATGGTAAGAAAATTAGCCTGGTTGAGCTCAAATTGTTCCAATTAACTAGGTTCCTACAGACAAAAGGCATTCGGGACACCAAAAAGGTTGGTTTTGCGAGGATCAATGTAATCTTTGGCAGTGCTGAGAACACAAACAATGTTTTCAGAATTCTGAAATTAAAACGGTCCTTCTAAAACCCATCACGCCGTAAAATGTCGTCCACCGATTCGGAATTGCCGAAAGAATCCCTCTCGCCTTCACAAAAGATAAAATCCTCAAAGGCGCTTTCTTGGACGTCAAGCTAGACAGGGTCTCACGCCTAAACAGGAGGAACCCCTAGAACCCATAGGAATATACACTTTTTACCACTGCGAAGCTGATTTTTTCCAAATTAACCTTCCAGAACACATCGTCTTCGAGTACACCGGGATAGAAATTCTCCCCAAGCAATGCGTGTGGGCCACACCGAAAAAAATTGACAGTCTAAAAATGAAAGATGTTCAAGTTGCGAAAAAGAGGTCAAACATAAGGACGCCTGCTAAGGGATGTCTTGTTTCTTGTGCTAAAGCCCTAAACACAAGAAATCGCGCACGTATGAAGTGGCAAGAACTTTAGAGATTGGTTCAGCTAGCCGCCATTAAAAACTCCATAGGAGGACCCCGACGGGGACGAATCTCTGGATCATCGGGTCTTCATACCGGAAACATCGGAAAGACCCTAAAGCCGATGCCAATTTGCGGGAATGAAATTACCCAAAAAAAGAAAAGCCGAGGCAGAGTACGCCCGAAAGCGCCTACCAGGCCACGGGCTCTACTCTAGTTTTCAACAACCCTTCTTACTTTATCGGCTCCGAATATCAAAAAATGGTATAGGAAATTCTGAAGACCCTAGCAAGCGCCTGTGATAACTTCAAAAGCACTGTGAGCCCTCTATACATCAAGAGTGACTTACACTTCATCAAGCTGGCAAATGGCATGGATCCTACAACACAACCCTCAGAATCTGTCAGAAATAAATCTTCTGTAGAATTCTATGCCAACTCTAATAATACTGATATTATGGCTCTACAAAACCTTTCAACCTAAACAACCTAAACTTAAATTCCCCTCATAACTGGATTTCAATAATTATAATAATCGTTGGCGCTACATCCCAATTAGATCAGGGCTTTAAGTATGTTAACGCACTTCGTTTAAGACCGTAACGGTACACTATAGTACACTGTAGTAGGTAATATAGTCAGCATTGCGCTCGCGGAAATTATTACTCTGATTTGACTCAGTTACTCATTTGTGACTGATTCGACATCCAGTCACGATAACAGGTCCCTCTGCCACCAGCGAGATTTGAACCGCTATCTTCCCCTGCGACAGCCCAACGCTCTAACCACTTGAGCCATCTGGACAAACCAGATTTCAAGATGAAAGATAATATATAAGCCTAGAATGGGCACGTAGTGTGGAGTTGATATTTTAGGAGGGATATCCGTTTTCGTAAAAACAAATACTTCACTAATATACATAATTGTTGCAACAACAGTAAATCTAAATCCTAACCTGACCATAGTTTCGGTTTATTTCGCTCCACTGACAGGCAAGTTTTTACCGCCGAACACAATTGACTAATAAATTTCGTAGATATAAGACAAAACGGCCATCAACTCCCCAAAAGTAGCTTCCTCGCGGAAACTGTTGGCAGCTCCAACTTTTGCCATCTAAACAATGGTAAACCTACCTTTTTTAAATTCTGATCTGGACCGAACAATGTCGGTACTGTTCCTGACGTAGCTCTTTGAAACTCAGTCTCGAACTGGCGCTGAGAGATCTCAAATAGCCACCTCCTGCCGATCTTCATTCAAAAAAGCGAGGTCACCCAAATCAGAACGCCTTAAATTGGACCCTTTCACCTGTATCATAGGCTCCCCATAATAAACCTTCCTACTGGTATTGAAAACATCTCTAACATAATAGAAAATGAAATCTCACTTTCAGTTTTTTAATCTAATGGCAAAGGCTTGATTAGGAAACGGTGAAGTGTGAACTTAAGAGAGACTTTTCTTCCGAAAATTAGGTGACTCTCGGGGACTTAGGAAAGATTGCGAAAAGGGACAACTTCCTAGCCCTCGTTGAAGTACGAGACAACTGGCGCCGCGCACACGGGGGAGGCCAAGACTGCTTCTTGGCACAACGCATGCATGAACATTTGCGAATCAAAATCACTTAAACAGTTTTGAGGACACATTAACCACGCTCCAGGATCATCGGGAGCACCATTACAACGTCGTTTCCAACATTTCCCTCTTGCATAGATATCCGTTCGTGTCACTCAACCCATCTCCGCCGATGTGTTTTATGATGTCCTTGTCAGGCACAAAAGGCGGTCTGTCCCGTACAATAGTTGAGCCCCAGGTGTGGAAGATTCTTCTTGAGATACTGAATGAAACCTAGCTCAACCAGAGTCCTCCGGAGGACAGTCTGAGTTCAAGCTGCTCTTGATTTTGAGGAAAGGAAAGACACGAAAAACGATTTACACAACTTCGCTTCAAAATTTGTTTTCTAAGTTCTTCTAAGCCAGGCTCAATCAGTGCCTCGAAGAGTATCATATCCTCCCCAACAACCGCTTTGCCTGTAAGAGACACAGGTCTACCACGCCCTGCCTTCGACACGTCTCCATCAAGAAGAACCAAAAAAGCATATCCCCGGTTTATCTATTGACATCAGTAACGTTTATGAGAGAGTGAATTTGCTTCTCTTGGTAAACGTGATGTCAGATATTAAGCTCTCCTTTGTTATTATCGTAAGAACGTGGAAGATCATATGCAGCAGGAAATTATCTATCTCCGGTCATCACGCTTCGATAAACAATGGCCTGTTCCATGGGTATTTTGTGGGTCCGGTGCTCTTCAGCACCAGAACCTCCTCCATAAGAAGTGTTTCAATAAAGTAGAGATCTTCCAGCATGAGGATGGTTTCCTCATCTTAGTAAAATAGGACTTAAAGAAGGAAGTCGAAGATGTCCTGCTCCAACAGCCATGTCTTTTCGCTAACTTATGTAGCAGACTCAAACTGCCGTTGAGTTTGAAAATTCCTGTACCATCGCCTTCTCGAGGTTCGAGCGATGTATTTAAACTAAATGCCGACAGCGTTCTCCATGAACAAAATGCATTACCATCTTAGGGAGGACGATGAAGTCAAAAAAGGTACAAAGGTGTTTAATTTCGCGACGAAGGCAAGCTGGGGTCTCCACTTCAGAGCATCAATCAAATAATATGGAGGGATGGTAGGACCTGTTCTGGGCTATGGCCCTCGACAATATTTATGCCCAAATACCACGACGAAAAGATAGAATCCCTCACGAACGTCAATCTGAGGCGATGTCTTAGCCTTACTAGACCCATCTCAAAGCGTGCCATCTTTGCTCTAGCTAATAAACCCCCTCCAGAAAAATCCTGCTGGTACCAAGCTGAAACACCATATGTGACACTGGGACGCCCAAACAGAGAGGAAGCCTAGCAAACGCCGCTACCGGCGCAGGGCAGCAGCTCCAGGACGCTCCAGTGTCGCTATTCCGGAAAGAGACCAGTCAAAATCACTAGACCTGAGCAGGTGGATTCGGGTGCAAGTGCTAGCTAGAGCCGAAAAGGAAAGGCTCACCAGGAAATGGTAACGCGCATCGGCATCGTTCTTCCAGAAGGATTTTAGCAAAGGCGTCAAAAATAGGGTGTTGGTACTGGAAGAACCACTGAATCGCATTTTATTCTACAGACGAACAACATCAGCGGAGGACACGAGAAAAGCGTAAACACTTGCACTTCCGCAGAGAACACTGTGCCAGGGGGATTGCAGACAGCCTGTTGCAAAGCGAACTGGATAAAAAGCGAAAAATGGAATTCTCGCCTGAAGGAAACTTTATTCAAGTAGTTTCCAGGGTCCAGCTGAAGGAAAAGAAGGATAAAAGGAAACCCCACGCATCACCGTCAGAAGCCCGTCTGTGCAAAGACAAGGAGACTACGAATAGAAAACCACTAACATAAAATACGAGGAAACGAAGATGGGCAAAGCCGCCGACTCTGCTTATTAAGCCGACAGAGTCAAGACAGAGTGATGCCTGAAGACACTGAAGCTGAAGTGTCTTCCATACTGAAAGCGATGGGTGGTGGAGACCTCGTGGAATTAGGCCCGAAGGCAACTAGGTGGAAGTAGAGGAGGCCATGAAGTATTCGCAGGTAACCATTGCTCGAATAGATCACTTTTGTGAACTTTCGAGGCCAAAAGCTGTAGTGGAACCGCCGAGCAAGACACGAAGAAACTCCTTAGCACAAAGCAAAAAAAAGGATGGGTAGTATGCAGGGCACGAATACGACAATGGATACTAATCTGCAATTTGCCAGGGAAACAAGAGGAGGATAGCAAGGCGCTGATGCGGTCTCGTACGATGGTTGGTACGGTGTCCGTTTCTGGGCGGAACTAGAAAGGACTGGGACGCGAGCATCATGATCTGCGTTCTACAAATTAAACGAGTGAAACCAATCACGAGTTGCAAGCGCATCTAGGTTCGGTTCGGCATTCGATTTCGGTTTTTTGCCCAAGGCCGAGGGAAGAGCTCTGCCTGGATTCGGTCGGTATTTAGCATTTACTGTCGCCGAATGAGATGATGCCAAACTTTCGACACAGGCTCGATACTCTCGGGGACAGCATTTTGGACATGAACCCTGGCGAACCCTGGTAGGAACTGACTTGGATGCCAGGGACAACGGATCCATGCCAACGTACTGCGGCTACGAACTGCGAAAGTGACATACCTGACGTAATTTCTCGCATCATCGGTAGACGGGCAGCCAGGTATAGAAATTTCGGCAGGTGGCCACCAGTACATCCCATTCGAAATGGCTGACGCTATTTGTCGGCCCGCACCAACTCGGCACTCCCGTTGCGTGGGAAGCGGGGCGAGGGAGAACATGGGAAGATTCGCCAAAGCTCTTGGATCAGGCAGAGGCAATCAGGAGGGCACTTCGGGGGTGGTAGCGTTGCAGCATTGGGTGACGAGGCACGGATAGTGTTTCTTATAACGTCAGAAACGCCTTCAATCCCGTAAGATGGCTATATATGCTATGCACATTAAAAAACTCATTACACGTGCCGAGTTATCTTTTGCGGACATTGAGAGATTACCTGAGAGACCGCTCCTTGCTATATGAGACGCAAATGGGCCTGAGGAGGATGGAGATCACGGCCAGAGTATCACAGGGATCCATCCTAGGACCAGAGCTTTACAACGCTACAACGCTAAGATCCGACATACCGATGTGTTGACTATAGGTTTAATGCTCGGTTAGAAGATGAGCTTATTCCAGCAAATCAAAGCAGCAGCGAACTCGGCTTTGCGACGGCTAACAGCGAATGTTGGGGGCTCAATATCTACCAGGGTGGCATCTTTCAATGGAAGCGTTGCCTGTAAAATGAACGTTAAGCCGAAGATTTAAGAGAGTTGGTTGCCCGCGAAGAATGTCAACACACACTTATTGAGTGGGAACTTTCTTGTAAGAATGAGCAAAGAGGCAGATGAACTGCGCGGCTCATCGGCAATTTAGATCCGCGGCTGAACCGACAGCATGGTGAAATTGATTATTTCCTTACCTAACTTTTAAATGGGCAAGAAGGTTTTCAGCCTTACCTGCACGGTGTACAGCATTGGGAAAGTACAATCTCCTGATTGTATGGTATGTTTTGCAATGGAGTGGCAGACGACGCCAAACACACCTTTTTCTCTTGTGAAAGGTGGCATGAACTTCGTCAGCAAGCTCTCTCCAGACTACGTTGTGGAGTGCTGCTCCCCTTCCATCTCCCTCCGCGTTCTGAAATACATGGCGTATGCTGCGCAATTTCAATTGTGTTGAAAAGAACAAAGAATACCAACTGACTTCTATAGCTTAAGGCAGGCTTTTTACTGGTTTTCCAGGAAATATCGCTCAGTACGGAGGGGGTGCAAACTCTGAATAGATGGTGCATCAACTTTTTCTATAGAAAAGCTTCTCTTGCTAAAATTGGGGCAGTTTTTCGCCGGATTGTGATTGCTGAGGCACAGGACTACTCGCAACTGGACTAAAACTTTATATATTTATATTTATATTATATTTATTAGATTTCCTTGCGGCTTGCGACTGGTCTCTATGTATAGATTTGAGCAGCTTTAGATGAGAAGCTGGAATCAGAGTATAGCTTCGAGCTCCAGTTTTTCTAGTTTCTCTTCTGGTTCCATTTTTTTATAGGCTTTTTTTCAGCTAGTCAGGATCTCGGCCTACACCGCAGAACACAGAACTTCTTTAAGGATCTAAGGAAAGAGTTCATACTAGTTATTTTAATGGTTACTGGCAAAATAGCCAATAGGCAACCGCCTGCACTTTGGTCACGCGGGAAACCATCGTAGGCGAGACCAGTGTGATTAGCCTTGCATCGTTAACATCGCGGAACATCGCGGAACATCCATTCACACCAATTTCCATCAACAACGTATCCCCCTTGAATAAAATACCTAGAAAAGAAGCTTTACTTTAGCTTACCCCGTCTCAATTTTGTAAATCAACTCTTTGGACGAAGTTACCAAGCTTGCAAATATTTCAACAGCGCTCATCTATAATAGAAACCCTGCTTGAGAGAAATTTTCCTCTCATTTCATTCACTCATCTACCCTACATAAGGGCCATCCGTGTTTGCGAAATGTATTATATAAGCAAGGCAGCAACAAGCCATCAGGAGCATAAGTATCTTTGCAGCTGAAAATATAATACTTGTCTTTATAAACATATATTTCAACGAGGATTTTCATTTTTGCTGTGCGAATCCTTTGTACAACTAAATCTAAGCACAGGCACCATTTGCACCAAAATTACTCATCAATCACATTGATTAACGTGGACGCTTCCTGCGAAATTGCCATGGATGGCAACTACCAGTAATCCCGCCTATAAAATTAGCAGCACTGTTTATGAAATATGGCCGCTCCCGCTGACTAACTTTCCGGCGCCGATGTCAGTAAAGCAAATTCTGGCTGTCATTAAAATCCTACTATTGTAGATAATAATCTTGAAAGGGATTTAACCGCAGACAAAATCACATTATGAATCCGTAACTTCAGAGCAAAGTGTGCCTGCGGTTAACCGAAAATGAAATTTTCGGCGCTTCTTCAGGGCCAAGAGCTGACTAGGTCTCAGACCGTGCCTGGTACTCTGCCTTCGGAATATCCATTGTGTATTTTGGGCGCGTAATATCCTTTAAATGACTCAATTACATGTCTAAAGTGCTGTAAAATTTCATTTTACTGCCAGACATCTTGTTTCTATTTATGTACCTATACGCTGAGAATAGCGGCGGTGGCTTGGTCTCTTAAGGAACACAATAAACAGCCTCAAGTCGAAGGAATATTGGTGGGTGGAAGTTCCGAGAGGCTGCCTGAGTGCTGACACCGCCGAGATAAAAGGACATTTACCATTATAATTTCATCGCAAGTCGCTCTCGATTTTATTTTGTTCGACAGTGCCACGGGAACAAATTATGCTTAAATTCGTTACTCCACTGTGTACACAGTCCAGTCTCCAATAATGTTGGTTTCGTATTCCGGTCATGTCGCTACCGTGAGCTCCAGGCCACAGTGACAAGCTCACTGACGAACATGCTTTATAATTGACTTTCCAGTTCTTTATGTAGCACTTGTTCAAGTCATACTCCTTTCAGGCTCTCATTGTGGCTTCCTTTCCCTGAACGAGTGTTGCCGAGCGAATCAATTGCATATCCGCGTCTGGACGCTACGAACACATTTGCGAACTACGGTAACTGGTTCGGGAAATATATCCGCTTTCCTTCTCCCTTGAGGTCGGCGAGCGTCCATTTAAACAAGTCAAAGTAGATAATCGAATCATTTTGAAACGCCAGGATGATGGTTCAAAAAGATGCAGCTAATGAATTAATGGGGGTATTGAATTTATTAGATTTTCTCCAGCATGCAGTGGCCCTTTGAGCGCTTCCTTTCCTGGCAACACCAAGTACGCCTTGTCCGTAAACGTACTGCATCCTCTCCAGCCAATTATTCTTCTATCCGTCCTTCAGCGTCGACTTGAACGAAATATCCGGACACAAAGTGATGATAGCGAACAATGGAGAAATTGTAGCATTCCATTCTTATTAACAATCAGCTATATGTGGCGCATCGTCGCTCCTGTCCGCTGTAAGGCTACAACCCTCATACCGCACCCTAGTCCTATTCTGAAAATTGTAGTTGATGAGCAATAATGCCGGATCAAAGAAATCACCAGGCGAACTACACCATATCATGTCCGTAAGCCGGGCGGGCTGGGTGAGCCAGAGCGTGGAGGATGCTCTGTATCTCTACCATCATCTGCAAGATTGCAAACAAGATACTTCAAATGAGATGAATGAATATAACGAAAGAGCAAAACTATGAACAGATTTAGAAGGATTACCGCCATGTTGGAGGAAGCGAGTGCTGCACAATGTTCCTGCAGAGTGGGGTCGTGGAATTATGTAATTCATAAAAGGTCAAAGTAAATACAATGATCCCAATATGCCTTTACATTCATGGAAAATTGGATTTAAATGAATTTTCTGTGAATAATGCGGTTGGCAATTATTATCTATTTGCATGAATCTGCCGGTGCTCCGGGAGAAAGTTAATGGATTTTAATTTATGAACAAGGGATCCAATGAAAACTTGGAAAATTGCGTTTTGAAATAGTAAATCATGGGGTGAATGGAATTATTATTTTATTTTGATTGGAAAACTCAATTGCAAATATTCGAAGCATCAAAATGAAGTTATTAGAAAATTAATCTCGTGATAGTTATTGCAAACAAGTCAATCGCTGCAGAATATATTAAATACTCAGTTGGCAATTTCGACCACAATTGGTTTGAATTCTGGCAGCATAGTTTCTGGTAATAGCTGTCCAAATTTATTTGCTTTAAATTATGCTGTAAATTTGTGACTTTAATTGGAAAATATTTATTCTGCAAAGAAATCACCCTTCATTCCGATTATAAGCACCAGTCACTCTGGGTTTTAAGGTTTGTTGGAAAGTCGATTCACCATCTGTCTTTCGTCTCTGCCTATCAATAACACACAGCTTCCAAGAAACTATTAAACCTATTAACACCAAAATTAGTAGGAAGGTTCAAACACGTCGTCCTCACGCGTGCGGCGTCGGATATCGCCCCCTACATGAAAATGGGGGTAAAATACTATGCACCAAATAAACGACTATGTCCATATGGGGTATCAAATGAAAGGTCTCGATCACTACTCTTCGGAGGTTTTGGTTAGTTTTGACGCCAGTTGTCGGTTAGCGATGGGCGAAATATTAGGAGTAGTCTCGATCTGTACTGGGGAAGCATCTGATGGCAGTGGGATGATGTGGAGATCTTACATCCGGTTTCTATCCATTTCTCCGGCGGCATAGCCATCGTGAAGGCCAAAACTACCTTCCTCACGTCTGGTCTAGATGCTGCAGCTGTCGTCCGTCAGTTGCTGAAGCAGCTTGTAACCGGCATTTCGACTTATGTGGGCGTACAAATATTGTATCAACTGCACAACTAGCCCCCTCATTGATGTGTTTAATGACCTTGAGCGAATGTAAACCACTTCAACGAGGCTATTGCACGAATTTGCCATCGTTCATCTCGAGATAATTTTCGTGGTTGGCTATTGTGAAGACATCGTTTTTAGAAACCAAATATCGTCCTTCCCTGTCTGTTTGGTGAATTGTGGTAACGTAAGGGAACCAACACTCATGTGGTCCAACTATGCAGAGGAAGTCGAAGATTCTTGTCTGATCACCCTTCCTAGGGAGCAGCATGCGTTCTAGGTGTGTATGCACAATTTCAAGTCGAGTTATCATGACCAGAATTCTAGTGAGTTTCACAGCAACCTCCTTGTGATAATCTACAGCCATTAACTATACGGACATCCCTTGGACACGCTAATCATTCATCTAGTTGCTCTGATGACAGAATTTAACTTTATCTAGTCGATTTGAGAAGACTGAATGACATGCCTCTCCCCAAGCTTTTAGCAGGACATTATCTATGGTCTTAGGCTGAAGTCCCACGTGCTAGTCATCCTAGGAGCTCGCCGATATTGCTATACATCTCGTTGTTTACACCGAAGAAGGTGGTTAGAATCTTGCCAGTAAATCCCTTTTTGCCGCCTTGCTTCCGAGATTTTGAGCAACTTTTCGATCTTACGGATGATGCCTCCATATTTGAATATTAGATACCCCATGAGGGTATCGCTGTGTGTGACTGATATAATTTTCGAGGGTTTTCTGGACATCTCTTGCGTTTGCTCAATCACCTCCGCCCTACCTTGATGATCTTTCATCATTGCCTGTATCGGAATATCGATTCCACTATTCAGGTTTCCATGAACTACTCATTATTCTCACAATTTCTCCATTGTAAGATTTAGAAATGTTCGTGCCCAAGAACATCTGACTCTCTTTATTATCTTTCGTCGCACCACAATTCGGATTGATTTCTGCTAGATTTTTTCCGCGCGGTTAGGATAGGTCGCCGCCATATGGGTGCGGAATTCCCGTTTCATGGGGTTCGCTATAGGTGTTAATGCCGGTTGTTCGTTTGTAAGTATTCTAAAACAAGTCGGGAAACCGGAAGCTTGACGCTTCAGGTATAAAAGGTTTTGTGTTTCCCTATGTGAGGAGCATGACGTAGTTCTCCATTGGCTTATAGCATTGACCCGAGATATTGAAATTGCTCAGTTCGCAAGTTACTGCCATTGCCAGAACTCACCGATTTAAATATCTCGAGTCAATGCTATCTGCCAATGGAGAACTGCGTAATAAAATTGTTTCACGCATTAATGCAACCTGCATGAAGTGGCATTCCCCAAATGGTGTTCTTTGTGATCGACGTATCAGCGCACGTCCCAAATCTAAAATTTACTTCAATGTCGTCCGACTGCCGCTCTCTATAGTTCTGAGTGTTGGCCGATTATAAAGGACAATGAGCTGCGTCTTGCGATAATAGGGACGAAGATGTTGCATTGCACTGGTGGCGTGACACGTTTTGATTACGTCTGAAATGAGAATATCCGCGATCGATATGGGTTTGCATCGATCGTGGAAAAACTGCAAGAGAGGCGTTTTCGATGGCGTGGTCACGTAATTTACGCTAACGAGAATTCAACAATCAGTATTGGTCAAAACATCGAAAGCAATGGTAAGCAACCAAAAAGCCAGAAAAAAAAATGGTGGCTTGATACGCTGGATGGGGATTTAAAGGTCTCGCGATTACATCTTGATCAGGCATTTGATAAAATAAAATGACGAAATGAATCACCACGAGCCGACCTCGCTTGTGAACTGAAGGCTGAAGAAAAAGAAAAAGGTGTGAGGAGCGACGAGTGCACGACATCTCCGTGTAATATAGCTAAAAATTCCATGGCCCTCTATTTTCTAGAAAGCGATTTAAATAAATCATTTGATGGAAAGCCCTGTGTTGATAATGGTCAACCTCATACGCTTCACGCTCTCAGTTTAATATTATTAGCGAATGAAAACAATTTAACCAACATCAAATATAAACAAGTCGGGAAACCGGAAGCTGGACGCTTCAGGTACGAAAGGTTTTGTGTATTTCTTAGTACATAGCACGTATTATATGCATATGTCCACTTTCGGGTGATATTGACATTGAGAGTCTTCAATTTTCAAAGAAGCAACAACTTCGACGTATTATAAATTTGTTAGTAATAGTGCGATTTCCATCAAACTTGGTATAATCATGCTCTACTATAGCCTACATCACTGCAGAATTTCGGGCCGCTAGGATGAATTTAAGGGGGGTTTCCAGTCAATTACAAAAAATTATAGTAATATACTATTATTAACTTTCTTTGAACAGATATCGGTATGAAGGGTATTTCGGAGCCAAGGCACCATATAGTGGCAGCATCCTGATTTTTTTCAGATTTTTCGGTTTGGTAGTTTCTGAGAATGCCCCCCTTAAAGAAATGATCACTTTCAACCCCCCGCACTCCCCACCTTTCTAACAAATGTCAAAACTAAGACCGGCTTCGAAAAGTACTAATCGAGACCTTTAATTTGATACCCCACATGACTATATTTGATGAAAAAAAATTTTACACCCCCCTTTTCCATGTATGGGGACCCCCCCTTAAATTCAACGTAAACGGATGTAACTCACTGTATGTGTGAGCGTTCACAGTTCCCACCTTTCTACCAAATTTGGTGTCAATCGCTATAACCGTCTCCGAGAAAAATGCGTGTGACGGACAGACAGACAGACAGACAGACAGACAGACAGACGGACAGACAGACAGACAGACAGACAGACAGACAGACGGTAAACCGATTTTAATAAGGTTTTGTGTTTACACAAAACCTTAAAAAGGGCTAGGGAGAATTAGATTCTTCTTGAATGGAATTTTAATATTTCACTCGAATTTCAATTATTCTCGTTAATTATGATGTCAGTATCTTATTTGTATGGCTTAGAATGCTGTTAATTAGCACGAAATTGATAAGTTTGAACTGCTATAACTTTCCCACTAATAGTTGGATTTTCATGAAACCTGGCATGTGTATGCACAAGGCTGTCCTTTATGTCGGCGCAAAATTTAGTACACTTAGGATGAACTTAAGGGGAGTTTTTTAGTCTATTTCTAAAAGTTGATAACATACTATTAGTAAATTTTTTGAGCAGATAGCGGAATGGCACATCTCTCGAAGATTAGATTTCACATAAGTGTTTTACACAAAACCTTAGAAAGGGTTGCAGATAAATAGATTCTTCATAAATGTGACTTTAATATTCCACGCGAATGTCAATTATTCCGGGTAATTATGACGTCAGCATCTGATTTGCATGGCTTTGGAAGCAGTAAACTCGCGCGAAATTGCTAAGTTTGACCTGCTATAACTTTAGCGTTAATTGCTGGTACAAAATTCGGAAGGGTTTTTCAGTAAATTTCTAAAAAGTAGTAATATACTATTAGTAAGTTTATTTGAGCAGATATCGGAATGGGACATATTTTGAGGCCTTGATTTCATCTAGGCGCAGCACCCCGATTTTTTTTTGGATTTTTAGGTTGGGTAGTTTCCGAAAATGAGTCCTGTCTCACTTTAAGTGCGTACATTTTGACTCCTTACTCTCGCACTTTGCAATTTATGCCAAAACTAATGTCAGTTTCGGAAAGTACAAATCGAGACCTTTCGTTTGATACCCTGCACAACTATATCCGGTAAAAAAAATGTTTGAATCCCCCCTTTTCATGTATGGGGAGCCCCCTTTAAACTCCACCTAAATTTATGCCACTCACTGCATGCGTAGGATTTCATAGTTCCCGTCTGTCCACCAAATTTCGCTCGGATCGGTTCACCCATTTTGGAGAAAAATGCGTGTGACAGACAGACAGACAGACATTGAATCGATTTTAATAAGGTTTTGTTTTACACAAAACCTTAAAAAGGAAGCCTGGTAGGACCAACAAGTCGGTCAACTCGAGAAGTGCTAGAAGGAACCGCATCAGCAAATTTTATCAACAAGTTATCAGTATGAAGCTTTACATACCTCGATGCTCATCCTGTCGAGACGAAGAGGAAAATCTGATTTATTGGAGATGCGTTGAGCACTTTGATGAACTGAGAGATAACCAAAATATTTTTTTTTAAATTTTTCGGTTTTTTATTTTCAGAGAACGGGTCCGTGAAAGACATAACAGTCAACAGACGGACAGTCAATCCAATTTAGTTAGGTTTCGTTTTACACGAAACCTTAAAAAGGAGTTTACTAATTATTCTTTGTTTCAATCACAGTCATGACCATTCTGTTCGCTCTACTCCAGCTAACTATGTTGATAATACGAGCAAGGTGAATGGCAAACATTGATGATGATACTAACCTCAAAATGCTCGAGTTCAAACATTAAAGAATCACGAACAACTGAAAATCTGGAGTCCTGTTATGGATAAGAAAAAAATGTTGTATGTCATAGCCATGTATTATTTAAGTAAAACAGGTAATAATTAAGAATCATTATTGTATATACAACAAAAATGTAATAAGAAAACCTTACGTAACTCCATTGTTGTATTTAATTTTACGTCAGAACTGCCACCTTTGTGAAATCCATTCTTGTATCTTGATTCTGCATAAAATTTGTAAACTCAATACCACGGACGGGAAGCAGTTATGACCAACACCGGCAACTCCTCGATAGTGTGAATGATCACCCATCAAGTCATTATTCACCAATTTTTTAGGAGCCGAATGGTCGCCACAAGTTCTATGGGAAAATTGTCAGCCATGTCAGTTTTCTTTGCCCGGGAGGGTGTTTAAAGGATTCAACAATCTACTTTATGCATTTAATGCCGACACTGCATAATCAGCATTACTGTGGCATTGACCAGTTAATGGTCAGCGGTGGATGATTTGCACATTTAAGATCCGTGGTGCTGAAGTCATCAATTCATGTCCTCAAGATCTTCGATGGAGTGTGTTGTGCCGCTGTTGTTAACAAACAAAACGGTAATGGGATAATTCCACACAGAATTTTGAACATTTGCAATTTGTTAACTCTAACAATAGTAAGTGTCGAGTAAAAAACTACTAAAAGTCAATGGCGATTTTTCTAACAAAAAGTGTAAAACACGAAGGCAACGAGACAGGCAGGTAAGTATCATATTTTTTAATCAGAAGGGAATTCCAAAGAAATCGCGCCCTCCGACCCCCAGCTGGATAATTCACCTCCTAAGGAACCGGCCAACTCTGATGAATCAAACTAGCGGGAACTTAGGGGCATTTCTTAGGATTGAATTTACTTAAATGCACACTTTTTACCTGTTCCATTCCTTTATTTACAACTAATACCAAACCCAGATGCGATTTCGACTTTTCATTTGATTATATTATATTTGGCGAAGAAACATTTCACATCTCCTTTTGTTTTACATAAAACCTCCAAACTAACCCAAAGGTTTCGTGTTGAAACTATTTCTATAAAAGAGGAAAGGATGAATATATTGATCTATCAGAGAAACAACAGAATTTGCTTATTTCAAGAGGAACTTCTGTCCATTGTCACCGCTTGTTTAAAACCCATCCAAAAACAGATTTTCGTATTTGAAAACTTGATAGTTTGATTTGTAGATAGATGTTTCAACTTGAAAGGAAGGCGAATGTTGAAGGACGACCAAGCGGCCATCCGAGGTGATTATTACCGACTCCAAAGGGAGAGCTGTCAAAGATATTTGAAAATTTAAGAATTTTGACCGTCAAAGTTCATTGCACCGAAGTGCCTGTTGATAGGCACTTCTAACCGGGCTGAATGACTGTAATGGCTTTAGTTTTATTTGGGAGAGTAAGCGGACCCCGGTAGCCCAAAACAATTTTTTAAAACTGCATGGATATTTCAACAACTCGGGACACTCAGTGCTTGTCACAGTTACCGTACCTTTGTTTGGGATTTGGCTATTGGTTAGCTTCAAGTTTTCTTTAGTTTTCGAAAGAATCTTTGCCATTTTGAAAGAATCGTCAATAACTTACGCATGTCATCAGTTGACAATATTAGACTTCGTACGAAGGCTAGATATATTTATCATTCTGTTTCCACCTTAACTTGTTAATGAATTGGTGTCAAAACTACTTCAGTTGTCCAATATGTTGTAATATGATGATGCCGATATGTATTATAGAAAAGCGTCAGCTTTCCAAAACCCGGTTTGACAGTCAAGCTGGGTATTCTCTTAGTAACATATCGATTCACATTTCACCCTAATAATGAGTGTCATTATGGGATATAACATACATTGACAATCTTTACTTCGGAACTATCAACATGTTTTTTACCACCGGGTTAGACACCCAGTCCTTTGACATTCCAAACTATGATAATTTTCCCCGCTTCTTACTAAGTCAATTGGAAGTCGAATTTGTTGAAACTGTGGAAACTACGATTGATCTGATCCTAAAGAAGTATGCCTTTTTGTGTTATCTCTGATTAGGTATTCGTATCTATTCAATTGTGCTATTATCATATTATTATATTTATTATTCTTCATTATAAAGGAATTTCATGCTGCTTACATTTACAGCCTAAAATAACTCCACATATCCTTTCGCATACCTACTGCTACCTCGACATAAACTGTAAAGTTTGCTCTGAAACAAAAAAGTGTTCATCCCTTCATTTTATATATTATTTTTTACCGTTTGGTGGGAGTGCCTGTGCATTCGAGTAGTTTTTTCGGCTCACAGATATGTTCATATATATGTATGTAGTCTCAGTGTAGGAATTCATACCTGAATGTCATATAAGCATATACATATGGGTATAAACATTTTAGTATACATGCATGTCCTCACTACCCCCCAGCTTTCTTACCGTACAGCCCAACAGGGTAGAAAAGTAAAATGTTTTGATAACATCCACAACGGATGGAAGGGATCTGGAATTTCTGCAAATAGCATGAAAAGCGAAACAGGGTCGCAAGAGTTATTTACGTTCGGGATAAACAAACATTTCTCCCAGGGATTTGCCGGCTTTGATAGTCTCCTATTTCATGGCAGCCACTTGCCTGCCTAGTTCGAGTTGTTCGGGAAATCAACAAATTGATTCTCAACAAGTGTCGAACAGGTATCGCAGTGGATTCTCCCTGGAGTGCGATAAGAACCGGTTAAGGATATTTGGCGCAATCATTAGGTAAAGCGATGAGAGTGTACAGGGATCAATGGTCGTTTGTCGTTGCATTGAAACTTCAATTAAATAGTTCAGATGCCAGTTCCCTTGAAAGAAGCTTCATTGGCTACTTTGTGAGTTAGATCAAAGTTGAATGGAATTGTCGAGTAATTTTTGTGATGCCAAGTGAGAAGCATTCATTTCTTGGTTTCCTTTACAGTGCAGCCCACATGAATCGGTGTATTTTTCAGAGTATATCCTTAAAATCACTATTTAGTGTATCTACTTTGATTCAAGTAGTGTTGTATAAAAGTAATAATCATTGCGCAACAATCCAATTGGATCAGGGCCTTGAAGCGTGTTAGACCAGTTCATTCAAGACCGTAACGGTACACTATATGATTACAGTACACTGTAGGAGGCAATATGGTCGGCATTGCGCTCGTCTGTGATTATTACCCTGATTGGCTTAGGTACACATTCACAGCTGAGTTGACTGGTATCCGACGTTAAATCACAATACAGATTCCACTGCCACTAGTGATATTCGAACCGCGACCTTCCGTATGACAGCCTTGTGTTCTAATTACTCAGCTATCCGGACACAGCATTGTATGGCTAGCCTAAAAGAAATCCCACCTTTGTAGTTTTGTATTATTTTAAGTCAACCTGAAAGAGGCAAATGATCTTTCTCTATAATCCAAATTACTACCCAATTTTGCTGACCGTTCGTCTATCTGCCTGTCTGCTTTTCTGTAATACTTACTTTTCTTAAAAACGGCCGCATCTGCCGTAAATCCCACGCATACAGTAACTGGCATGTTTTTGTTGGAAGCTGAAGGGCAGTCCTAAACTTGACAAAATAGTTAGACAGAGCTCCTTTTGAGGAAGCAAGCTGGGAAACCGGAAGCTAAACACTTCAGGTAAGGAAAATCTTCTGTGTTGGTTAAGTAAGCACAGTTAGGCCTTTGTCTGATTTATATCTAGCTCACAACGTTTATGCATTAAGGGGGTCATCCCGTGTGTTTTTTCGGTTTTTTTTAAAAGAATTGTTCGCGAAGAACTGGTAAAGATACAAATACGAATTTTTCACTATATCTTGAGCGTGCATGGAAATTTTTCCAGCCGATCGCATAGTTCGTTATTGAAATACAGAGCAATTTATACACCCATCTCCAAAAAAGGTGTTTATCTGCTGCCACGCTAGAGGGCGGTGCGGTCATCTTAAAGAAAAAAGGTAAACGCCATTTTAACGTACAGTATTAACTAGAGTCCTCAAACCAGGATTATTAACAAATATTAAAACCTAAATTTTTGGTGCCGTGTTAAATTTTCTTTGTGAATTTTGGTGTTTTTTGCAATGAATAAAAAAAAACTACTGAAGGAACCGCAATTATCCTAGTTTGTGGACCGTAGAAATATGTTCTGAATAAGTCGTGAAAATTTCAAAGAATTTCGTTTAATAGATTTTTGGCTGCTACCAGATTTTCAACATTCAGTTTCAATAAAAACGTATTTAAAAAGTAGAATGCGATTTTTAGCCATAAAACCTTAACTGACCATTAATCTGCTACACCTAGTCCATAAACCTTAGGTTCCTTCAAGAAATACATGCACAGCCTTGACTTCAATTCTTGTTTTTTTTAGCGAAGCCATTCGAACGTCATTCCGACCGATAAATGCGCTTTATTACGGGGATCGACATAAATCTGGCATGTGACATATCACGTGTTTAATATTATAATTTCCGAAGGCCAAAAAATCACTTTGGCCATATATTCTACACTATATGTAGATACAATACCCCTTAAGTTTGTTAAACCATTTTAGCGATCAAAAGCTAGTTCTCTGTTAATGAAAAACTGTACACGTAGAAGGATGAAGGCGAGTTTCCCGGGCCTACAACGGGACGAATTGTACTAACTGGTCCTCCAAATTGGAGGTTAGGTAGAGCTCACAACTCTACACCGAAAACCGATATTACGAAGCCACGGAGGGAGCCTCGGACATGATGGATGTTACAATGACGAATCTAGCAACGAAAACGAAATAACGTGAGCTCCCTGTGTAGACCAAATACTGCTCAGCAGCTCGCCGATACCCTGTTCCCATATAAGTTTTATGAAACAGCGTTGCAAGAGATGCGTTGGACAGGGTTTCATGGAGGAGGTCACTACAACATATATTCTAGTGGCCATCCAGTAAACTATGTACTCAAGGTGATTGTTGAGTCAGCTAAGAAAGAGAAACTGCTATTATCGGCTTTGAAAACATAACCGAACGGCTATGCACTCTGCGTTTGCGAGGCAAATTTGGAAATATGAGCCTCATAAACGTTCACGCCACTATGGAGGAAACTCCAGAGTCGGAGACGGATATCTTCTACGAGTTAGTTAAGCGCCTGTTCTAAGTAGACATTAAAATCATACTTGGAGATTTCAACAGTCCACTACGGACGGAGTACGGGTTCAGGCGATACGTTGGCTCCCATAGCTTACATAGGGATACCAATGATAATGGACGGCGGATTATTCAGTTAGCAGTATCGCACGAAATGGTTGTTGGAAGTACCTTGTTTGAGAGTGAATACTGAACACCTAGCTAATAGAGGTCCTGGAGATGAAGCATCAGCAAATGATGTCCACTACTACCTGACGAACGTTATCATTGATACGGCCACAAACATACTTGGAACAGCTGGTACGTAATGTACATATGCAAGGAACGGAACGGGTTAATGCTGCATGCCTGTGACGATACACTATCAAAGAACGTAGGCAAGCCCGGAGGCCTATCACGAATTTCGTCGAACGGACGCGTGACTTCATAGACGGAAAAAAGCCTAGGAGGTTTAACAAGTCTGTGATCTCGAGAAGTTCAAAGAGCAACTGCACCAGGCGCGGAAGCTTTACCAACAAGTCAGCAAGGTGAAGCCTTATACACCTCAATGCTCATCCTGCTGAGAAAAAGGGGCAAATCTAATTTCCGACAGAATGGGCATATTGGAGCGATGGGTTGAATACTTTGATGAACTGGTCAACAACCAAAATATTGGTGAGTTGGCACTCCTAGCAACTGAAGACTATGGACGAATACTGCCACCTCCTTGGAAGACATACTCCGTGCAATTCATCGGCTAAAAAATCATAAGTCGCCAGGAGCCGATGGAATTAAAGCCGAATCGGTTAAATATAGAGGCGAGGAACTATACCAAGAGATTCATTCACTGATGAAGGGCGTTACCCATACAAAAAATTGTATCCCCACGTACTGCAGCAATTGTAGAGGTATAACGTTGCTGAGGACCATCGCTAAGATATTTTCCGCTACCTTAAAAGGCCGGATAGCCCCATACGCCCAGGACATCATTGGCCATTCCAAAGAGGCTTTACTGCAGACTGACTAGGCTAACCCTGACCAATGTGCGACGCAAAATAAAAGCAGCAGGATCACTCTCCAGATCATTCAACATCTACAACGGTCTACGACAAGGGGATGCCCCATCAGGCGTCCTCTTCAACCTGACCCCGGAGAAAGTCATTCGCGATGCAAATGCCAACGCAAGACGCAGTATCCTGCTGAGGCCCATCCAATTCATGGTCTCCGCTGACGATATTGACATTATGAGAAGAACAACCTGGAATGTACAGTCTACCCCCAAACAGATCGAGCAGGCGGCGCGAGATCCTGGGCTGCACATGAATGAAGGCAAGATGAAGTACATGGTGGCAACGTCAGCACAAAAACCAAAGAACGAACAACATCGAATCGTACTTTTCAAACGAAAACAATAAAGATAGGAGACTACAACTTTGAGACCGTTGAAAACTTCTCCTATCTAGGGTCTAAAATAGTAAATGATAGCAGCTATGATGATGAAATCGGCACACGATTGTTGGCTGCCAACAGAGCCTATTTCAGCTTACAAAAACTGTTTCGCGTCTTACCATAGAGTCAAACTTCTTACCGTACCAGACAATGATTTTGACAGTCCTCGGTTAGCTATGTGATTTCCATCAAACTTGGCAATATCACGCTCTATATTATACCGTAGATTAGAGTAAAAGTTGATGGTTGCAGTCGATTTCTGGCAAATATATTTATAATAATAATAAATATGGTTATACCATCTTTGAAGTCTGTTGCGAATAATAGACATGTTCAGCCGTGATATTCGGATGGAGTTTGGATTAGACAAATGTCGAATCCAAGCCATTCGCAAAGGTCATCACGAGCCGCATGCCGGACATAGCATTGGTGACCTCCACATCGAAGCTATGACCGAGACAGACTTCTACAAGTACCTAGGAATTCTGCAAGGAACCCATGCTCGAGTTGGTGATCTGAAGGAAGCTCTGCTGTCCGAATTCCTGCGACGTGTGAAGCTGGTGCTGAAATCGCATCTCTCGGGGAAGAATAAAATAAGCGCGTTGAATGTATTCGCTATCCCTTCACTGGCTTATGCATTCGGAATATTGCCGTGGACGAAGACCGACCTGGAAAACGTCCAGCGGCGGATACGGACAACTATGTCCAAATTCCGAATGCATCACCCAAAGTCTGCCGTGGAGCGGATGAACCTGCCTCGTGACATCGGAGGTAGGGGCGTGGTTGACGTGGCGGCACAACATCATCGCCAAGTCGACTCGCTGCGCGCTTATTTTTACAGTAAAGAGCAAGCGAGTCCCTTGCATGCGGCTGTCTGTAAGGCAGACTGTGGACTGACTCCACTTAACTTGAAGGATCGATCTTTCAATCCTCTGAGTGGGGTGAAGTCGGACCAGGAGCGGATCGAGGAATGGAGGTCGAAGGCAATGCACGGTAAACACGTGAATTGTCTTTGGCAGCCATTTGTCGACTTGCATCTGTCGAACAGGTGGCTGTGTGCTGGGGAGCTCTTTGCTGAGACGGAGGGGTTCATGTGTGCCATTCAGGATGGCGTGGTCGCCACCCGAGCTTATAAAAAGCTCATCATGAAAGAACGGGTGGAGAACGACCAGTGCAGAATGTGTGGTTCGGCGTTAGAGACGTTGGACCATCTCATTTCTGGCTGTACTGTTATGGCACCGGTGCAATACATCACCAGGCATAATGCTGTATGTAAGGTTATCCATCAAAACCTTGCATATAAGCATGGGCTGATCACGGGAACATGTTCGGTTTACCGATATGAGCCGCAAGCAGTACTTGATAGTTCTGCTTACAGCATGTATTGGGACCGGCAAGTTCTGACTGATCGCCATACCGCACACAACAAGCCTGACGTACTGCTAGTTGACAAGACGGGTCGCTCCGCGTATATTATTGATGTTGCTATCCCCCATAATAGCAACATTGAACGGAAATACGTGGAGAAGAAGGTGAACTATGAGCCATTGGCTCGTGAAATCAAAGAAATTTGGCGTCTCGAGCGGGTGGTTGTAGTTCCCATAATATTGTCAGCTACAGGTATTGTACCTAAATCCCTGACGGCTTCCCTTGATGTCCTGGGACTTTCGCACAGTCTGGTTCAAACCATGCAGAAGTACACCATTCTGCATACGTGCTCGATGTTGCGGGGAGTACTGGACGGATTCTCCCACTGACCTACCACCGGCCACCACCACCAGTGCCCCTTTAGTTTTTAAGTAGGTAGGATCGTCCGAGCCTAAATGCTTGGCACTTAGTGCTAGTATTAGGTAAAATCCGGCATCTGCCGAGATTGTGATAACTCGGAAATAAATATGGTTATATACTATTATTAACTCTATTTCAATACGTATCGCTATGGAGAGTATGTTACGGTCTAGACACCATGTGCATGGACCACCATACTTCTTTTCAGATATTTGGGTTGGGTAGTTTCTGAGAACGGGTCTTGAAGTAACTGACCCTTCTCGGATTCCCGCACTCTTCCCATTTGCAATGTCAAAATTAAGATCAGTTTCGAAAAGTACTTATCGAAGGCTTTAATTTGGTACCCCAAAGAACTATAAGCCTAGACCGGATATCCGTTGTTGGGCTGTTAATGATGATGACATGAATTCGGTGAAAAAAATTGACGCCCCTTAAACTCGACATAAAGCTATAGTGCTCATTGCATGCAACGGGTTTCACCGGTCGCACCTTTCTGCCGTATCAATGCGAATAACTGTTTTTGAGATGGATGGTATTACAGACAAACAGGCGGATTTACGGGCGAACGTACCAACAGACAGATAGACAGTAAACCGATTTTAGCAAGGTTTTGTTTTACACAAAACTTTAAAAAGATAAGCGACGAGCGGACACTTCCTTGGTGAATTCCGACAGATGCATAGAGGAGTTTTGATTCACCTGGTATACTTAGAACTTCATTTTTCAGATCGCGCTAGAGTATTTTAACCTAGCACGGACGGTTTTGTTTGGTGCACAGTGAAACGCAATGTTTGGTTCGAGGAAAGCAATATAGAGAGGTCGGTGTTTCTAAAAGTGTTTCTCCATTGGTAGCTGCGCTGCATGTATTGGGTCAAATGTGCACCAGCTCTTAACAAACCCTGCTAGATTCACGGTTACTTGATCAATTTTTCCCTGGTATGGAATAACAGTCGAATAGGGTCATAATTCGAACATTCCCACAAGTTGCCTATCTTTTCCTATGTTGGAACCATCGTGTTGACTTGCTAATCAAATGATGTTCCATCTTCCATAGTAACGCTATTAAAGAGCTCACTGAAGCAGTCTATAGATTGACTGTGTCGATACTTAATTTGACTTTACAAGATCTAGGCTGCTGTCAGAAAGGCCTTTTTTCTGCGATCGGAAGTTGTTTCTTTCATTCAAATCATTCAACTGCTGAAGGAATAATAGAGCCTTTTACTATCCTCTAGAATCGCCTAGCTAATAGCTTGCCTGCGAGGTTCGCGTGCTTCTGCGGTCATCAACGGTATAACAACCGGGATCCCATGTAGGCCCGCAATAATAGGGAACTCCAGATATTCCGGTTTTGGGCCGAGGTTCACCAATTCCTTATCCCTAAAAGCTTTCTGACATCCTGACCTATACCATCGCTTCATTTCGGGTAGAGTCTGCCTCGTCTTATTTTTTCCAATAGATATTGTCTTAGTAGACCCATACGGATTAAGTGTGCCGCTCACCGCAAAATATTCAGCCGAAAGTTATCCACAACCAGACGGTCATGGTATCGCTCATAGATTTCGCCGTTATGTAGGCTATGGAATCGCCCATCATCATGTAGGGGGCCCCACATTCTTCGGAGGATTCTTCTCTCGAACGTCCAAGAGTTCGCAATTTTCGTTGCTAAGAACCCAAGTCTCCGAGGAATACATGAGGGCTGACAAGATCATTGTCTTCTACACTAAGAACTTTGGACCTATGGTGAGACGTTTCGAACGGAACGGTTTTTGTAAACTGAAGTAGGCTTGTGGTTTTCCACCCTAAATAGGGGTTGTCAATGGTCTTGAAGTTGCAGTCTCTTATATTTATTTTCTTTTGTTTGACCAATGCGATTTGATGTTGCTGGTTGTTTGGTTTTTGTTGTTGACGTTGTCACCATATATTTCGTCTTGCCTTCGTTGATTGCACATCAGGCCCAAGATCTTGCGCCGCCTGTTCAACCTGGATGAAGGAAGTTTTTATGTCTCGGGTTGGTCTTCCCTAGATGCCATTATCGTCAGTATAGGTCAGTCGTTGAGGATGCTTTGCTTCTTCATTGTTAGGAAAGAGGTGATCTGGTCGTTCATAAGTATTTTAATCTCATCGTTGACTCCAGGGAGAAATTTGCCTTGTGGACCTCTTTTTCTTTTGATAGGTAGATGCCGTTCTGCGGTTACAAATGGAGGAGTATTGCATTTAACAGAACCTTGTTCCAAATGCATGGCGCGACTTTGCATCTTTTCGGCCTCTTCTGGATAGGAGACCTTTCGCTATTTGGCAATGCACATTCTGCGGCCTTCTAGTTGAGACTTGCCGAGAGTTGCTACTAGTGTTGGCGCCTCATTGGGTGTATCAATTGGTAAAAACATAAGTTAACTACTCGCCGCCAATTATCCAGGACATCGGATGAGGCGGTATAATGCTGAGTCTCTGGGCAGCTTATTGCTTTTGAGAAGCAAAATCAAATTTGGTTTTTTCTCTGGATCCCCCCCCCCCCCGCGGACAGGTCAACTGAGGTGATTTCTCTCCTAGCAGCCTCCTCATTACCACCCTATCATTGTTCCGTTAACTTCACCTCGGATCCTCGCCCGATTATTAGTAACAGTTTTTTTTTGCTTCTTCAGATGACTTCTTTTAGGCGACTCCGATAATGAGTGTTTTCTTGAAACCTTCTGATAGACACCCCTTGCTCGAAAATATGTCACCAGTAGGCAATGGCCTTCTAAGTACATTTGAATGTCGACTGTCACTTGTCTTGTTTAATTCACCTTTTGTATTCAGAATTTTCCTTCTTTTTCGTCGTTACTCTTGTAATTCGCCGAACTGATGCTTCTTGTCATGACCCTTATAGCTTAGTGAATAATCCACCGAACATTTCACTTTTTGGGCAGGTACTAACTCATTGAAATTCCATTTTGCATTATGTCGCTAAAAAGTGTTTGGGGCTTTTCAGTGACGAGGGGATAACTATCCATGTGACATTCCCATATAGCAACACAGGATGATCATTAGTATAGAACAGTGTCAGTTTGATTTTGGTGTTGATTTGCATTTGTATATTTTATGCAAGATGTTATAGTTCATTAAACCCCTCCACGGAATCCGGATAGGGCAGCATGAAGAACGTTACTGATAACAAAAACAAATGATATCGGTGGCAAGATGCAATTGTGACGGACTCCGAAGAATGTTGATGAGGTCAATGTAGAATGAACCGAGACGAAAACCAGCCTGCTCTTTGTCGATCAATCTCTCGTAATGTACTTTGTGTTCCATGATTATCTTAGCTATATCCGGCATGTGTTATACTCAAAACAGGTACCTTACTTTGGAATCTTAATTATCATCCCCTTCTTTCAGTCTCTGTGAAAAGTCTTAGATTTCTAAGATTTCTGTGTGAGTGAAAGTAGCAAATCAACAGTAACCGTCAAGCACAGCGTTGTTATTCCTTTTTAGGGCATTAATGGCCAAAATGATTTCCCCTTCTGCTTGGAGGAACACTCCGTATCCATATGTTACGATGACTAGCCAACTAGCCAAAAAAGGAGGAGCTTCACCGGATATGATACGATTAAGAGCTGTGGTGAGGTGTTCTTTCCACTTCTTCTGTTGGTCGTCATCATGAGTGAGAAGCCGGACGTTAATGTCTTTCGCAGGTTTATTGAAAGATTTTCGACCACTTGTAAGTTCTTCCGAGATGCGGTATACACTTCTGAAATCATTCTGCGGCATCTTCTGCGCTTCCACGATTTCGCGGTCAGCCAAATCTTACCACGCTCATTAGGGACATAGCCGACGACATAGTCTCCGAGAAATGCATTTTCGATGGCAGTCTAATGCTTATTGATATTTTCACACTGGTTATTCAGTGTATTTGTCCTCCGATTAGGAAGACAGCTCTCCCCCTATCGAACGACAGCTGGTTCATACAAGCAGTCGACATTCCGAGATGTGGAGGACGCAACACTTAAGCGAACTTAACCGACTATCAGATATGAGCGCCTCTCTTGTTAAGCACATCTACGTACGGTATCGGACCGTTCAAACCTTATGGATCTTATGGCAACATCGAACAATAGGTCACCTAAGACGAGGTGATGGGAGTAGTAGAAATTCACAAATCTCCCGCCGTTATCGTTACGGTTGCCAAGATCGTGTCCTTCCACGACATACTCGACATACTTTCATGATCTTAAGTACGCAATAATATATCAAAATATAATTGTGTGCTCCTGAATCACTTTTGGATGATTGTTTACTTACTGTAACTTACTAAGGCTTATACTTGTGGCCCCAAGTTTCCGGATATCAAACTTTTAGTCCCATTTCTCGAAACGATATCTTGGCAGATTTCAACATCATTCTGTTTCCTTAGGCGAAGGCTTTTATTTCCCCGTACATCGGTAATGGCAGGAGGCCCGATAACACCTCTGATACTACTGATCTCTCTCTATTTGTTACGCATCTCATTTTGACGCACTCAATCGCTTTCTCCCAGGTCCGTAGTGAGAAAATCCGAAGTTTTTGAAATTGTATGTATTTACGTCAATGAAATCCTTGGTGGGTTCAATGCCCACCACCAAGTATTGAAATAAAAATTGAATGTGGTTTTACCCTATGCAACACGTGTTTTTAACCCTTTCCGAAACGTATAGTTCTCACTGGAAAAGCATCAGACGCCAAATAAATGGAATGCATAGAATCGGCTAAACTTCTTTTCAATCCTACACACTTGTTGCAGGGAATTTTTCTCAACAATGTTCCAACTTTTCGCAAACGATATGCTAACTACAATGTAATATTTACTGGATCATAAGAATTCAGAAAATCTTGTAGGATTTCCAGAAAACGACTTCTTGAATAATTCATCCAAGACACGGTTACATTTGAAGCTCAGTAATGCGAATTCGTCTTATCTTCCTCGTCTGAACGAATCTTTCCCGGACCTCCTTGCGATGAATGGAGGCTGCCGCTCGTCATTACAACGTAATGGACCTCCCCCTGACTTTTCATTCATTACAGCGTGAATGTTAAATGGGCCTGGCGTTCTAGTATTCCGCGACAATTCGCCGTTATTGCTGGAAATCAGAAGCATCTACTTCATTAAGTTAATCATAATACGCCCGCATTTTCTTTCATAACTCTGGTTGTTTTAGTATCTGGATAATGACGTCGTTTTAGCACCCGGCGTACATGCATAAAGGTCCTGCTCCGCCATAATATTCGCTTATGGCTAGCTACATCTAATTTGTACTCACTTCGTGTACTTAAGGACGTTTTAACATGCTTCGGTAATAAAGTAAGAAAACGGTATTCCGCTGAGAGTTACACTAGGCTAAGTAAAGTAATTTGTCTTGGGGTGGGAGAAAAATGGTGTTGTAAAATGTTTGTGTTCCACTTAACTTCATATCCGTGAGGTGATATACGCAATATATATTTATGTAAATGCTAATTTCATCTCTGCACAGGAGTGAAAGGTGTGTGGCAGTACAGTGATTGCCATCTCCTTTATATAATCTAAAAATTTTGCACAAAAATGGGAAGACATTTATATTAAGAGTAGAACTAGAAATCCCTGCATATAACAATGGAGATAATTTCTCCATTGGCTGATAGCATTTACTTCAGATATTTAAATCGCTCAGTTCTGCCAGCAGCAGTAACCTGCTCAGAACTGAGCGAATTAAATATCCCGGGTCAATGCTATCAGCCAATGAAGAACTGCGTAATGAAATTGCTTCACGCATTAACGCAACCTGGATGAAGTGGTGTTCCACAACTGGTGTTCTTTGTGATCGACGTATCAACAAACGTTTCAAATCTAAAAGTGACCGCAATGTCGTCCATCCTGCCGTTCTCTATAGTTATGAGTGTTGGCTGTCTATAAAAGACAATGAGCAGCGTCTTGCGGTAATGGAGACGAAGATCTTGCTTTCACTAGTGGCGTGACACGTTTTGACCACATTTAAAATGAGGATATCCGCGATCGATACGCGGTTGCACCGTCCGTGGAAAAACTTCGAGTGGAGCGTCTTCGATAGTATGGTCACGCAATTCGCGCTAACGAGAATTCACTTACTAAAATTGGTGTGAACATCGAAGTCAATGGTAAGCGACGAAAAGGCCGGCCGAAACAACGGTGGCTTGATACGCAGGATGCGAATTTAAAAGCCTCGTGACGAGCCGACCCTGCTTGTGACAAAGGGGGACTAGGGCTGAAGAAAAAGTAGATGTGAGTGCATAACAGCTCCGTGTCACATAGTTAAAGATTTCATTGCCCCCTATTTTTTAGAAACCGATTTAAATAAATCATTTGATGGAAACTATTGTATTGATAATAGTCAACTTCACACGGTACAAATTCGGAGTTTAATATTATTAGCAAATCTTAAGAACTTAACCAACAACAGATACAAAAAGACTGGAACTCTAGAGTGTCAATTATTTTCGATAATTACGTCAGCTTTTTTTTGCATAGCTTAGGATGCAGCTAATTCGCACAAGTTGATAAGTTTGAACTGCTATAACTCTGACACTAATAGTGGGATTTCCATAAAACTTAGCATGTGTATGCACGAGACTGTCCTCTATGCGGGTACTCCTAAGGTAAACTTAAGGGGGGTTTTTACGGTTAACTTCTAAAAGTAGTTTTCGAAAATAAGTACTGTCTCACTTTAAATCCGTACGATTTGACTCCTTACTCGAGCACTTTGAAAATCACGTCAAAACAGTCAAAACAAACAGTCAAAACAGTCAGTTTAAGAGAGTACTAATTGAGACCTTTAATTTGATACCTTACACGACTATATCCGGTGCAAAATTTTTAAATTCCCTGTTTGCATGTATGGGGAGCCCCCATTTAAACTCCACCTAAATTTATGTCACTCACTGGATGCTTGGGATATCATAGTTCCGATCTGTCCACCAAATTTCGGGTCAGTTTAACCATTTTGGAGAAAAGTGCGTGTGGCAGACAGACAGTGCATCGATATCAATAAGGTTTTGTTTTATACCAAAGCTTAAAAAGGGGCTTCGATAAATACCAGACCATTTTTCCATTGCGAACTGATGGTAGTAGCGAATAGAACCAAGGTAGAACCTGTATATTACCAGTCCACCTACAATGCCTCCTCTACGTAATCTGCATTCACCAAATTACGGTGAGCAGTGACTGGCGGCTTGGTCGCGGTCTATTCAAACCTCTTTTGAAACAAAATCAAAATTAGGTAAATGACTTCTGCGAAATTTCATGCTTTTCGTGTAAACACTTTGTCATGCTACTGGCTTGAAAGTGCCCCAGAGACGGATCAAGGAGGATTTACAATTTACGCTTTGACAAATAAACGACAATTATCGATCTGTACATGTAAAATAATACACTTTTTATTTCGGGCGGACAGGGGCGACAACTACTTCTGAAGGCTGCGGGTCGCGGTAGTCAAACCTTTGGTAACAAAAGAAATTCTACTAGAGATTTTCGGAAGGATTAGCGACCAGAGATCCTTTGAGCTTAACATAACAATCTGTCAAGGGCTTTGTTAAGCACGCCATCGATGTTCGTTACCTTGTTGTAATATTTTTAATCGTGCTAGAAGGGATGTTTCCTACGTCAATGGAATGACAGAAGCTTATGATGTTGTTTATTGCAGGCAAACTCACAAATTGTCCTAACGAGAAGGTCCCTGGCAACAATCGGCGAACTCAGTCGCCAGGTTGCACTTATCGATAATTATTTGAACGAATGAAAGACACCGGCGATAGATCCATTATCTCTGTCGGTATTCCACAGAGTTCTTTGTTGGGCTATCATATCGATCATCTCTTCTGCTGACTTGCCGATTGATTGTGATTGCAAAACTCACGGACATTAGATTGCGTTCAGCTGAGGAAAAAACCATTCCAAGGCATCGTAAGCTCAAAAATATTCATATTAAAGTAGAGGCCACATCACTGCTTCAAAGATAGCTATCAAATACCTTATGTTCTAGAAGAACTACTGCACCTCTTCTCTGGTTATAGTTTACCTATAAACTATAGTATGTCGTTTCAGCCTATAAGTGGCAGGAACTTCATTATGTTCTCTATTTCCAAGTGTTTCGACCTGGTATTAAGTGTCCTTCCAGCTGCCTCTACCTACTTCCCATGAGCACCCTGGATTGTTCTTTTTCTGTTAAGTCTGCCGTTTTCCTTCGCTTTTTTAGGCTAGTAACCGCGAGCTTGTTCACTGCCTGAATATGGCTTGGAACCTAGATGTAGATGGAGAGGACTAGATCCCAGGAGGACCTTTAAAGACATCTTTGGGCATATTCTCCATTTCACCATTTTTACCCTGTTTCTGAGGGTATCTGCTTGTTTTCTCACTGAGTGGCGAGCTTTGCCCAAATGGCTGAGGATTTGTGAAAGGAACACGTAAAGTCGGACTGAGGATAACCTCTATCAAAACCAAAATTTTCCGTTTGACTGGCCATCACACTTCTCCTATCTAATCACACTTTTCTTATCTAGTAGCCAGAAAATCGAAGGCGTTAGTCAGTTTCTACATCTAAGAAAACTTGATATCCCTCAAAGCACTAAAAGCGTTAGATCTGCCTTTGCTGGTTTGTCTACAATTGGTAAATGGAACTGCGATATGAGCATTGCACATGGAGAGCATGCTACTCAAAAGTTATAAGCCTTCGTGAACAATCGTCTGCGATGTATTATCTGGGTACTCTGCCATAACACAATTTCGAATGAAGAAGTTGGTCCGCGAACAGGCCAGGACGTGTTGATTCTATGGTATAAATATTAGTGTCGGGTAAGTGTCAGTGTCGGCCGACAACTCCACCTTGGGCTATTAAAAACGAACTCACTAGTTGCTATCACTAGGAGAGAAGTCCTGGAAGCCAGCTTTAATACATTTCGTCGAACCGACAACGATAGTGCATAGGCGTTGTGAGGATCTCGATTTCCTTAATATTTTATCACACAATAATCGCATCGATGTCATCTACAAAGGCAATAACGATCATCCCATTGCGGGGCGGTGTAATGCCATTATAAGTAAAGAGCGGCAGGTGGCGGTAGAATGCTATTGCACGTTACTTGCGGCAGGAGACGGATTTTCATAGAACTCCACAAGTTGTAGAAGAGGTTGTGGACCCTTCGTCCGATGCCGAGCAGCTTTTCCGGACGGAGTAATATAACGATATGCACTGGATATCTGGAAGCGTAAAAGTTGGCTATCAATTATTTTGCTCTATCTTACAAGGCATTCCTCATATCAAGAGTAACCATTTTGACAGATTTATTGTTCTCTATTGCCGACTCTACCGTTCTGGGTACATCCCACCGTATTAGGCATCAATTTGATCGTCTCTGTCAGTACTTTTTCAAGAAGGTCTTCGTTCTGGCATGAGCTGCGAAGGGAATTAACACGAAAACAGTGGAGTTCATATCATATCGGTGGTCCATTTTTTGAAATTATCCCGCCGAAAAATCAGGAAAAAAATATATTATGTGACATCTGGGTCATAAATTACTCTCTATACCAATATCCGTACAAATAAATAAATAAAATTCATAATAAAATTATTTTATTTCACCCTAGGAAATAAAGTTAATAGGTCGACTTACACATTGGCAACTCAATATAAACGGATGGAATCACCATTGATCCAAATATTGTTGCATAAAAGATTTGCGAAATTCTGTGTATGAAAACAACAGACGAGTTGTGGTTTCATTTGTGACTGACGTGTTGTTTCCTAGGTGTAATTCGCTCCTTTGTACAAGTCCACAAATTTAACATCATCGTCATCCTCAACGGCGCAACGAACGGCATCTGGTCCAAGTATGCCTTAACAAAATACTCCATATATCCCGATCAGGCGTTCTGACCGATACTATTGCTCCGTCTGAGCCATGTCTTCTTTTTCTACCATAGATATTGCCCTTGAAGATTTTTCAGACTAGGTCATCCTAACCCATACGGATTAAATAATTCGCTCACCGCAGCCTATGGACCTTTCGGTAGGGGGCAACAATTCTTCGGAGGATTCTTCTCTCGAATCCTTCCTAGAGTTCGCAGTGTTTTTTCGATAAGAAAACAAGCCTCCGAGTTAGAATGAGAAATGCTAAGATCATTATTTTGTATAGGAAGAGCTTTGATCCTACGGTGAAACGTTTTAAGCGGAACAGTTTTCGTAAATTCAAACAGACTCTGTAGGGTGCCAACAACCGTGCGCGGATTTCGTCGACGTAGCTGTTATCGGTTCCAAACCTCATTGCTCTCGTTTGACCAGTGCCATTTGATTCCCTCGCTTTTCTGGTTTTTGGTTCTGACGTTGCCACAATGTACTTCCTTTTGCCGTAATTAATGTACAGTTCCAGATTTCGTGCCTCCTGCTCGATCTGGATGATGATAGATTTTCCATCTATGCTTGTTCTTTCCAAGGTATAGATAGGTGGCCAGATGTCGTCTCTTGCATTTGCATCAGTACCGCGGATCACTATTTCCATGGCCCGCTTAAAAAGTATACAGGAGAGGGCAGGGCAGTCTTACGCTGTTGTTGGTGGTGAATGGTAACGAGAGAGATCCTGCTGCTTTCATCTGGCTTCGAACATTCGTCAGAGTCAGCTTAGTCAGCCTTACCATTTTTTTCACAGAATATGGGGCTGTGGGGTATGAAATGCATTTATGATATTGGGTGAAATGTGTGGGAGTGAGAGCTCAAAATGTGTGACCTGAACAGTGTAACAAGTACCATTTTAATAACCTACCCACCCGAAAAATTTAAATAGATCACAATGATGCACCTACGCAAAATCTAGGCCTCAAAATACATCCCATTCCGATTCATGCTCAAATAAAGTCAATAATTGCATATTACCATTAGGTTGTATGCTTATTTTAAAAAATTTATCTCACCCCCTCCCCTTCCTTAAGTTCATTCTAGAACTACAGAAATTGGCACTGGTATAAGAGACAATATAAGGCAAAACTTTAGGAGGTTTAGGTTTGAATGATATCCAGCGATTATTAACAAAGTTATAGAAGGTCAACATTTCGTATTTCACGTGAATTTATCGCAATCTAAGATTATTTGTTTGTGTAATTTGTTTGTTTAACCCATTAGAATTTATTCCATTAAATCGAGGAAATGATATCGGCCAAGTGGTCGCCACCAGACTTGATCACCATACGGACCCGTTTTATGGCATTTTCCATCACTCTTGCTAGAACTTCAGGTGAAAAGTTCTCGCATTCCTGGCGAATATTCTCCTGAGGCTTGTTGACGTAAACCCGCGACTTCAAGAAAACCTATAAAAAGAAGTCTGGGATGGTTAAATCGGTTGATCTGGCCGGCCAATGTAAATCACTGAAACGAGAGATTAAGTGACCCGGAAACGCTTCTTTCAGAATATCGTTTGTGGCTTGAGCAGTGAGTAGTGTTCGCGGTTGCACCGTCCGGTTAGAACCACATGTTCTCCAATCCCAATTCATCAAATTGAGGAAGAAAAAGCTCGGTAATCATGGCTCTGCAGCGTGCGTCGTCCATAGTCGTCGTTTGGTTGGCTGCATTCTCGAAGAAAAAAGGCTCGATGACTCCTTCAGCGTAAACAGCACACCACGCAGTAACTTTGAACGGGTCTAATGGCTCTTTGTGGGTGATATACGGATTGTCGGTGCCCAGAAACGATTATTTTGTAAGGTGGCAATGAGCCTCATCGCTCATGAAAACTTGGGATGAGAAATGGTCCTCCGTTTCGCTGAAATTCAGGATGCCTTCAGCGTAGGTTAGCCGCGTTTGGCGGTCAACAGCTAACAGCTGATGCACTGTCTGTACTTTGTCATGGAACATCTTCATATCTTCCACCAAAATTCTGCTTTGGGCTAATGTCCAATTTCGTGGTGCTCAGAGGTGGCGGCGAGGAAGATGTGGCGGCAACCCTATCGGCCAAACTAAAAACAAGTGGCCGAGGAGAACCTCCATAGTGGTGGCACCGAGAGGCTGTAATCACTTTGGTTTGCCGGCCGTGATTCAGTAGGCGAATGCTCCAAAGGCCTAATTAGGGCGATCAGACCCGAGTCTGCACGGGGACTCATCTGAAGTGGCAAATTGGTCACGAAACCTTACCAGGGGTATACTGGTACCATGGGAACCGGGAAAGCCCCTGGACTCACATACTTCGGGTGAACTCCTGTTGTATGTGAGGACAGCTCGGTTATTTGTGGTTGGCCCCCCTAGTGGGAGTTTCATGGTGGTTGTGGTTATGCTCAAGCGAGAAGAGACCTTCGGGCCTCGACGTGATGTTGCGTATCAACACGAGTGCCGTACTCCATAGTTCGGTAGAGATTTAGGTAATTCTGGCATCCACCAGTATGAATGCTAAGCCACGCACTTGGTATAGACTGGTACCGTTGTTGCTTGCCTCAGCGGGGCTCTGATTGTGGTCACAAAATCAATCCGTGTCTTAAGAGGAGCGTAGGATTAAGTCTCACGACAGGTGTCTACGTAAAACACTATGGGCTTCACTGTCCAATTTCGTGGCAAGTCATCTGGTCGATGTTTAGCACTCTTCTTCGACATTTTGTGTAAGGGCAGCAACAGCAGAACAGCTGCTCCGGGGCCGGCCAGCCTTGGGAACATCTCGTGTTGTCCAAGTTTCTTCAAGGCGAGTGTCCAAACGCCACATTGTTTGTCCAGTTGGTGTCAGAACTGGAAATCTGCGGCGAAATTCACGCTGCGCCAACACAACCGACGAATTGTTGCGCAAAAAATGAAAACAATTATCCCGGTTTCTTGCGGAGTAAACCTATTCGTAACTTGTTGACTTGTATTTTGCGTTTGCTTACTCCACAAATGTCAAAACCAAATTGACAATTGGCGCTATTAGCGTTTTCCAACCCCCACCCCCACCTTGTATCAAGGAATATTTTAAATTTCTATCAATGTCCGAATGGAAAATCGTGTATTCGAAATTTCTCACAGAAAATGAACACAAAAACTTCCACCTTCTGGTGTTTCGATTTGTTATCTATGGGATTGATAAAGGTAATACCTCCCTGCCAGTCATCAGGCATGGATTCGCTGTCCTAGTTAGTAGTTTGTTGCCTCCGTATTAAACTAGTTTACTTATTATTTTTAAGCCAATGAATAGCCTGGACTGCTTCTTCCATGCTTGGTGATGGCAGTATTTGTCCATTCTCTTCAGTTGGCTGGATCTGTAACTAATCAATGTTTTGGCGCTACAAAATAATCAACCCATGGCTCCAATATGCCCATTCGGTCGGAAATCAGATTTCCCTCTTTGTTTCAACAGGATGAACATCAACTTATATAAGGCTGTGGTAAACCTTCCGCGTACCGCACCGGTTGTTGACTGTAATTCTTCAGTTGCGCAGACTTGTTGATTCTCACAAGCTTCCTTCTTCTGTGTGTGAAGTTGCTTCTCCACTCAACAGAGTTCGTAATAGCTCTCTGCGCGTTCGCTCGTTCTTTGAGATTGCTGCATTTCACGGTATGCATGTTTTTTTCATTCCGTTGCTAGCATACATTCATCATCGAACTAGTCGTTTCGACTTTTTTGCAGGCAAAGTATGTTTGTGGTTGTTCCAGTGATAAAAATCTTCAAATGGGTGTGAAAATCGTTTGCTGATGCTTCATCTCCAAGACCTTTGTTAGCTACAGTTATTGTGGTATTCATTTCCCCCTTATAGGTGTTGCGAAGGGCACGGAATCACTGTGAATTACGAGGCTAAAAACAGCTGAGTATTTCACTCCTAAAGCGGACAAAGCAGAAGTAATTTTTGATTTGCAATTGAGGTAGTCCTTAATCGGCCATTAATCCTAATGGCAGCAGCTACGATACGAGAATACATAGTTACCAGTAGAATTGGAAATTGGAATCGTTTGAAAACCTGCTTCCTGCTCAATTGTATTCACTAAAACAACTTCCGTCTAGTCTAAGGAAATTATCTAATTAAATTTCTACCGTACCCAAATGAAAATATTTCGAAAATTCCAACCAGTAATGAGTGATAATTCCCTTGATTGATTATATTCAGTGAAGCACTAATGAGTGTAATTAGTGCTTTGACGACAAGTGTTGAAAATGCGTCTGCTATGTCGATGCTAAAAACCATTTAGCTCAAGTATCGAAGGGTAGGAGCCAGGACATGTGCCCTTTGACACTGATGAGTAAAATCGATTATCCTTTACACAGCACCGACAAGGAGCGCCCCTTTCTCAGTCAATTATGTAATACGATTTCGCGGTATATCCTTGACTAAAGCAAGATGGTATGTGTAAAACGGAAACTGGAATGCGAGAGAAGTGGGATCAATTATTCGCAGGCTTCACCTTCTTTCCAAATTAGATGAGTTAATTTGCCGCAAAGTTTCATTTCATTTTTTTTCTTTGGTTCAAACCTCTTCCTTCAATAATTCAACGTACACTTTTGCTAGGAACTGTTTCGCTGTTTTTCATGTCTCCTTCGTGTATAGGTGCAAGGAAGCACGTAGGTAGTGGAGTAGAAGTATCAGGAACGAAGTACCCACTTGATATCTGGCAGGCTAATGAGCTCTAGATACTTCTACTTAAATTGTGTGAAAGCGTACTTTGAAGTTGAGAGCGACAGAGTTGTCGAATTAACAATTTAACCTAGGATTTATCGATTTTTTGTGTAGGAAGAAAGACAGAATGTGAAACTTTTTACAAGTTTCTTGAGAACTTGAAGTATTCATTACATCTTTATTTGTCCATGAATCTATGAAGATTAAACCACTAATCAGATAAGCGGACGACATTGCAAGCTTAGGAGGAGAGATGTTTTCAGCACCTACAATTCTGTGTATACACGTGGATCTCCCCACACTAATTAATGAGGAGTCATGTTCCTGGAGTAGGTGTAAAGTGATAGAATTTATTTTATAATGCTTAGAATGCACAAATGTGCCTTCGGGGGACTAATTAATGAATTATTTCTTCCACGTGTACTTCGCAATTATCTTTTACTTTTCTGGCTGGTCTTATTAGTCATCGCTGTCATTCGAAGTTCCCGTTCATATATAAATTATGTATGAAAGGATGTATCCTTTTCCTTCTGGTGATTAAATTCTACTTGTAAATCTTCTAAAGCAGTTCTAAAGCAGAGAGTGAAGTCTTCCTTTAAGTCAGCCTTTTGACTGGCTTCACACTACCCCATCTGCTGATTCTTATCTGGTCCAGGGACTGAGCACAGTGAAGAAGGAGACAATTCTTATAAATAGCAGGTAACTCATTTTTTTTGTTGACTAAGGCGGGTATCAGTGACATAGATGCAGCTAGTTTGTACCCACGTTCTGGTTGAGGGCTGATACCACCCAGAAGTCGGAGTCACCATACGAAGGCCGCTATAAGGTCATCAAGCGTGAAGTGCACGCGTTTAAACTTCGGAGGCAGGTCCAAGACGGTCTTCTAAGATAAACTGAAGCCTTTTTGCTAGTAGATAGACCGCATTGGAATGAAGCGTGCGCACTTCGTCTATCTTGACTTTCGCATGTCAGCCTCAGCAGCCACGGCTTTTTTTGCCGAACTTGAAGTTGGTGGCTTGCATGAGATAACACTGGACCCTACAGGGAGGATTTACTGATATTCTTGTTGTTAACGCATAAATTCAAATTGGAAATGAGTTTAGCATCGGGAATAAATCTGCGAGAAAACTTCTCAACGCAACAGGTTGAGCTTGAAGAACTAGAGTACATCAGCAATAAGAATCGGATGTCTGATACGTCCATGGCGGTAAACGGAAGTGAACCTGTTACGTTTCATGAGATCAGATACCCAGTGTAGTTCCGCCGTATTGAACCATTCATATTCAAATTCCAACGAGTTATACCGTCCTGAATGGGTATAAAGGTTATCAAAGGACTGGTTAACACACTCAACACCTTGGCTATAGCTGCAGACTGCCATGTACCCGTTCTTCAATCGCTAATTAGGAACCCAGGTTGTCACCCACTTGCATCCAAAATATAGCCCTTTACGCTGGAACGGTATGTGCGTGTCCGATCAATGTAGAAGATGTCATTATTGCCCGCCAGTTACACTTCTGATCTGTTCCGGTTTTCTCTGCGCTTGCAGCTATCATTTCATCTTCCGCAAAAAACATATACTTGGATCTAAGAATCGGAAAGAATTATATTCAGTTCTCCCCATATCTCTTTCTATACTCTATGCCCTTCACATAGGGCATTTCATTGTAGACCTAAACGAATTAGTGTATGAGTTGCTATCGACCGACATTTTATCCAATAGCTAGTACCGCCACATCATATGCATATGCTAGGATGAGTATTGGGAGCTCTTACAATTTACATAACAGTGAGTTGGTTACCGAACTCCACAGAAGTGGCGATAGTACACCTCCATAAGTATAACTTTCCGTTGCTCCTGTGGTGTGGTAGCGATCCATATCTACTTCACTACCCAGCAATCTCTGCATTAGCATAGCACCTAGTAAAGTATCATGACACTATGCTCTCTGGCAGCGTCACGGCACACAGTCTAAAGCCAGTTCAATGGCCACGAACATCGGGATCCCATCCAATTATGTCCACTACCATTAAGGTAAGGAATAAAGGGCAGACCTTAAGAATTTTCCATCATAAGCATGTTGATTTTCATTTATCGGATGCGCGACCTTAATGCCATCTCGTGACACCCCACCAGCATCTCTAGACATTCCAGCGAGAACGATGTTGAGCACATCTATTTGAAGTTTTTTGCGTTTGATTAATCATCTTTGCTTCCCAGTGTTTGGACATAAAAACTACGCTATTTTTCTGGCAAGAGTTAGACATGAAGTCCAAAGCAAAACTTTCCAGGTAGAATTTCCCAAATACCTCCTGAGATGCTTCATACCCTCCTTAACATCGTTGAATAAATACTATCTACAACAGATGTTTTGGAATCCTGAACGGATAGTAAAGCAACTTTTGCTTGCTACTGTTTCTCTGCCCGACGAATGAAGGAACACATTCAATAACCAATTGAAATGTTGAAATAAAAAGTACGTTCTCTCATTTAGGATTGCATTTGGTAGATCCCCAACAAATAAATTGAAAATTACATTCCCAACCTATTATCGATTTAAGACCAGTTGATTCTGCATACCCTATCAGATCCCTTAGTTCTTGCGGCCGCCGAAGATACTGAGAATCGTAGTGAAGGTATATGCAGGCAACTATAACATCCATTCTGTTACCATCGACCAGTTAGTGAGACGGTAGCTATCTAAGCATGGCTGCGTCTAACAAATTTAATATCAGGACGCAGACATCCAGTCTTGGCGATCTTTACTGATCCAATATAAGGGCAGCTCGGCAGCTTTGTCAGTCTTGTTGGTTGCTGGAAAGGAAGAGGTTAGGACACGCTGCAAGTTAGTTGTGTTCTCTTTCCCAAGGAGCTCCCCCTTCTTTCACAGTGCCTCTTCGCGATTAATTAATAGGTTCATAATTACGTCCGTTTTCTTTTAAAGATATGAAACCAATTGCATCCGAAAACGTTCTTCGTTCTGTTTGCTTCTGCGGAGCCTTCTTCTTCCATTTTCATGAAGATTTAGGCAAGGTTTTAACTGGTTAGATTCAGCTAATATCTCTTCATGATTGTGGCGGAAATTTCCTTCTGCAGAGAGAGAGAAAGGATTATACAGAGAAGAAGCTTATGACTCTGTTTAAAACTAGTTTAAAGTAAATTGTGAATAAGATGGTATGGTTGGTTAGCATTTAGTATAATGACAATGACTTCTGGAATGAAAAATAGGAACTATTTCTTTATTTTTTTACTGCAGAATAAGGATAATAAACAGAGTAATTCCGATGACATATTCTCGACAGAGGAAGGAAAAACACAAAACATAATCTTTGCCCTGATTTAGAATAGAATTGGTCAGAGAAATTCTGAAAAACAAACTTTTTCAAGTTACATCGCTTTTGTTGTAACGGCACCAGATGCAATAGCATCCTCACTTCCATCGTCAGAAAGACGCTTAACGGAGCTGAAACAGTTGTCAAAACAGAGCAGCGCTGTGAACGGAGCTGCGCTCGTTCAAAGAATTCCGACTCAGACAACTTTTTTCGACACACACGGTAGCGCTCTTGTATGATGAAACTATCAAATGCACGAAACCGTAAAACAAGCCATGCGGGAGTTGCTAAAACTTGCAAACGACCCCGTTTCTTCCTCCTTATGGCTCCCGTTTAAGTTCTATAAAAATATGAGAGAACGGTTTCTCATGGATATCGGCGGCAATAAATGCACTTATCCGCGCTGTAAATTCCAAGGATGAATTAGCAAGACATCCTTCAACCTTCGTTAACCAACGGGACACCGATTACCAACCACAGACTCATCCTCGGCTGTGTGTCTATTTATCTTAATCCATACTTGGAGCAGATTTCTAGACACTTTGTAGACCTCTTCCAGATGGGTCTTCTAGAGATTCAACGTTTCAGCTTACTTGACGAAGAAGGGTAGCAGAATGTATAATACCAATTATCTGGAGATTTACAGGAGGGAGGCCGTATAATCCCATTCTACTGGAGTTTCTGTCACTGTCACATCTAATAACCACAATGCTAAGACCACCGGATTTCTTAAAATTCAGACCACTAGCTTTGAAATGGCTAAACACCACGTAAAAAGAATTCAATACTATTATCCTGGGATTAGCGTGTCCAAGCATGCAGCTTAGCACATGCTAGATTTCGCTCAAGCACTCTACGGGAGAAATGATCAAGGGCATGCCAATCTGTTAAATACTTTACCAAAAATTCGATAAATATGGCGTGGTGGTGAATTTATGCAACTACATTTCTAGTCGACAACAAGTCAGCTTCTTAGGAAAGCCGGTCTCAAAGAAGGGAACATACTCCTTCCTAGCCAAAGTCAAAGGACTCTTTCATAACCCAGCTACAACACTATTGTAATTATGTAATGCCATGGAGTTCAGTACATTCATATCAGAAACGAACAATGACATACTATAATTTTGTTAATACACGAAGGATTTTCTTGAATCTTTCTAACGTTATGCTCTATACTAAGGTTTATGTTCGTACAAAATTCTGTGTATCTAGAATGAATTTAAGAGACTATTTCGGTGAATTTGGAAAATATACAATATTTATCTATAACTATTAAGACCGGTCGGTATCCTGATGAAATTGATAAACCTGGCCAATGGGCGAGACCAAATAAAAGCGAGACTATTCAACATCAATAACAGTCTAAGACAAGGAGCCAATTTTAGCTTACAGAAATTGGTTCGCTCGGAACGTCTCTTCAGAGGATCAAAGCTCTTGCTATATAATATAATGATCTTGCCAGTTCTTATGTATTCCTCGGAGACCTAGGTTCTTAGAAAAAAAATGCGAACTCTTAACCGCGTTCGAGAGAACAATCCTCCGAAGAATTTTTGGTCCCTACTTGAGGATGGACGATTCTGTAGCCTCTATACAAATGGAATTTATGAAAGATACCACAATCGTCCGGTTGTGGTTAAAATCAAGCTGAATAGGTTGCGGTGGGCGGGTCACTTAATCGGTATGTGTGAGAATGATGCAACCCGGAAAGTCTATAAGGGCAATGTCTATGGTGTAAAAGGAAGACGTGACAGACCCTTTCTAAGATGGAGCGATGGCGTAGGTCAGAACGCCAGACAGCTCTTAGGGATATCGAATTGGTGGACCTCGGCACAAAACTGGGATGCCTGGAGTTCCTTATTAAGGTAGTCCTAGACCGGATACCGGTTGTTGCGCCGTTGATGATGATGATGATGAAAGTATGTTTGTGGTTGTTCCACTGATAAAGTTCTTCAAATGGATGTGAAAATCGTTTGCCGATGATTCATCTTCAAGACCTTTGTTAGCTAAGGTTATTGTCGCATTCATTTCCCCTTTATAGGTGTTACGAAGGGCACGATCTATATTTTACATGACGATTCACATAAAGTTTGTTCCTTTTAACTCCTCAGTCTTCTATTTCGCAACCGAATTCAATCTGAGATCTGTTTCTTGCACTAACAGACATCTTTCATTTATATATTTGCCATATAATATAAAAATCATAAGAGAGAGAATCTAGTTGAATATTTTCTCCAAAAGTAGGAGAAAGTAGAAGCTCTAACCTACTTTCAAAAATGTGATCGGGAAGAAAGTTTGAAGCATTTGCTGATGTTTATTGTCTACTCATTTATAGAACACCGGCGGACCAGAGTATTTAAGTTTGGGTGTAGAGACACAGAATCTATTAAGAAAGCTGCAGGAAAAAGACCTTGGTGTCACCGTATAAAGCAAGTAACTAAAGAGAAGGGGAAGGTTGTTGACAGTGACTAAAAGTATCCCCAGATCTTTGAGGTACTCCAGTGGGAGGTAAAAGTGAACGATATACATATATAACCGGCGGAAAGAGCTAGTAGATGTATCACGGTGAACTTTCAGTAAATCGTATTGATGAAATCAGGTCTTAAAGGGGAGAGGGGTGGCAGTGGGTCGACGTTTCATAAAGCCGCTTTGCTCATTCCAATTTCTCCAAAGAACTGAACACTGTGACAAGCACTTTACCTTGCACTTCTGGATCTAGAGAAGGCGTTCGAGCGTGTGCCATTGGATTAAATTATTCTACCATGATTCGAAAAGTAAAGTTCGAAGTATGGCGAGTGTATTAAGACCGCTTCGTGTCTCTATTGGTGTTCATCAAGAAATCGCCCTCTCACCACTCCTCTTTGTTCTTGTTATGGACACTGTCACACAGCACATCTATCGTTCAGCGCCCTATACATTGCTTTGTGCAAATGATGTTTACCTGGCGTCTCATAGCAAAAATGATCTCGAGAATTTGTCCAAAAATCGTTTCATGAATAAACCGAATTTTTGACGATCGATTCTCATGAAACAGTCGCTATCGCTGTCAGTGGCAATGATATGCCCAGAACTCAACGATTGAAATATCTTGGGTCAATGTTATCAGCCAATGGAGAACTGCGTGGTGAAATTGCTTGACGTACTAACGCAACCTGGATGAAGTGGCGTTCCATAACTGATGTTGTTTGTGATCAACATATTAACGATCGTTTAATTCTAAAATTTACCGCAATGTCGTCTTCCCCGCCACTTTCTATGGCTATGAGTATTGCCGACTATAAAAGACAATAAATGGCGTCTTGCTGTAATGGAGACGAGGATGTTACATTGGACTAGTGACGTAACATGCTTTGATCACATCCGAAATGGGACAAACGTTAAGGAAAGAGAAGAAGTGAAGAGAAACAACTAAAGGAGTTGGATACAGTGAAAAAATAATCATAGAATAATGCAGCCCAGTATCCTGCAGACTTGGTGGAAGTTTTAGAGGCGAGGGTCAACATTTGTGATTTTGCTGAAGTTTGCAGAGTTTTAAAGTGAGCCAAATCAGAATGACGATAATGGTTATATTCGGAGAAAAAATATTTACAATCCTTCGCTTGTATGGGTAACTGTCATAAATTTCATCATATTACCACTTTCGAGAACAGTCATTGTGAAAGATAGACCGATGGACAGAGAGTAAGCCGATTTTAATATTTTATTTTCACAAGAAACAAACAGGCGGTTAGGACCATACCAAATTGGCTCATTAGGACTCTTGAATCGTGGACCTCGCTCTGATCGCCATGGCTGATTGAAAGTGCTGATCTGTCGTAATATTGCAAGTTAAAAGTACTTTCATTTCCGAAAGATATTACTTTCAAGGCATTCTGGCGAAATGGGATGTTTCTGCTTGCTGTGTTCGGCTGCTCGAAAGTTATACATATTTTGGGAAAGCTATGATGCAATTCTCAGGATGGATAAAAACAGCACAATGTCCTAGTAGGAATTTCCCAAATTTCGGATTTAGGACACCTATTATCGAGCATGGTATACTCGCACTACAGAGCGTTCACACGAAAGGCATTTATTTCGACACACTGATTTTCAAAACGCATTTGGATGATATGTGACAGTAGAAACTATTTTGCTTGTGGTAAAGAACATACCTAACAATGGTGGATCGAACAAAAGTCGCAGCCTGCTCAGTGCCGGTATGATGCGGTTGTTTTTGGCATATATGATTCTATTACCGGTCAGCATGTCAGCCTACTCAGTTTAGTGTGGTATTGGCATTTAGATTTTAGGCTGCAATAAATTTACATGCAAGAGGTAAATTTGAATTACTATGACTTTGGCATTAATAGTACCATATTTACCAAACGAGGGGATATCATGCTATTAACTTTATTTGAGCAGACATCGCTATGATATGGACATGGGCAGCTTTTGAGATGTTTTGATTGAGCCGTTACTGAGACTGGGTCTATGAAAGAAATGAATACTTTACAATCTCCGCACTCCTCGCCTTTCAAACAGATGTGAAAATTAATACCGGTCTCTACTTCGAAACCATTCATTTTATATTCCATGTGACTATCTTCGGTGAAAAATAAATTACGTCCTCCTTCCGCATATATGAGAGCCGCTCAACGTAGCTCAATGTAGAATGTTGTAACTCACTACATGAGTTGAGATGTCCAATCTTATTATTTAATCTAATACAAGAGATGCTTTGCTAAGAACAACATAGGACTTAGATCAACCATGTAACAGGAGCGATGTCAAAGAGACAGTTGCAATAAGGAGCCATACGTTAAAACTATTTGACAGATCGAAATAGACAGTAGACGCAGCTATAGTTTGGGCAGTTCCAACACACTGCGCACATTCTGATGCATCACTGCCTTTCTAAGATTTCTTTCTCTTTTCATAGAATACTTAGTAGATATCATATTGAGAAATTGGAACACAAAGAATAAAATTACGCATATCCTCGACTGAAGCGGTGGTTCTACTAATGAAGACGAAATCAGCGCGAAGTTAGTTAATTAAATTTATGCGCTTACCTCATTAGCTCGTTACTTCCAAGACACTTTTCAGCGGAGATGACAAGGTAAAACGTGTAATTTTTTTTTCAAAAATCAGGACTAACGATCCTGTTTTGGCGTTTGTGGCCTAAACCGGTCGAAGTGATTTTTCTTTAGCCCACCTCCACTTGACCCAAACCAAACAAGCGGAACAGAGTTTCTCCCCAGCTGTTGCGGTCTGTTATCAAGTGGCAAACAAAATTATTTTTACGTTGATTTTCGTCCTGAAAATGATCTACTGAATGTATATCATCGCGTTCATGTATACAAATAAGGAGATTAACAACGACTGTGGACCATTATTATTATTATTAGTCAAGTTGCTGTTGGGCAGGCGCGAGTGCGTACCGGATGTTTTGCTTTGGAAGCTTTGCAAATGCCCCGGATCTGGAACAGAGGCAAGAAATGTTAGGTTTGTTAACACTGCTTGAATTATCAGTTTAACTGGCGATCACACCGCTTATACTTTTATTGATAAGAATATGTAATCCAACGTTGAAATAATTATTTTTCCGTAGGCATCATTGAATCTAGCCAGATAGTGTTAAATTTCAAATTCTTATGCTTTGTTTTTCTTAAATGTTGTCTTGTGACTTTAATGGTTGGGTAATGGCCAAAGACTATCCAACTTGGCCGGGAATATGGGAAGTTTTTTTTTGGCACTTCAGTTCCTCAAACATCAAAACTTTAGGTGTCCTTAAACTGAGAATGCATTGAAAGCTGGAAAACATACAAGGAAATTGATGTAATAAAAACTTGTTGTTTCTTTTTCGTTGGTGTGGGTATTTATTCTTGCAAATACCGATATTTCGGGAACCACTTGTTCCCTCCATCAGTGCAAACAAGACTAGAAACTTGTTTGCACTGATGAAGGGAACAAGTGGTTCCCGAAATATCGGTATTTGCAAGAATAAATACCCACACCAACGAAAAAGAAACAACAAGTTTTTATTACTTCAATTAATTAATCGTTGGAAACACCGTATAATTTCACTCTGATACAAGGAAAGTCACGTGGATCTATCGGAAAAAGCGTACAAAGCTAAAACAGAAAAATAAAAAAAATACCAATTAGACCGCGATAGCAATCTAAAACCCAAATGCCGAATCTGAGAGAGAAGATTCACGACGGATCACGTCCTCAATCGATGCTTTTCTGGCGTCATACCTTCATAAGACACGGCCTGTGGGGTACACCTGCCTGCAGTGAAATAAGGTATTATAGATTGTAGTGGGCGTTAAAATCCATCCCAAAAGAAACTAGTTGCAGCCTAAGTTGAAATAACAACGTTCAGATATACATAGAAGTTACATGGAGCGCATTTCACACATTGTTTTGTAAACACCGAAGTTGAAGTTCAGAGCATGGATCGAGCATCGAACGGAATATTGGTATTTGAAAAGATTTCGAATTTCCACTGTGCCGATAAACTAAATGACCACTGTGAATATTTTCGATATCGAAATAATTATAGCGATAAACATCCCGAGCAAATCCGATGAAACACAGGAGCAATCTCTGAAATCCTTATTTGCCCAATTTCATTAAGTATTTATTTCGGCAACACTATCAAGGATTAACGCTGCCATCGATACGGAGCTGTACACTTCCAGCGACGGTGGTTTGATTAGTTAGGTTTTCAACTATAAAACCCTCATTGCTTTTAGACTTTCACATGGAGCTGCTGTGAACGGGGGCATGACTGAAATCTATAATGCTGCATACATGATGGTAAATTCGCAGAAGATAAAGTTCAGAAGAACAACTAAACGCTGTCGTGTTCTGGAAAACAGGTACCCCGGTACATACGGCCCAATTATCAGGAGAATTATTATCGTTAAGAGGTTTCCCGTGATTGAAACTGTACATCCCAAGCAGCTTAGCCCCGCTCTACATTTCCAACATTCCTGATATGGTAATGTGCAGCCTCGTGTTTGTCGAAGCCAACAAATATAATTTTTGGCAAAATTTTATTTCATCAAACTAATTAGATTTAAATTTTGTTCGTTGGATGGGAGACGTATAGAATATTTCAATCAGAAACGTTTTATTTATTTATATAACCACGTTGCCAATTTGTGAATTTGTATTTTTGAAAAGGAATATATGAAAGATGTGATGGGGGGGGGGGGTGGAATCTAAAGGGAGTGGTCGTATCCACAGAGGCTGAATAGAGACATGTGAAAATATAAAGCGAAACCTAGCAATAAATTACCAATTACGGTGAGCTTGCTATGGAATCAACATTCACAAATTACAAATTAAAGGATATTGTAATCATTTCCATTTTATACTCATAATTGAATCTTGGATAGATACCAGCCAGCCTGTAAGAAATTTGTATGAGGAGAAAAAATATTTCGCACTCCTTCAAAGCCTACAAGCCTCCTTTTTTGAATGTCAACAGAAAGACCAGATATATATTATTATTTAGAGTAATGAATCCGCATAGTTAATTTTTCCACTATATGTCAGTTACAATCTTTTCCGTTTTAACTCATTTTCAATACGATTTGTATGACTTATATGTACAAAATATGTGTAATTAACGGGAGAACTTGAAAGTCATCCCAGATTTACGTTACCAAATCAAGAGAGCAAAGGTGTATCCGATATTTGGAAGTTGGGAAGAATAACCGTGGAGTTACAGCCCGCATAAGTGGTAGCATGAAGAAGAGTCTGCCGCGTTAGTTAGATAGTCGAAAATGTGGGCGTGGTCGTAGAAACTCTCGCCGTAATTATACCAAAAGGTTACATATTTTATACTGATTGTCTTTGAAACTGCCAATGGATAGATCAATTTAAAATATCCAAAAGCAACCGAAATCTCCACAAACACTACAGTTTAACCGGACAATCTTATATATAAAAATCAATTGCTGTTCGTTAGTCTCGCTAAAACTCGAGAACGGCTGAACGGATTTATCTTATCTTGGTTTTGAAATGTCCGTGGAGGTCTAGGGAAGGTTTAAAAATGCGAATGATTGCCGGTAAAACCCTAATAACAGCACTTTTCTTCTTCCCATATAAACGTTTTTAAGGTTTTGTGTGAAACAAAACCTTATTAGAATCGAGACGGTGTCTGTCTGTCCGTCTGTCCGTCTGTCTGTCTGTCTGTCTGTCTGTCTGTCTGTCTGTCACACCCGATTTATTCGGAAACGACTAGACCTATTGTCACGAAAATTGGTGAGAGTATGTAATCTGGTGATCCCTTTACATGCAGTAAGTGGCGCCATCTTGTGTTAAGTTTACATAACCATACATGTGAATGGAGGGTGCAAATTTTTTTTTTCACAGAATGTAGCCATGTAGGGTATCAAATGAAAGGTCTCAATTAGTACTTTTCGAATCTGGTTCAATATTTGATATTAGATGAAACATAGGGGAGTGAGGGTTCAAAATATGACCCACAAAAAGTGTAACAGGTCTCGTTCTCAGAACCTATCCAACCGAAAAATCTGAAAAAAATCACAGTGGTGCATCTCTATGAAATCTAGGCCTCAAAATATATCCAGTTCCGATATCTGCACAAATAAAGTTAATAATAGTATATTTCCACATTTTAGAAATTTACCCGGCACCCCCCCCTTATGTTCATCCCAGAAGTACAAAATTTGGCATGCGTATAATGAAGAACATAATGCACAGTTTGGTTAAGTTTGAAGAAAATCCAACAATTATTAACAAAGTTATAGGGGGTGAAACTTTACAATTTTTTGTGAATTTCGTGCACTCTACAACCTGCATGACGTCATCATTACATATCAATTCATCTTATGAATGGGGTCGCAAAGAATTATTTTGTTTTAGTTTGTTAGTTATTCGTCAACCAGACATGTGTGCATTTAGGTATATAATATATGCGTGCTAATGAACTTTGCGGGTAGTGCTTAATTCAAATAGATATAAGAAGTAAATCGGAAATATGAGTACGATCAATTTATATACGTGCATATATGTGTACAGTATTCGGTAATAGGCAGTTTGTTTGTTTAGGGTGAGCGTGATATCTATGGCTGTAATATGTACGTATGTCTCGTAGTTTGGAAAAATATGAAGGATTATGTTGAATTTGTAGCTATATACGGACAGAAAAATGTGCGATGAAGTTTCTCACATAAGATGAACACAAAACCTTTATACCCGAAGCGCGAGCTTCCGGTATTCCGACTTGTTTTCTAAATAAAATTTAGAGTCAATTTGAACGTTATTGATATTCAATAAAGTTCAATCACTCACTGTGTTCATCGGACCTCATATTACAGCTATGAAACGCACAAATTTTTTAGCGCAACTACAAATATTTGACAACCAAGTGACAATTTTTTATTTCTAAAAAGACAAAAGACATAAAATGTTTCACTGCTCAGAACATGTTGTATTGGAAAATAGAATTTCTGTTTTTAGTATTTTTGTTTCTCACCGTTTAAACCTTCTCTGAATTTCCATAAATATTTCAAGACCAAACTAGACTACCTAGACCTAGACTAGATATTTAGTTTTGTTACAAATTAAATTTCTGAACGCAACGATATTTGGATATTTGACATTAGATTTGACAACCAACTAATATGTCAATCCATCCTGTTGCACTTTAGAACACGGAAAGAAGTATTACGATATTGCGTTACGATATCTATGAGTGCGTCAGAACTTTCGTCACTTTGGCGATCCTTTGTGATAGTGACATTCCAGCTAATGTGCTCTTTTTTCTGATATTTTGTGATTGTGACATTTTACTACGAAGTAAGCGAACAATTTTCTCATTTTGATTATTTACAGTTTACGATACCGAGGAGAAGGCGACTTAGGTCGTCGCAGTCAATCAAATGTGCGAAGAGCTACCTCACGTGCTAACCGCACTGATGACCAGAGAGAGACAGATCAAGAAAATAATCGTATTGCTATGTCAGAATTGCGTTATTTAGTGAGTGATAATGAAGTAGATAGGTTTAGAATGCAACGAGTTCGTGCACATCAAACACAACAACAGCAATCACGACATAATGAAATTGATCGAATCCGCAGACCGAATGTTTCACAATATGCTTTTTTATTAAATACGGATTCGTTTTGTTTGTTTTAAAATTATTTTATACAAAAGTTTAGGTCTTTTATTTATCGATTGAGGCAGTACGAAGTCTGTCGGGTCAGCTAGTAAAAAATAATAGTCGTTGCCTCAAGATCGTGCAATCGAACAGGAGTGTCCCTGCGCAACTTTGATATATTATAACTCTGTTAATAATAGTGGAACTTTCGCTAAACTTTTCACTATGGTGCTCCACATCTATTAGTTCTTGGATAAACTTCAGAGGGTCTCAGTAAATTTAGAAAACACAGCAATGTACCATTATTAATATTAATATATTAGGGCTGGTATTGGAGTAGGAAACGTGTTGCGGCCTAAATATTGTATACAGGCATAATTATCTAACGAACCACTGTCGAATCCTTGAATTTGAACGCTTCTTTAAAATTTTCATCAAAATTAAGACCTGTTTCGGAAATTACTAATCAAGGCCCCTCCATTTGACACCGGTGAAAAAAGTGGTACATTTTCCTTTAACGTGGTGTCATCTTTTCTAAGTGCTAGTGACAAACAGCCCCGAGGTGCAGATATAATGGTCACAAACTATCGAAACCCTGGTGGGATGATCAAATCAGATAAAAGGTGGGTTCAATGCCTGCAAACAAAAAGGAATTATCAACAGAAGGAATTAACGAGAAAGAAGCCTACAATAGCTTAGCCTATTAGAGCGGTAGCGCGTAATGGACAGATCCCTGAAAATTAGGTGTCCAGAAAGAGAACACTACTTCAAGAATATATGGGATGTGACCGGAGACGAGCTTAGGGTTGGCCGCAGAAGGCTAGGAGACAAAAAGCCCCCCCCCCCGCTGGAGGAAACACCAAATGAAGCTTTGAAAGCAGCAAAAGACCATGACTAATCCCGCTCTCGAATTCAATGGACCACTAGGGTCTGAATGCTCAGAGGCATTGCCTTTCCCTCACTTCAAAGATACACATGGCTAGTCCCACTGCCGTGCCCACCAGTTGACTGTAAATCGACCTCGATGAAACCCACCGAAATTCAAAGAGCGTGTATAGAATTTCTGGAATTGGATCATTTGCATAGACCAAGTATTCCTAGGCTCTATCCATTTCCAGCAACTCCGAGAATTCTATCTCAAATCAATGCGGAGGTTGCGTATAGGTTATGTACTGATGTGCCGTTGCTGCAACTACAAAATCTTGTGTATTGTGGTGCAGTTGCGGCTGTCAGATAGCATGGTTAGAAGATTCGCTTTCGCGTTATTATTATAGTTTCAGTGGCCGAAGAGATCCACCAAGGAAAATTTATCTGGAACGTCGACGTGACTGACTAAGGCAGGACATTTCTACAAGTGCTATACCAACCCTAGTGAGACACCTACCTACCTACCAAATCTACTTGCCTCCTTTTCAAAATCCAGAGTCATTTGTCTAAGATTCATGCCAGACATTGTAGCCTTGCATGTCTTCGGAGTGAAGGACGATGCCGATGAAAATATGCAATATTATGATAGTGATATAATATTTTCAAACATGGGTTAGGACTTCAGACTCAGAAATAGTACCTCGATGCAGGAAGTGAAACGATGCATGATCTGCGTCATATGTCGCTCTGGGAATAGTCATCATTTTCTGTACAGTAATCTTCCCTTATAGAGCATTCCAGGTAAACTCTCGGTTCATCCCGCCTCCTTATCGAGGGTTTTTTTTAAATCGATAAATGATAGGAAGCTAAGAAGATGATGGTCTCTTTTGAATTTGTTGTCAACGTATTTCTTGTTATGAAGACAGCTCCTACATCTACCGTTGTTTGCTATGTGACGTGGTGAAGGCTACAGAAGTCCACAAGTCTCTCGCTATCATCTATTCAGTCGTGAAGACCGTATTTCATCACATCACATGCTCACAATTACAATATTATATTTAGGAAACATCTTCTAGACTGCATTCAAGTACTCATGGGGAGCCACCTTTCCTTTTGTATCGGAAGTCTTTGCAATTACGTAACACAGTATTATTGAAATGTTTCTTATTCAAGGTCAGGTTCTTGCAGTCGATGTTCTGCTCGAAAACGACCCTCAAAAGATGGGCTGTACCTTGCGGTTGCCGTAAACATTAACCCAATGACGGGTTTACATATACTTTCGGAGTATAATAGAGCAAATTAATGTAACCTAACTTAACCCCTAGATTTCGAGCTTGCAATACTAAAAATCTTGGTAGATTCGCGCGTCGGCATATTTCGAGCCGTATGTCTTTGTTTGCTGTGGTGCGAAATTACACTTTTTCTAGAGTGTACCATTCCCTCAAAGGCTCTGTAAAGGACGTTAACGGTACACTTACTTCTCATCCGTGAATTACTGATATCAAGGGAGGGAAGGGAGGTTTAATTTCGATAAAAATTTTGAAACTAAAGGAGGGTGGCTGTGACATATGGTTTAAACCAGCAGTTGATTACCTGGTATGCTGACGGATCCCTAACAGCAGAGGGAGGAAACCATCTGACCAGGAAGCGAGCAGGGGCGCTTCTGTGGAATCAAAGACGGGTTCGTAGTTCTTCATTAATAAATGAAGACGAACGTTTGAGGGATCTATACTAGAGGAAGTTACCAGGAATGGAACAGTCCAGGGTGCTTATGAGGGGAAACGTGCCCAAAAAGAGCCTCCAGATTACAGTGGGAATACTCACTGGTCACTGCCGATTAAACTATCACCTGGGGAAGCTAGGGATATATTCCGACTCTTAAAGATCCTGACGATTGACATGCTCCAAACCTTCGTTAGCCCCTGTCTCCGCTCGAACGATGAGTTCAGTTGGCGTACGGGTATGTATCGGTAGATGTGTTAATTAGAAGGCGGCAGTGGATATGTTATACAAGAGTAATGAATGCATTGCTTCCCGGCTATGAAATACAATGGAACTCGCTTTCTGACAGTAGCGAACGAGTAAGTTTCCCTAGTATCACATGACATAAAACAGTCAAGGAGAAGTGTAGGCTCCTCGGGAAGGCCTGGACATTTCACCAAGCGAGCAACGATGGCACGTAAGCGTGTTGGTTGCGTTATCCTCTATCTGAGTACTTGGCGCACAGAATTGCGAAATAATTTCCCACATACCCTCGAATTTCATCTAAGCTGCTCTGGATGAGCTAATTGTTGTTAGTGTTTCAAACAGTGCATTTTCTGATGGTTTCTGGGTAGCAGTAATGGTAGGGGATGCGTTATTTAGTTGTTTGAGAGACTATCATCGTGTCGATGTAGCGCAAACGCTATCACACAAACGGGCTTTTGGGCGACTGCAATGTCAAAATTTGAGACTGCGGATTTGGCATTGAATTTAAAACTACTGAAATGAGTTGAAAGCAGCTTTGGCGAAAATAGGTATGAAAAGTTTTGAGTATTTTTAACGCATTTGAGTGGACATTTGTCACAATTTTACCTAGCGCGTAATATTGATGCCTTCAGTATGTGAAACTATTCCATTTAGTGTGATACTAATACTCATTGCAGTAAATTTATAGAAAAGCGAAAAATTTGACCAAATATCACTTTGCTGGTAATAGTGCGGTTTCCACAAAATTTAATGGTGTGAGGTAGGGCGAACTTGAGAGGGTTTCCTCTCAATTTATAAAAACTATACATCAATGAAACACTATTATTAACTTTATTCGAACAGAGTTCAGTATAGAGGGTATTTTGAGCCCGACGCCGTACAGTAGTAGCTACGTGTCTTTTCAGATTTTTGGGTTGGGTAGTTTCTGAAGATTAATCCTTGAAAGAAATGATTGTTTCAGACAGAACCTTAAAAACATGAAAAAGTCAAGCAATTAGGTTTTGACCTGTATAAACTTGGCTACTGTTTATTATGTTATCGTACATTATCCTCAATTTCACATGGCGTTAGTGGCTTTTTTAAACAACGAACAGGTACGTATGTGCATGTTGGCAATACAAGCCCAAATTGGAGACTCCCAAAATATCATTTCGACTCTTTCCGCTGCTAATAATTTTACTACTGCTTCGACTGGAAAACTGAGTGGCTTCGTCAATAGCTCAGCATTCAAGCACTCCATATCTCTTCATAGAGATTTTTCTACTTAATAGTATTATCAGCTAGTTTATTTCTTGAGTTTCCCAGCTTTATCGAGAGATGTCCGTCCAATCTTTCATTCTTTATGCAACTCCGGGTTAGCTTCAAACTTTCGAAGGTTATCGGTTCCTCTGGTCTTTCTTTCCCTTTTTTCTGCTTTTCCTTACTTTTATCGATTGGGTGGTTTTCCTATTTTCTTTATTCCAGTTTGTTTTGTCCTGCGTTCTACCCTTTATTCATCTTATATTCCTTATTACACATCGTACATTCTGGTGTATATTATTTCTGTTCCTTGAACACTGTTGGTACATCGAATTGCTTTGCACTGACCACTCCACCTGGGCGGTATAGTACGACTTAATCTTTCCTCGCAGTTAGTTATTAGCTCTGCGTCGCCATCACGAAGCTTCTTTTGAAATGATTAGTTGTATATACTTCTTGCACTTTGAAATCCGCCAGCGATTTTTTGACACTATCAATAGCTCCTGATACATCATACCTCACTGGGCTTATCAAACACACAGCATAGCTTCCCTCTTGAACCGAATTACTGTAGTTTCTGCGACTTTGAGACTTGGGCAACATTCCATTCGCCTTGTCCATTAACAATCCACGAGAGAGTTCATTTGCTAATATACAATATTTCTTTTCACCCTCTCCTCCGGTTGAGACGCCCCTTAACTTCTTCAATACTCTCCCCGCTATTTCGTAATTCCTATCCCGACATCCACTTATATTAAAAATTTAATTTTTATTTGTTTTCAAACCTTTCCCCAAAACTCTAAAATCCGTTTCCATTTAGATATATCAAATTTTCATTTGGCTTTTTCTAATATTGCAAAAAGACCTTCACATAGACCTGCTGATCCTGCATATTATTAAGAGCATATGTAAAGTTAGTTTCTAACTGAGGCGAATGTCACTTGTGGCGACTTAAGTCATAAGACCGCGATATTGAATATGAATGTCAAGGTCGGGGTCAGCTGAACAGAGAGGTTGAAGTTGAAACATCAAGGGGTTAGCGGGTAAATGGAGCGGTAGCTCTAGTGAGTCTGCCTTGAGCGAGTTTTGTTAAATTTGGAGTTTTTGTTTCTTTCCTTCTTATAATTAAACTATCAACAATGATTTAACACGAAATCAGTGAAACAAATTTGGAAAAATAAGAAGCAGCTGTCCATCATCCGCCACCAAAATGAGTGCCAGTTGTATCCTCAAAAAGGAAAAGGAGCAGTTCCGTCCCAATATCGCATGGGCACAAACGTGTCATAGAACTACAGGGATTGTGTTCTTGGAAGTCTGCGAAAATAAGCCCTGGTGCGTGCAGCCTTCATTTTTCCAGATACGTACTGCCGTTGTACGTAACTTAGTATGTGTGCGTCTTATTATCTTTCAGCAAAACGGACCTCGCGTATTCTATTATATAAAGGGGTTACACTAAATTGTCGGGGATCCAGAAGAGTATGGGAAGTTTATGTTAGGCCCATTAATCCTATTAAAAGCTGAATACAAGGAGGAAATATTTCAACCCCTTTGAGACCGCCTTTGCATATTCTGACAATCTCAGAAGCTGGCATATTGACGCTCCTAATCATAAGCCTAATTTGAAGGGCAAAACAAGTCGGAGTATGGGAAGCAGGACGATTCGGGTGTAAAGGTTTTGTGTTCTTCTTGTATGAGAAATTTCAATTCAAAATATTCCTTGATATACATTTGTATTTCTTAAGTCCAACTACGCCGTTCATATGAGTTCCCTTTATATGATGATGGCATCATACATGTCTAAGAAAGGGATAAACAGCGTGAAATACAGAATTTTGAACTTCTATAACATTGTTAATAATAGTTGTTTTTGGTCAAACTTCCCTAAATTATGCACTATGTTTTTACTTATAACTGTGTTGTGGACAGAACCTTAAAAAGACTTTCATTTGAGTTATTTTGTCTTCTTCTTTTTATTTCAAATCTTTTTGTGTCTCGTCGTGAAAATCTCATAGTTTAAAACAGACTGTGTGAAAGCCCTAGGACATCAAGGAAAGTCAAGAGTGATTTAAGTACAATGTCTGTAAAAATTATCAGGCGAATTTTTTAGCAGGGCAGAGCAAATCGTCAGACACTGCCTTACCTCTGCCCTGGGGACAACGTGACCGATGCGGCAGGATTGCTAATTATATTGATCGTAAATCGGCTAACACTTTGGACCAAAGCTTGGCCTGAGCTGAACATATTTTGTTTGAGGATTGAGGGGTCCTATCTCGGCATCAGCAAAGTTTAGATAGACTTCTCACCATGTTGACGCAAACTATGACACAAATAATGGCGTCAAAGCAGACCGTGTTCCAGAATGATGATGCGTAACCAATCACATATTCTACAAGTCTTATCATAGGAGTGCAAATGGCATCAGTCAACACAAATTTGAGCTTTACAGGTTTTTAATCGATAATTCTGTAGGCATTTTGCTGATTTGCTGATCTCCGAAACGCATCTTACACAGTAGAACCACTTCCAGATGCAAGGATAAATCGATTTTGGGGTTACAGAAATCATTCTTCGATACCAGATTTACATCACAGCCAACTTTAACTTATCTTGGTATCACTACCCCGTTATAATCAATATCACCAGCCCAGCAATAAATTTAAACAGGCCCAACAAACTATCAAAGAAGAGGTTGTAGTGCGAAAAATACATCCGCGCTGATCTCCACGACAGCGTTTCAACAGCAGTGATGGGTTTAGGAAAATATGGTCGCAGAAATCCAACAACCGGTGAGAAGCAAACGAAATTTGAGACGGGAATGACAAGAATATCGATCTCCGAGCCTGAAGCAGGAGCTCGCTAAGGGCACCGAGAAGCTAAGAAATGCTCTGAAAGTAGAAAAAGAAACTGACTTCCAGCACTTCCCTAACAGTTTCAGTCCCTATCACGGCAACGACTACTCCCTATGGAGGGCATCCAAAAAGCTGAAGCAACTGGTACACACTGAGTCACCATTAAGACTTGCTATTGGAAAATGGGCGAGGAGCGATACCGATAAAGGAGCAGTGTTTGCGACTTATATGTAGGGCGTTTTTCAATCAAATTCTTCGGCTAGTGATCAACTTTTACCCAGATTACCCCCTATTAGACAACTAAGTGGGTTTTGCATAAGAGCAAAAGACGTCCTCAATTGCGTACTGCAGAAAGTCAATCCGAAAAAGGCTCCTGGCCTTGACAATATTCCCGGCAAAATGTTGAAGAGTTACGAGTTAGGAGCACGTTAAGTGTCCTAGATTTAAGATTTGATTACTTGATGCAAGTTTAGAAAAAAATTTTCAGATCGGTCTTCGTCCACGGTAGTATTTCGAATGCACATGCCAGTGAAGGAATAGCGAATTTGTCCGCTTATTTTATTCTTCCCTGGGAGATCCAATGCCCGCACCAACTTCACACGTAGCAGGAATTTGGACAGCAGAGCATTCTTAAGATCACCAACTCGAGCATGGGTTCCTTGCAGAATTCCTAGGTATTTGTGAAAACCTGTCTCACCTGGATAGGCTCTGTGGTGTTGGTACCCCCATGCGAATGCACTGATTCGTTGTATGCCACTCTTCTCTGACTGTCGCCAAAAACTTTTATCAGTTGGAGGTCAATGCTATTCAGATGTAGGATAGCGGTTATCCAGGTATGTGGGACGCTATCAAAAGCCTAAGCGTAATCGATTGGCAATTAGAGAGTTTTCTTTGGATTTCTCGCCCTTAGTCTCGAGAGACGCATTGATCCTTCCGCAATAATGGATGTTACGAACTTGCAGGCTGTTGGAAACCAATTAATTAGCCTTGTGTCCGCAGGGTCTTGCACCGTGTTTTTTTACAACTTTTGTTGTGGCAATATGTTCGGTAGGATATTGTACCTGCCCCTGCCGCTGTTATCTCGTAGTAGAAGCGAATGATAAAGTGGTTCATTTCTTCAGACCAATTCATCCGTGGCCTACGCGAAACTGCTTAAGTGGTCGCAACAGATTATAGCAAAATAGCTTTTGCAGGCGGAGTCAAGCTGGACAACGCCACAAAACTTACATTTATAAACGGTCGTTTCGAATTTTATGACCTGAAGATGACAAGGCTTGGAGCGAATTTCAAAAGTCGCCCCTCATTGCGCATCTGAGGCAGGGGAAACATCGGTTGACGATACGATTTATCGTGGATTTTCCTCTTCGATCGCGGCACTCAGGTCTGGAGTTTCATTGCTTTACTCGTGCTCTAGTCGTTATGTTTTTCATTTCATTTCCACGTTTAACTCGCATGCTGATCTTTCGTGCTAGGTTCGTGCTACGTCCTATGTTAGTTCGATTTTCAGGTTTCGGTGCGGATTCACGCACTGGTCAATGATACGTGAAATTTTGTTAAATAACACGCGGTGAAGCGAAGTGTTGAAAGGAAGCCCCCAAATTTCCGAGCGCCGACGAAACACTACGATGGATCTTCAGTATTTTCTGGGGGACCTTCGCGGTCTTTCGTTTTTTAGGTTCTTTCGAAGAGTTCTCTCTTGACCTTCAATATGTCTCTCATTGGCTATTGAGATAAAGCGTTATATTCGCTTCGGCGACTGACCACGCTCTCTGCTGAAGGTGTCAAAACGGCCACTTTGAATACTGCCAGAATAGATCATAACGGCCGTAAGCCTTCCAAACTATTTGGTGCAATTTCGCACTAATTTCCTTTAGTTGAGAACAGAAACTCTGTTATTCTCATAAATCGATACTGTTAGGCTCGAAACCGCATATTTTTATAAAAATACAAGCCTTTGTTGAGGAACGTTACCGAATATCCTATCCTTGCACATGTCAAAGTTATTTGAAAAAAATTCAGAAGTTTTTGATGATCCGGCACGCGAAGCTACAATCATCTATGCGTGAACAGCGGTTTTATAGGCATACATCGTCCCACTGACGTATACAGCGGAGAAGTATAGTTATGAGATGATGGCGTTAACTGCCACATAGAGGGTATCCTTGCAATGCGGCCATTGGTAACCAGACTTGTCACTTTGTCATCTCTTGGAAGATTCAGAAAGATGAGAAATTAAAAGCGTTAGCTTTTCAGATTAGTATTTGAAAACGTTTCAAAATAGTGTCAATAAAGGAGGGAGTAACACTGTTCCGTAAGACAAGGCGAAAAGGAGCATGAACAAGACCTCATTGCAAATTTGTAGGTCTTTGGAGCAATACCGAGCGCAGCCTGGCTTTTTTTGATTTCATTATCAAAAATGTACTTTAATTGTCTCACACTCATCTCTCCTGTACGAACTCCATTTCGGCATTAATCCTATTTTCAACCTCATATGACAGTTTTTGGCGTATCAAAATAAAATCATCCCTTCTCTGACTGATAAAACTGCAACGGTCATTGGCTGAATTCGATCAAATTTTACAAATTGCGTTTAATCAAATTCAACAAGAAATCACGAGAATTATTCCTGATTGGCTCTGTTATTGCATTAATTAAAAGATATTGAAGCGCTGCACGTCAAAATGAACCTACAAAACGTTTTCGATAATAACGTTCATAAAAGCTTTTAAGGAAATTACACATCATGTCAGTCCGGGCCAACTGAAATCGCATTAAAATATTCATTGCGTTTGCAAATCACATTAAGCCGCTAATTGACTGATCATCGGGTATTGCACTGAGATTGTTGCTCAGAGCCGTATCCTTTTTTCGTGCCAGCATGAAAGGAACACTCAGGCCCCGGACGTGATTTCCACGTTATAATATGGACATTGGGCAGCATTGAAGCTCCAATTTCGCTCCTTTCACACTCTCCGTATTGAGTGGACTGAATCACTGCATGTTACATCCGACCAAACTTTTAACTTTGGCTGCATTTATAATAATTGAGTTGAGGACTCCATAATAATAATGTTGCCGGAAATTGGCTTCAAAATAACTTTTTGATATTTATGGCGATGGATGAAGTCCAGCCTGAACGTTTCATCGAATATGGGAACTGTTTTTCGCAGGGGATTCATATTTTATAAACTAACCTGGTTAATGCTGTTCGCAGGATATTAATAACGGTAGAGGGAAATACTGAGGAACACTTCAGAAAACACATTAATTACTTACTTTGTATGGAATTGTTTATCCGTCATTTTGCTTGCGAACATTTGACAGTATAGAGGGCAATTTTATGGATTGTATTTTAGGAGCAGTATTTGTTGAAAGGTCGAATTCGTCACGAGGATAATGGACGACCTCTGGCAAATTGTTTGAAATTGCCTCTAACCATCGAATTCCACAATAATTAGACGTAGTTGGAGTCAAAAAGTTTTAACTTATATCCTTGTTTGTGGACCCATTAAGAGCCAAAGTACTTCATGCGTTAGCAAAAAACCCATGCTTGAAGGAAACACATACGCTTGGAACGCTACTAACCCACTCGTAACGAAATAAACCAAAACCAAGAGGACAACCATATAAAGTAAACTAAAATAAAACTCCAATTCTCAAATAGTAATCCTTGTAAGCCATAGAAGCACATCCTTTTTTCGGGCAAATTCTATTAGGGGCGGTTATTAGACCGGAAATTTTCGTCTCATTTAATTCGAAATTCGTATCCTGCCGAGTCCTCATTCTATTTCGTCTTCGGTATCATGTTGTCCATGGCTTGCGGAGTGGGATTTTGTGGACAACAATAATATTGTCAGAGGGTGATACCCATATGTATGGGCTACATATGTACGTTTTTCTGCTATACTTTTGTGGTTGCTTTTCCCTATTCAATTTAACCTTAGCTAAGCTTCATTAATTGACAGGATGATTGGATTTTATTATTTTTAATGGCTTTTAGGTTAATTGCAAAGGCAACGGTAAATAAAGTTCCAATTTATGGCTTTTCAATAAGTGGACAATAGTGTGGTTGGCAATTCATTAATCGAAACTATTAAATTCGCTTTGTCAAACGTTTCCTGTTGGTTTGATCGTTGCGGCAGAGTAACCAGGAGGGGTGTCATTATGGTTTACTGTGATCTGGATGTAATGTCCACTTCGCTTATCACTCGTTGAAACTATTTACTTGCTTTGATGCTTTTGTTCAACCAAATGGAATCATGATAAATTTGGATTCACTTTTCAATTCTCCCTTACTCGATAAAATTTTGAGTTATCCACGGCATTCTACGAGTAGTACCGGATATACCCGTCTATACATATTTGATCATTTTATTTGTTTTTCTTTCACTTTTAATAGCCTTTACCCTACTCAACCTTTCACCAAATCTCTGGGCGTTATTAAGAATTTGGTTTGAGCTAAATATATCTGTTTATAACGATTATCTTTCAGTCATTTGAAATCACGGTCGAGCATTTATCTAAAGATATTGTCAGTTCACGTTCCATTTGCCAATTTAGCATATTTGGAAGAAAACTAACGACTGATTTGTTTTGATTCATTTGTCCATTCACTGAATTAGAAGAACGGAATCCGGAAGAAGGTTCCTGCTCAGCTCCATGAGAATCAATAAAATTAAAATAAAATTCATATCAAATCGACAGTACGATAGCCGAGTTGGTTAATGGTCAGGCTCTTGACATCTTTGCATTGTGTTCGAATACCTGTCCGTCATGGTCTATAATATCACAACGTATATTGTCCCTTACCTACCTACAGGGGGGTTTTCCAGTAAAATTTGAAAATCGATCGAAAGTCGATCGGATGAAAGCTCTACTTCTCAAGTTTTACTGTATGTCGATTTTGAAAACAGGGTTTGCAGAAAAGACGTGTTTAAAGATTAAGGGGTAATATCACTTTTGAATTTTACAGGAATCGGTTTTTTTATTGGTTTAAAAAATACTTAGAGCTTTGAATATGTAGAATTTAAAAAAAAAATACTTTTTTCCATGAAGTTTCAAGTTTCCCCTGCAACTCCTCGAGTGGTTATTCGGTTACTAAATACTAAATACTACTAAATGGCACACAGCAGAGCTCGAATAATTTCCAATGTTTTTACTTGAAAATTTAACCACATTTTCATAACAAAATTACAAAAGAAGTTACATTGGGAATTGCTGATAAGTTAACTTGACAAATTTTTATGGACCATTTTTTACTGCAACATACTTATATATATGCGTAATAATTACCTTCACTTGCATTCCTCCCCCAAGACCCATTTGTTTTTAGACCTTTATAGTGGTGTTATAATATGGTCGGTAAGAATCTTTTAGTTTGCCCCAGGTGTCCCAGCACCATACAAATGCCCTTTCACACGCGTACTTTGCTCTTCCATCTCTTTTCTGTTTGCTGTAATTCTGCGTCGAGTTTCTTTGCCATATTGAGAAGTGGTTTGAATGCGTTTTTCTTCTTAAGAGTTAATAAAAACAAAATAGTTTTAGGAATACTTCTAAAATGCTTTTATGCAAGAACATTATTGGGTTTTAAAATGGAGGAACATTGTTTTATGCAGATGTAACCCCTTAAGTTTGCGATTTTTAACCTCTCAGCCTCACGCCTTGGAACGATGTCGGATTCGTAAGTACTAATGCTAACCGCGACCTTTGGTTTGATACCTTACACGGCTATATTCTCCCCGCATGTTTGGATACCCACTTTAAACTCCATACAAAGTTATGTCTCCTGTGTCCGGATAGCTGAGTGGTTAGAGCACAAGGCTGTCGTACGGAAGGTGCAAATTTTACTGGTGGCAGTGGAATTTGTATCGTGATTTGACGTCGGATAACAGCCAAGTCAGCTGTGTGAGTCAAATCAGGGTAATAATCTCTGGCGAGCGCAATGCTTACCACATTGCCTCCTACAGGGAACTATAATTCCGTAGTGTACCGTTACGGTCTTGAATGAAGTGCTTCAATACACTTCAAAGTCCTGATCCAATTTGGGTTGTTGCACCAACGATTATTATTATTAAAGTCATGCCTCTCACTCTTTGTGTGGGATTTCAAATTCTGTATACTGGGCCGAAGTGAGTTGGTGGACTCTGGTGAGCACTTCTGCAGTATTTGAAATAATGAAGCCGGCCTTTTTTTTCGTTAGTGGTATTTATTAACCTTGTAAATACGGATATTTCGGGAACCACTTGTCAGTGTTGCAAGTCCGTAGCGACAAAAAGCAAGTTTTAATTATTTCGTATAATTTAATAGCTAGAAACATCACGATATTACACTTAGATACTCTTAGTAGTAATCCATTTCTCATTTTTATATTATTCTTCGGGTTGCGGCTTGACGAGTTAAAAGTGCAGAATTCCTCGCTAATGTTTCTCGATATACAAAATTTCACCCTATGTTTTTGATTCCTATCAAGGTTTGATGCAAAACAAAGTCTTATTAAAATTGATTCACTGTCCGCCTGTCTGTCTGTCACACGCACTTTCCTCCAAAACGGGTAAAACGATACGAACGAAATTTAGTGGACAGTTGGGACAAGATTCCTGACAGTGAGCTGGTTCCGCTTTTTGAAAGGGGTTCTGTGGCCGCCACGGGCTTTCCGGCCGGTGGCGCTTCTAACGGCCACTCTGCACATAAGTCTAGTTGATATCGCGATTGGCGGGCGCGCGCATCGGTTGCCCTAAAAAGGGGTGTGAAGTAGGGGTGTGAATAGGTTTTTGTTGGGCAAAATTTGAATGAGCCTGGATAACAACAAATTTTTTAGCGAAACTGATAGCAGACAGTTGGGTGGAGTGGAGTGGTCGGTGCGGGTGGTTTGTTATAATCACTCTTTTCTCAAACAGTTTCTCTTACCGTTGCTGCTACGGTCAGCAAAACCATGTCTCTTCATCACAAGCTCGGTGCGACGTGCTATCAGAGCCCACCTTGACATTCACAGCACCCAACACAATCGCAACGTTAACTTAAGGGAGGACCCTCCTGACCTACACCCGGTTGCCATATTATTGAAACGTTCATCATTCTGGGCGGAAATATCCCAATGAGTGTCAGTCGGAAGCTCCAAACATTCGCCAACACCTCCGGATACCGTTGGGACATAATCTTGAAAAGTACTATGGCTTTATTAAAAAGCTGGTTAGAACGTGGAAGGGAGAGTGGGAAGGATCTCGCCTAGACTTCTCAGGTAGTCATACGGTACTGCTAACCGCCAGCTATGGGGGTGTCTATATACGGGTTAGCAGATAAAAAAAATTGAAGAATATCGCGCTGCTCAAGTTACTCTCGTTTTCCTGATTTCTTCGCTAGTCAGCTAATAATCAGGATCAAATTACAAATTTTTTTTCAAAATCGATAGTTCCAAGTTTCAGTAGTACGATTCTATTTCGACAGTTGAAATTATATTTCATTGACATTTCGTTTCAGAGGCGCATTCATCGAATTGACTTAAGTCCTTTGTTGTTCTATACTTTGCTATTCAAGTTTCAGTATCTCAAGATTCAGGTAGTGATTGAATTTTTGGTTGACATATCGAGGTTCAATTTGCTATGTCATCTTTGTAATACTCTCTGCTTGCGAGTGAACTTTACGCTTAGGCTTGAATTGCCACTGGTTGCAACCTCAAATCCAATGACCACACACAGAAGATCCCCAAAGTGCCCTTACCTCACGACTGTAGATATCGGAATGTTTTGGATGAATATGGGCCAAAGATACTTGTGGATTACGATCTAGGCTACCCATTAATATACGCGCTTTTGCTTCAATGAACGCGCACCACTTCGAGAGGTATTTCGCTGTTGCTAGCAGCACAATGAATTCTCGATATTTATAAAAGATTTGGAGTTCACCTAACAGTTGGTCCCATGCCGCCTTTCCTTATTATCTTCAATAATGTGTTCTTGCCCCGTTCAAACTCCGCGACAATAACTTTCCTCGTAGATTCGGTGACGTTAAACGTAGGATTTTGTTGGGGTTGAACTGTTACTATGATTGGCATCGGGTGAGAATGGTCAGATAAGTTTACCTGAGAATTCCCAACTGAAAAACCTAAGTAAACGTCGTCTATAGCACCGGTAGTGGCCGCTTCCACATTGAAAAAAATAAGCAAGAATAATACATTATTTTTTTTTTTTCGTGATAGGTACAGTATTTGGATATAGTTGGCAAACCCGAGCCACTAACATAGCTCACGTTACTCCTCCAAAATTACATTTGAAGTTGGAATAAGTTTCGCGATATTTAGCCCAAAGTTATATCGCTCTATATTCGGAACTAGCAGGAGTATCGCTTCCGTAACATGCCGCCATTCAAACTTCGCATCGATTTCAGATCTAGATGCTTTAGGAACTTTTCCTCTTGCAAGTCAATATTATTTAGTATATTTTCGAGTCCTAGATGTGGAAATACCAAATCGATTTCAATACTCTAATTATTTCTAACCTCGCCACTCCCCTTTGGAACCGATGTCTAAGCTAATACCTGTTTCGCATGGTACCAATTGAGACCTTTCATTTGATACCCTTAAGGGGGTCATCACTTGTGTTGGATCCGAGGAATCGACTTTTTTTTCTGGCATCAGTTGTATTCACATATAATGTAGAATATATTCGCAAAGTGATTTTTTGATATTCGGCGTCGTTCGAAAATTACAGTGTAAACAAGTGAAATGTCACATGCCATATTCGAATCACTTCGCTAAAATCATAAAAGTTGAGGCTAAGGCTTTACATGTGTATCTTGAAACAAACCTAGGGTTTATGGATTAGCAGATTCATGGTCAGTTAAGATTTTATGGTTAAGAATCGCATTCTACTTTTCAAATGCGTTTTTCTCGAAACTGCATGTTGAAAATCGGCTGCCACTATAGCCCAAATTCTATCCAATGAAATTCTTTGAAATTTTCAGGACTTATTGAGAACATATTTCTACGTGTTTGAAATAATAAAGACTTGTTGTTTCTTTTTCGTTGGTGTGAATGTTTATTCGTGCAAATACCGATATTTCGGGAACCACTATTTCCCTTCATCAGTGCTAAGAAGCTTGTTCCATTCTCATAGATAGACCTACCAAGAACTCCGTCGAGTGGAGAAGCGACTTTACAGACGGAAAAGGAAGCCGGGGAGAATCAACAGGTCTTTGAATTCGAATAGTACAGGGAGCGCCAGGCGCGGAAATTTTGCCAACAAGGCAGCCGGATGAAGCCCTATACACCTCGATGTTCATCCGGCCGAGGTAAAGAGGGAAATCAGATGGGCATATTGGAGTGATGGGTTGGGTATTTTGATGAACTGCTCAACAAGCAAAATATCGGCGAGTTTGAGGTCCCGCCTACTGAAGACGACGGACAAGTGCTAACACCGCCAAGCACAGAAGAAACAGTCCGTGCAATCCACCGGTTTAAAAACCATAAGTCGCAGGGGCCGATGGAATTTCTGCCGAAATTATAGGCGTATCATGTTGCTGAGTACCATTTACAAGATGTTCTCCGCTATCTTGCTACCAAAGCCATACCAAAGAGGTTTCACTCCAGGAAAATCAGCAACAGATCAGATTTTTCCTCTGCGCCAAGCGATGGAAAAACTGTTGGAATATGGCCATCAGTTGCACCATCTTTTCATCGACTTTAAAGCTCCCTACGACAGCATAGCCAGGGTAAAACTCTGCACAGCTATGAGGAAATTCGGTATCCCGACGAAATTAATAAGACTAACTAGGCTGATCCAAGGTGCGAGGCTAGATAAAAGTAGTAGAATCACTCTCGGGACCATTCGACATCAACAACGGTCTAAGGCACGCGTCCTCTTCAACCTGGCCCTGGAGAAAGTGATTCGCGATGCAGACGTATATGCGAGATGAGCAATCCTCTCCAAGTTCACCCAACTACTGACCTACGCTGACGATATTGATATTATGGGAAGAACAACCCGAGATGTAAACTCTACCTTCATCCAGATCGAGCAAGTGGGGCGAGATCTCGGGCTGCACATTAATGAAGGCAAGACGAAGTACATGGTGGCAGCGTCAGCGCCAAAAACCAAAGAACGAACAACATTGAATCGCACTGGTCAAACGGGAAGGATATCGATAGGAGATTACAACTTTGAGACCGTTGATCATTTCTCTTATCTAGGGTCAAAAATCACACAGCCACGATGAGGAAATCCCCACACGGTTGTTGGCAGCCAACAGAGCCTATTTCAGCTTACAAAAACAGTTAAGCTGGACAGGTCTCACCATAGGGTCAAAGCTTTTATTGTGCAAGACTGTAATCTTGCCAGTCCTTATGTATTCCTCGGAAACCTGAGTTCTTAGCAACAAAAAACTGCGAACTCTTGGCCGCGTTCGAGAAGGAGGATGGACGATGCCTTAGCATAGATAACGACGAAATCTTTGAGCGATTCCACAAATATCTGGTTGTGGATAAAAGCCGAATCAGTAAGTTGCGGTGGGCAGGTCACTTAATTCGAATGGATGAGGATAATCCAGCCCGGAAAGTCTATAAAGGAAATATCTATGGTAGAAGAAGAAGGCGGGGCAGACCCTGCCTGAGATGGACCGATGGCGTAGGCCAGGATGATAGACAGCTTTTAAGGATATCGAGCTGGTGGACCACGGCGCAAAACGGTATCGGCCCGCGTGAAACTTTCCTTAAATATGCTAGTGAACATTTTCATGTCCCGCTTCTGTGTGTCCGGTATGTCCTCATGCCCATTCGGTTTCCACTACACCAAACAGTGTAAATAACTTGGCACTAATGTATTTGTGCAGAGCTCACTAACTCCCCGAGTGATATCTGTAGCTCAGCTAATCCTTTCTATTTGAGAGTATTTGTATTTCCGAAATTAGTAAGCAGAATTTCTAGCATAAAAAACGTCTCCTGTCGTTCGAAATGTTCTCCACCAGTAGATAATGGGGGATCATGTGTTTGCATCTGATACTAATTTATGCAACGGTCGCTTATATTCGACGCTCGTAGCCATGTGGTTCGTACCGGATTAAATTCATTATTGCATCTGCTCCGTCCGGAATTTAGAATTACTGCTCCATTTTCTTCCATAAGTCTTCCTTCATCGTAATCTTGTTGAAATGCCTGTACTCTATTATAGTTGCAGTTGTTTTGCCTCACAATCACCTTCTTTTTTAAGACCGCTTTCGCCCAGTAATTAATCGCGGATCTTCTGCGAAAGAGAGGTTCCCTTTGCTATCGATAAAAATCGCATCCGAACGGTGCTTAATCCGTTTAAGTTACTTCTTTGGCCTCATGATGGCTCAGCTCTTTGCTCCCTTATTGTGTTACCGTTTGGAGTTTCTGTTTTCCTTTTATATGAGGAGCTAATCCAGTTGCAGTACCTTTCGTCACCTCCTTGCTTCCCTTTCTGTCATTTATAATCTATCACTTTGGGGTTGTTTGTTGGGGTTGTTGCTCGCTCTACCATTTTGAACTTCGCATTGGCAGTGCATTGAGCGGCCAAATTAAATCCGCACATACCCTTGCTAATATAGACCTTAAAGTTTCGGATCAATACTTTAATTTAGCGTCAGAGGTTTTGCTTGGGCCCGACGAATTCATAGGAAATTATACAACCTGAGTACTTTCGTTTCTTCTGCATCAAACCGCCCATCGTTAATATGGTTCAGTTCTTCCCTACTGTACCCAAATATCGGACGTTGAGCGGGTGCGTGTGAGATTTGCACCCAATGCTGTGCCAAAGAACATTCGACTCTGACCTCTGAGAACATTCGACTCTGTCCTGAGTTGTATCAAATATTTGATAACCCTGAAGTCGCCAAAATAATACACTTTGGAAGCCGCAATGGGCTAACCACGTTCAACATATGGATACCTAAAAAGGCCATTCGAAGAGAGAACAGAAAGACGAAAGCTGATGGGAAAACCCCCAAAGTGCTGAACAGATTCTGTTGACGAAAAAAATGCATCACTGCTCGGAATTTGGAATTGGAGGACGCGATTGATGGATATAATCCTACCCTACTCCGGATTAAAGCCCATTCGCGTAAAATCCAGAACTAGCTTGTTGTCTTCCACCACATCCTTTTTGGGGTACTCGCAATCTCAAGTGGCGTATATAAGTGTATATGCTGGAAAGGCATCGTATATCCTTTCAACTCGATCCCATCAGGGAATGAAATACAGAATCCTTTCATCAAAAAGCAGCGCAATCTGAAGATTCATGCACGTGTGTTTTATCATTTGTCTTCATTCGATATTTTCCCGTGAGTTCATTGTTTTATGTTGAATTGCAAATGAAATGTTTCTCCGTATTTTATCGCTTCGTCTTGGATTACAACGCGTTCAAGTTTATCCAACATTTGCAAATCGCGAAGCTGGGATGAATATGCCTCGCACGTCCCAGGGTATTATAATGGGGAATGTTTCCTATTGTCGCAGCGTATCTAAATTACACCTGACAATATGGATGGATCTTTTTATTCGCAAACTTTTGCTAGTCGGAGAACTCAGAAAGTTCGATAAAATACAAGCAACTATAAACACTGAATTAATTACTCCCCCAGATGGCAATTAAATGCTGAGGTATGAAATAAACTTGGGCAAAATATGGCAAAAGTTGGATCATTAGAATATCACCAATTGACACCGAACTTGCTCAGCGACGCTGCTCGACAGATAGGACGCAACCTTATGTCGGGAAGAGTTATACAAACTCCGCAGGAGTAAATCCTCCGAACATGTGTATGTACACACACATGTGATGCGATGGTCCCTTTCCGCAGTACTGGCAGCCGACATATCTCGAAAATATAAATTATTTATGACTTATTTATTTTGTGGCTATGCTCACCTTATTTGCTTCTTATCCTGCGACGAAGGTCTGTTCAATACTCCATCTTCGATCAAAGTCCTGAACCTCAGTGGCCATTAAATGCAAGGATCCCGTTTATAGAAGACTCGTGACACAATTTCATTAGGTGGTACATGTCAAGCCATATGCTCCTGGCAATTTTCTCTTTACAAGTAAAATGGGAATTTATAGTGAATATCTACTTTATATTCGGATCGGAGAAAGCGGCAGAGAGAAATGCTGGAGATGCTTTCGTTTTACGTACTTTTACCGTCGATTTTATTACAATCTGGTCAGAGTTGTACTTAAAAGTGGATTTGCTTGCGGAGGTTACAGGTCGTTCGGCTACAGTTAGGGATAATGAGTTGCTATGAAAGTAAATGGCAGTTTAAAGTTATGTAGTCGATGTGGTTTGGCGAATTTTTACTGAATGGAGTGCTTTTGCAGTTTTGAATATCATAAAGGTTTCGGAACTGGGGATGTTTCGGATCATTGACAATGTAACGTCTCGGAACGAAGTGCATATGTGTATACCTGGACGTTTGTCATACTGTCCCCAGGGCAAAGTTGAAATTGCAAAATAGGACTTGCAGAAGTAGGTCAAATCGCTACGACATATATAAATACCACCAGTCATACAGTCATACAGTCATAAAATGACAAACAATTGATCCCGAATGGATATTTCCATAGGGCAATGCTGATATCGGAAATATTGAGCATAAACTTTAATAATTGCAGAAGAAGAGTGTACGAAAATGACCAATATCGTTACTGGTCAGAGGTAGTTTTGTCCTACAGTAATTTATCCCGTATCTCTTTCTACTTTCCAGTCAAGATATCTGCAGGTACGTGATGGCAGAGAGATTTGTATGGTGACTGGATGCCGGATACCGGTCGATTCGGTTGAGAAATGAAGTGTTCTAAGACACATCAGGACCTAGCACTATTAATTATAATTATTACCACATTTGACTAACAGTGGCATTCAGATATCCAGCATTCATTACGCTGTAAATGTCCTAGAGTTTGGTGCTAACATGAGGAGAAATCCTTTGCCTCATTGCAAATATACTATATGTAGATGGTGTGTTAGTCTTAAAACTTCTTTCCTCATCTGCAATGCTGAGATCAACAATTCGATTAAAGAGAGCGAACAGATGTTATTTGTGTGGTCGAAGTAAAAATGTTTTGTTCCATTGACGTCTTCAATGAACAGGGCTGATGGACTTCGGTTTGATTTTAATGCAATGTAACATTTGATGCCATCATATGCCTCACTAATAATAGCGCTTAGTTTCTCTGGAATGACGGATTGCAGGTTATTCATTAGAAGCAACATTATTTTCGCTGATTACTCCTAAACGCGCTCCTCACCCAGCAGTGCACCGCTTCAATGCCACAAACTCCTAAGGCTATGACAAGTGCCTGAGGGTTTCTAGCTCCTCTGTGCAGATCTATTCAACTCTTGGCGGTCACCAGCTGATGGCAACTGTGCCCATTTAGGGACTGCCATGAGCAGAGTCCATTTGAGCAATGTGTCAGCTTCCCCTCTACGTTCCTATGAACCAAAACTCAGAGGAGGCAGATTTGGCCCATCAGATTGGAGGATGTCTGTTTGTCAGAATAGCAATGTTACGCTTGGAGCTCGGATCATCACTCACCCATCAACTGGCTTTCTGTTTCCCCACTACTTCCGCCTGGAACACACTGGCGAATCCTGGAAGACCACACGATTCGGCTATACTATGTGTATTCAAGAAAACTCCTCCTCTGACTCCACAGATTTTCTTCGTTCCTTCGCAGAAAAATACTGTATAATAATCTCGCAACAACTCGCCGGCCCCAATTGTAGAGGTCTAGCGGAAGTAGGTGCAGGAGTACATTCAGGGCATTAGCGGGGCAGGACTGCAACTGAACACGTAGTTCTTTGCATCCTATTAAACTTGGTTCTATTGTATTTTTAGAACCTCCTACCACACGACGGAACCGTGCGCTGGGATAGGATGAACTACGGTTACATACATCCAAATAACTATCCTCGGCCGAAGACTCCATTTCCTTACAAAGGTGTTTTTGCAGGCTTAGAAGCTTATACAGGTAGTTTCAACCGTCTGTTCAATGTTCAGCCTTCGATTTAATCCAGAATCACACACTGACATTTTATATTGGAGGAAAAATTCAACCTTTGTTCATTCCGCCGCGGGAAATGAAATCGAGGTACAGTTGTCTAGATGATAAATAACATCAGCTTATTCTGCGCCTTCCAGCCTACACGGACACCATTCCAAACGCGAACTTCATGATTTCACTTATAACGGAGGGAAGCATCCCCAACACCAACATCACCAAATCTTCGATATACGTTGCCAACTTCACTTCGTTCTTGTCCAATATGCGTGGAACTTCATCAATCACTATCAATCAAAGCATCGGGGAGTTGGCGTCACCCTGAGACGTCGTTCTGCTCAAGTCACTATCTCTCAAATCAGACTGGGTTATTCTGGTTCTTACCATCCATTGCAGAAGAGACCCCACTAATCCTTTTCTGATTAGAGCTTCCTTGATGACTTCGGTGTTAAAGTTGTTGAATCGAAGAAAGCAATTAACATATATTAGTTGAAGTGTAACGATGGCCTAACCGTGCTAATCATCTCGAGTTTTCGCCTTGATCGTCCTTAGATGGATATCCAAGATGATGTTTACAACAAGAAAAAAGGGAAACTGATTGGCCAAAAAGCCCTTCATGGCTAGACTGCTGGCTTTTGATATAGTCATGTGTTGCCAGGATTTGTGCTAACAGCAGATATTCAAGATCTCCCTGGTCAGTTTCCTAGGGTTGACCTGATCTCTATTCTACAACGTGTGTCTTGCATAAGTGTTGCCGCATCAATCAATCAACCGCATCGCTTTCTTTGCTGCGATGGTGGACGTCAATTATTGTAGCCCTTCTGGTGGGGCTGATCGATCATGAGTGATGCAAGTCCGTGAGATATACACATCGCCCGCATCTACTTGTTCTAGTTTGACCACAGGTACCTTGCTCGAAGCCAATTCCGAAAAAAAGTAAAAAGTCTCTCTGCCGAGAATACTTGCTCTAGCTCTGCTCCAATCAGTGCCCCTTGTGCTGTGGAATAAATTGTAATATGTACTTTATAGCCGTTTGATGGTTCGACCTCCACCGATCTTGAGCTTCTGAATTAGTACAACGTTGATATCTTCCTCTCGGAGAAAGACCAGCAGATTAACTGAATCGCACTTTGATTGCTGCAGTTTTATCAACGTGACCCTTATCATGATTTACTTGCGCAGGGAAGTTGTTATTCCAGGTCGGACCGCCGATCTTGAGTTCCTCCAAGAGCTCGTTGGCGGCGGCAACTGGGCCCAAGTATAGGGAGTACAAAAGGTTGGCTACTCATTTGGGTTTCCTTCTGCAAAACGTCCTTATCCATATGGATCTTCAGCAACCAAATGCAAGCAATCGATCTCCTGGGAATCTCTTCCTTTGGAACATGAGCTTCCTACTCTCCTAGGCGTTACTGTAGTAGTATACCATCTATAGATCTATATATAGATTTTGTCGTTATTCAAGCTACGGAATCGTCCATCCTGTAGGGGGCCAAAATTCTTCGAACGTGGCGAAGAGTTCGTAATTTTTCTTGCTAAGAACCCAGGTCCTCAAGAAATACATTTGGCCTGGCAAGATCATAGTCTCGTACAGTAACAGCTATGACCCTATGATGACACGTTTCGAACGGAACAGTTTTTGTAAGCTGAAATAGGCTCTATTGGCAGCCAACAACGGTGCGCGGATTTTATCATCATAGCAGATAACGAACGAACCTAGATAGGCAAAATTTTCAACAGTCTCAAAGTTGCAGTCTCCTCTCATTATTGTTTTCATTTGACCAGTGCGATTCGATGTTGTTCGTTCTTCAGTTTTTGGTGCTGACGTTGCCACCATGTACTTCGTCTTGACTTCATTAATGTGCAGTCGATCTGGCTGAAGGCAGTTTGTATGTCTCGGGTAGTCCTCCCTATGGTGTCGATATCGTCAGCATTGGTTGGGTGGACTTGAAGAGGATGGTGCCTCTCGCATTTACCTCAGCATCACGGATCACTTTTTTCCAGGGTCAGGTTAAAGAGGACGCTTGTCTTAGATCGTTGTTGCTGTCGAATGGTGTCGAAAGTGATCCTACTGCTTTTATCTGACCTCGCACGTTGGTCAGGTTCAGCCTAACCAGTCTTATCAATTTCGTCGGGATACCGAATTCTCTCTCGGCCGTGTACAGTTTTATTCTGGCTATGCTATAATAGGCAGCCTTAAAGTCGATGAAAAGATGATGCAACTGATGGCCATATTCCAACAGTTTTTCCATCGTTTGCTGCAGGCAGGAAACCTGATCTATTACTGACTTGCCTGGAGGGAAGCCTCCTTGGTATGGACAAATAATGTTCTGGGCATATTAGGCTTTCCGTGGATGTTTGCATATTCAGTTCTTGTTAGGAATGAAATGGCAACATGAGTGTTACTCCGGAATAGTGTGGCCAAAATTGACTTCCGAGGCCAATTACTGTTATGATTTTCCAAAAGTAAGAATGGACTTTCTGTGTATGTAGCTGCTAAAGATTGTTAGAGTGGAATTGTTATCGTTTCTTAAGGAAGGGAGGATAAAAACCAAGCAGAATTTCAAATAGGATGTGATGCCTTAAATTTTTGTCTTCAGTTTGGCTTTCTGTAGTGAATGCCAGAAGAAATACAATTTTGTCGGATTTGCAGTACCATCCTTTTTTATACCTAAATTTTCTAAGTTAGTTGGAAATTAACCTTTGGTGAATCTCACTTTTTGGATATCGATTGGTATTTTCCTTGTATTTGGGGCTGTTTTTGCAGGAAATTCTGCCGTCGTTGCCTGGAAGCTTTCCTAGGTTCACGGTGTCTAGTCTACATGGATCTGTTTGCACATACCGGTATTTGACCAGTTGCGTTCACATTCTCGCTTCTCCTTCTTCTGCTTCAATGAACACGTGGTAAGTTAAGTTGCAAGTTGTTCCGTCTGTAGGGATGGACATTTTCTATGCAAGCGTAGAGTGCAAAGCTGTACGTTCCAAGCCGATAAGGTAGGTTTAGATTTTTGGCTGGCTAGAAAACCTATCCGGAGCACGTGGGTTACTTGATAGTCGGTATCATATATGACGCGGTGTCTCTTCTTTCGCAAACTGGTCCCTGTTCAACGCACCTCTTGCAGCGGTGTGACATCAGTCTTAAGTCCAGCATCCACATACAGTTTTGCCTGTCAGTTACGTTTCAATAGTCCACTTTTGACATGCGGCAATTGTCTGTCCGTTTTGACTGTTCTATTTGTCTTGATCGAATGAAAAATGATTCAGTCAACCGGCCAGATATGTTTGTTCAGGCTGTGCGCGAGAATTTTATGGGAACCTTTATCGCTCATGAATATTTTTGATAAATGCTAACACACAGAAATATCTCAAATTCTCCTCCTTCCACGGCCAGAGCGTGTGTTGTCCATTCAGTGCAATTAGTCGGCGGGTGCATTGCGAGCTCTTTCGGGTTATGCCGGGCCGAAGGGCCGAACTGCACGTGGATGGCGGGCTTTATACCGGGGCAGGATATCGGCTCGCTGCTGAATATTTTTTGATCTGTATAGGAGCGCACGTCTCATTTGAAAATGATCAAATTGGTTTTAATTTTTATTTGCTGGATCCATCGATTTTAAGTGCATGCAGCCCAAGGTCTTTTTTTGGTTGCGTAATAATTGTTTTCCTTGTTGGGTTGTCAAACCTATCGAACCTCCTCCTTGAAGAATCAGTTGGTGCAGTTTATCCTGTTGTTGTTAGCGGCAGCTCGCTTCTTCCTTTTAAGGAAGAACTGTAATGCACGCTCTGTGGAACTTGACAATCTTCTGTTTACTGCGAGTTCGAATATCTTATAAGGTTAACTCTCTCGGTCCGTTGCTTTGCTTCCAAAAATCCACCTGTGTATTACCCATAGCTCTTCTCTGATTATTGAAGCGCTAACATAAAGTTGCCTCTTCTGAACCCATATGTTTCTAATTCCAAGTAACAATGTTGCAAAAGTACTTCTTTCCTCCATCCACAATGAATTTGGGGCTACGACGCATTCATCGGTAATGTGTATTTAATATCACAATTTTTTAATTGAACGGATCAGTTAATACGCTGTTGCACACTCCCGTGTAGTATTCATACATGTCTAGGAGGAACAATGAAGAGGTTCTATATTTACAAAATACTTATCTAATTTGTTGGAGTTTATCCTTAGCTCCTAAAAGACTTAGACCTTAGGTCTCCCGCTATCCGGTGCCTACCGCAAAAGTCGGTTCTGTAATCTTGCTACGTATTGGTATATTGGGGTTTCCATCTCTGTTATTGGTGGTGCAGTCTACGGACAGGGTTAGGTTCATTGACGCCGAAAGTTGTTTTTAGCTTCAGAAAAACCTTTATGCCACTCATACACGTGAGTTTTGGAGAGAGTTTCAGTCCCGTGTAAACGTGTTGATATTTCTGAAGATTTCACCTCTTCTCGCGTCAAAACTTCATAATAATCCATTACGCGACAGAAGTGGGAATCACTTGCTCTAATATAGACTGAATAGGAGTAGTGTTGGTAGTCGGTGCGGAAGTGCAGTAGGAAAACCCAGGCGAAATTCGTGGAAAAAAATTCAAAGCTTTCCGACTCTCTAATAAAGTTCGCATTTATTTAACTGACACTCATTGACTATGATTCCATTTATACATATTTTGTAAGGTAGATGCGTTAAATATGTCCGATGTTCAATTCGTTGCGATAGTAAAATTTTATCCTGTAGGGAGCGGTAATTTGACGTGAAAGGGGCAACTTTGTCAGTAGTAGTAAGATTTCCACCAAACTTTCCAATAGTGCCCCACATTAAAAGATTTGTTCATATAGCTATATTTAACGGATATAAGATAAACTTAAGAGGGTTCGCGGTAAATTTTTAAAATATATAATGTACTATTTACTACAACTATATTTGAGCAGATATCGTGATTAACACTATCTATAGGCCTAGATGCCGTGTGCATGGACAACCATATTTTTTTAGATTTTCGGTTTGTTAGTTTCTCAAAATGAGTCCGTGAAATAATTGACCCCTGTCTACTCCCTCCCTCCACTCTTCTCCCTTAAAACCACTGTTAACACTAAGAGCTGCTTCGAGAGGTACTAATTAATGCCTTTCATTTCATATCCTACGTGCTTATATTTGGTGAAAAAAATTTGCATCCCCTTTTGCATGTAAAAGCCACCCCGCGCCCCGTGCCCCGTTAAGTTCATCGTGAACATTTTTATTCACTGGATGCGTCCGGGTTCACAGTTTTACCCTTTATACCAAATTCCATGTCATTAGGTGCAACCTTTTCTAAAAAAAATCCTGTGACAGAAAGACAGACAGACGGAGAGATAGACAGATGACGAACCGATTATAATATGATTTCGTTTCTTTCAAAATCCTAGAATTAACAAATTATGAAGAATGAAGGGGCGTGAAGATTTGCACCTCCATTGCGCAAAGCCATCAGGCATGTTAGAAGTTTTGCCCCCCCCCCCGCGCTTGTTTGTAGTTGAGGCTTCAAGTGTATTTCATTCGATAGTCATCCCTACTTTACATGAATATTTAATAATTGACTATATACAAGATATGAATGACAAGATCCACGTTAATTACTCAAACTTATTTATAAAGGGAGATATGAGTGCGTAGAAACCAATATTCTAGCCAAAGTTACATTTAAATATTGACCCACTTACCCAGACCTTTGTCCCATTCCCCATACCAAAGTCCATATAACCCACTGTCTGCTTCAACATAAATTGGAATCCTCTAAATTAAACTCCACAAAAAGAGTATCGTGGAAATAATTAAAGTGAACCCTCTTTGAAAACAGCTCCGCCACCCTCATTGTACCTAACGTTTCATTTTCATTCCAGTGGCGAACCGGAAGATATTTAATTTTGACTCGCAATTATCGTCCTGGCTTTATTTCTTTTCTCGTCCGATCCCTTTAAGGTGAATCCAATAAAGTTTATCACCATAAAGTCGTAGGTATTCCCGTGTCATAGAGGTAGAAATAACTTAAGTGACATTTTTCGGTATCTTAACAATTGATCGTAAACATTTACCATCACGGTCATTAAGTAGTCCTGCTCACATAGAGATAAAGTCCTTTCTTAGTTTGTAGGTATTGTAGATATTATGCTTGGATCTCTTCTAATGAAATTTACAACCTGGAGGGCTACTCAAATAGAAGTTGTACCCGTGGTTCTCATATGAGCATACTAACTCTAAGTGGGGCTTTGCCAGTTGGAAATATATAGAGTCGAAATTTTGGAGGAATTCTGGTGGTAAAATTGTACACACTGCCATGAACAGCCCGTAGTCAATCAAATATATGAACACTGGCATGAATTACAGTGGATTTATGCAAATTCAAAGGAACCACAGGATCCAGTCCACCCTCATTGAGTTGCATATTCTATGCTGAGGATATGCTTTTCATAGTGAGAAGATATAAACTAGTTGCCGCGAAAAAATAGGTGGCCACTGCCGGCAATTTAGTTTGCTAGAGCTATTGCCATCCGCAAAGCCTACAGAGATATCAATGATTGCTACTGAATTGATGCCACGTCCAGCAAAACCAGAATGTTTGCTTTGAAACTCATTAGTTGCATTTGATTTCGCTATCATTGGCTTCATAGTGAAGCGACCTGAACATGAAATCGAGTTGAATGTCCATGTAAAACTTCATTGAAAAACATTGTCCTGCTGTCGTCCTTGTTTCCCTCTGGGCGGGTGTACTTCCCTCATACGTCTGGACATGTGTGACTCAAATAGAAATACAAAACTGCTATAATTTGGGACCGTCGCCAAACAATACCAAACATACACATACACATATCGTTCTACGGTCCGTCTCCTTAGTTAAGGACATAAACGATGAAGGTACGAGACGCCATAGTGAATAAGATTGCAATTTAGATATTTCTACTCTTGACTTCACATGCCAACAATTTGGATTTAATTGCTTAAGCGGAATGTGACGTCGAGTACTGAGTGGTCTATCCACAGTAGGAAGATGGATGAATCCGTCCGGAGCCAGCTACGGGCATTCAGGAGAAATTAGAGGTGTGCGGGTTAGAAATTACGGAATCACCTTTCAAGAGTCCTTTGGACCCAAAACATTTATCATCCTTGCGTATCTTCCCTTAACTTGACATTTTATCCTCGTACAACTCGTAGGTTTGTGTAAGGAAATTGTGTTTCTGGACAGTGTACATTGTTAGACCAAATTGCATTAGCTTGAGTCACCAGTGTATGCAAAACATGCAAATTCAATTGACTATTTTCGGGTGAGAATGGCCAAAGTAAAAATAAACGTATTTAAACGCAATCCATCGGCATGTGATCGGATTGGAAATTCAATCGCAGATAGTGAAGTGTCATGCAAGGAAGTCATCCGGTTTTAAATCGAAAATTAGAGAAGATTATTAACACTCCGCACTTTCTCATTAAAGCTCCATTAAAGACCATGGAGATAACCTGTCCTGAAAGTGCTCAAATAGATTTCATCGTCTCCGTAGTTCCCTTAATGCACACAGGCCACATGGTTAATTGGAAGCTTTCAGGATAACTGCCTTTTCGCGTCCAAAGGCTTTTATTGAGCAAATTAAAAGTTTCATCTTCCTCACTTGATAATTGAAAAACTTTTATGGCTCTTCAATGTATAACCGTAATTATTTGCAATTAGGTGGATAATGGTCTTAGCGTAATAACTTTTTAAACTTCTCTCTGTTTGCCATTGGGCTTTTCCAGGGAGATCGGACCACAAATTTCATAAGGGATGAACTTTATGTTTGGACTTATGCAGCTTTGACGAAGTATTTTTAAGAATTTGGCTATGTACACTTTACAGTAGAATTTACTTAGCATTTGAATTGTTTGAAAAGTTGTCAAATTATCAGTCACTGTGTTGTCTTTGCCAGTATAGCCACAAAATAGTAGAGCCTTTCACGTAAATGTGTGAAGACTTATCCCCCGATGAGTCCCTAATCATTATTCGCCGGAAAGTATCCTTCAGATCAACCGTCCTAACAAATCTGCAGCAAAGAAAACTGCTTGACTGTCGGGGAGATATCCTTATTTATCAGATATCCTTCACAGTGATGCTGTCTATCCTGTGTGCATTAAGGCTTTCGTCTTTAAGGTGACCGATGCAGACCAGGCATTTTGCGCTTTCAGTGACTGCCCCTCTTAGCATCTATTTAACAAATTTTTCAATTTGTGTCTATGTTTTTATTTTTTACAGTGATTGTAAGTTAAGAAAATAACTAGGTTTTTTTTTCTTATTTGACAGAATAAGGAAATAAACCTAGTTCTTTTCGTAATGTGTCCTAAGTTTTCTACGATCTAAGCTCAGAATTTAAAACTGTTTGCTATTAGCATCAAGCCTTACTTGATGGAATATCATTTCAATTCAAAGATGTGAACAAGTCTAGAAACTAGAAGTTAAATGCTTCACGCTTATATAAGAAGATTTGGTGGGCATTTGTCCCATTTGTACCTACCTCGTAATGTTCATACATTTCATTTGTCAGACCAGTCACCTTAGTCTGATACTGACATTCATAGGCTTCGAATGCATTACTTTTGTAAAAAAGTTGACCAACCAAGTTTGGTGGTATTGCGCTCTAGAGTATAGCCTCTACTATTACTTGATTATTCTAAGATAAACTTAATGGGGATTCCTAGCAAATTTCTTAAAATAAATGTATAATGAAAAATATGTAATATGAAAATATATGTATTTATGTATAACGAAAATAGTATATTATTATATATTAATTATTATATATTAATTTTATTTAAACAGGTATCGATAGGGAGAGTATTTTCCGACTTAATACCATGCGCATGGACTACAATATTATTAGGTAGTTTTTGAGAATGGGTCATTCAAGCAACTGTTGCCTTTTGGACTCGCGCACCTCTCCCCTTTGTAACCAATATCAAAACCATTTGAAATCCTTTATTTCACACGACTACAACCTACAACCTTTCTTCAGCCTTTGTCCCGTTCGCAAGCGGGATCAGTTCGTTGTGATCGATTTCCCCATTTTGTTTTATCAAAAGTCTGATCTGGATGCAATCGCGAGGCTTTTAAATCCTCATCCAGGGTATCAAGCCACCGTTGTTTTGGCCGCCCTTTTGGTCGCTTACCATTGACTTCGATGTTCAGACCAATTTTGAGAAGTGAATTCCCATTAGCGTGAATTATGTGACCATACCATCGAAAACGACTCTCTCTCAATTTTTCCACGATGGGTGCAATCGTATATCGATCGCAAATAGGCTCATTTCGGATGTGATCAACGCGTGTCACGCCAGTAGTCTAACACAATATCTTCGTCTCCATTACCGCTAAACGCCGTTTATTGTCTTTTACAGTCGGCCAACATTTAGAACCATAAATAGCGAGAGAGCAGACGCCACCGTGGTAAATTTTTGATTTGATACATTTTTTGACATGATGATCACGAAGAACACCTGTCGAAACTCCTCCGACTGGTCACATTTGACTCGATGTTCTCTTGAGAACATATCGAAAATATTAGTCATTGAATATATCGTTGTTCACTGTGTATAAATTGGAAACAAACCGACATTGGAAGGCATGAATCACCAGCGTGTTGGTCACGTGGCCACCAATTGACACCTTGTCAAAAATCCCGTAAATCGATCATACAACCATTCGATTACCAACCCGGTTTTCAAACGTTCATCTGTATCCGTCGTCCACCCAGCAAACACTCTAAACGTATTCAAATCTAATTTTCTCGAGTTCGCGGTGGTTACTATCAATTAATCAATAGACAACAGGATCATCGAGTTATACATAAATTTCATTGTCGGCCGAGCTCGTACGCACGAGTTCGAGTTATTCCTTTATGAGCATCAGGCCCACGTAGTGTTCATGTGCGTAACCTAGTTGGGCTGGAAGTACTATCGCAGCTTTCTGTTGAAGAATTTCTATTCCAGCAATATTTTCCATCCTCGAATTTACGCATAATACGCACAATTTTTCTGGCGCCCCTGATACCATTAAGTGGAGAGCAAAAATCTTGGTTCGGAGGGCACTCGAAACAAACTGGAGAAAGATTCCATCGTTTTATAACATATGCTTATACCAGTACAAAACTCCACCCTTTCAGACCTTCCATAAAGGGCATTACCACTCGCATCTGGATCACTTCATTATACGCCGAAACCTTACTGGTAACCCTAATATCTATCCTCTCCTGGAAATCGTTTCAGGCATCAATGACCATAATGCTGTACCCTTCTCGATCCCGATGTGAAGAGGCTTATCTTCACCCTTTACTTTCACCATCTAGATTTTTGAGCGGAGTATTAAGTCTTAAGCGAGCTCTGTGATTTCAACTGCAGATTTTCTGATTTCTAGTTCACAATTCGCTTGAGTATGCGCCTCTTGTTCTTAAAACAAACATTCTTCTCGGTATTTACCAGAAAGCTCCTACCATAGTTTCCAAGACTTAAAAAATTTTTTGACTACATGTAACAATACGACTCGCTTTTAATCTTTTTGAAGTCCCCAACCCCCATATATGTCCAGGTCACCAAGGACCAGTCGTGCTCACCTTTCTGAACCGGGCTTTAACAGAAATTCCACAAAAATTCCACATTATGCGGATGACCTGATCCCTTACAAGTACTCTAAACACATTTTCATTAGTGAAGCTTATATGAATTTCCATTTGGACGAGCTCTACTGATACTTTTCTTCCTTGGAAATTACCCCATAATACCCACCCTCCTCCTTTGGAAATTACCCCATAATACCCACAAGTGTAAAACAATTATAATCGTGGCGACATGACGACGACGACGTAAATGTAAAAGGTGATAGTGAACTCCCATCTTTTCCACGTACCTCAAATTTCGAATATTGCGTCCTGAAATATAGCGCCCAACGCATCAGAAAATTAAGGTGTTCTGTTACAAACTCCTCATCAGATTTCTCCTCATTTTGAGCCTTTATCTTCTGGTCCGACAGTTTCCTATTCCAAATTGAGAGGACGAAAAATCCTTCGCCAGTATCCTAACATTTATAAGAACAAAGACTATTTCAAACACATTTTCAACCAAATTCTATTTTATTCCCGCCACGCTACACGCATTAACGCTTTCCTTGTCCGTCATGCCATTAACTTCATTCCCAAGCGCTTACCACTCAGTCCGAAGATAACCTTCTGTGTTCTTATCTGTTCCCTTAAATCCTCTTATCCCGAAAGTCGCGCCAGAGGGACTAAAGATGGCTCAATCGATAAACCCGCTCGTCAGAAGCTCGATTCTTGACAGATCCATACCCACACGGAGAGGCGTCCCCATGATCGAAAGCGCTATGCCCCCTCGATACCAACCAACAGCGGATGCCAAAAATACAGGAGAGATCTCAGCGCAAATCGCAGATACATTGATTAAAAAATAATCTCAGTGAAGACCAGGCTTGACTTTTTCATTAACACTTTGGAGACGCGCCTAGATATATTCTCAGCTCAGCGGAAAAAGCAAAAATTGTAGTTGCTTCCCAAACCAATAAGACATCTGGAGACTCATCATCACATCATCGAATCTGCCTTTTGGATACGATAGTGAATATGATCTAGAGAGTCATCTACAACACACTGCTACCCATAGAGGAAAGCAACATTGGCTTGTTGTAGCGCCAGTATAATATTCAGCGCGCCCAATCTACGGCGGATGCAGTACTCATGGTGGTGAATCCTGCAGAAGACGTTCTTGTTTTTGGTGGATGCTGTGCAAATTTGGCATTGTATTTCAAAGATGCATTTAAATCCCTGAACAGGAATCGAATTATAGGGGCGTTGACTGACATTGATGTTCTTCGATATTTACTCATCCTGGTTGAAAATAACCATTCAGAGACGACTCCTGGTACGGGACGATGAGGTCGAGGTACTACAGGAGTCGGTACTGGCTCGCCTGCTGTAGAATATCCTGTATAAAGGAGGATTAATCCCTGGCAATGCAGTTGGACGAGTCTAAAAAGGGTCACTGAATGCAAAGACGGAAAGGTGGCAACTTGATTCCATTCTTTCTATAATACGAAAAGACTATCAGACTACCTTAAAGTGGCTCCAGTAGACAATTCTGGCAATAAGTACTGACATCTTGGATAAGTTTCCCAACGCAAACATGGAACTCAGTAGAGCAAAGCACGTTCCTTATTGGATACCCAGTTTCCACCAGAAATTAGGAGACATAATATGACTAATAGTGGTCGCATTGATTTCACTGAGGATAGTCATCTAAAACTCTTCTTTCTTGTTGTTGACTGTATCGTAAAGCTTCGCAACGCTCTAGAGGGAAAATTATCCATTATTATCCTTCAATTTTTCTTGGTTCATTACCTCCGGGACTGGTTCGGTATGTCTCCTTTCTCCCCTATTCTCCTCAGGCCTGAACAGTCTAACAGTATGCTGCATACCTCCCGCGTTCGGTATCATTCTCGCTTGGGACATACAAATGTCGGACGTTTTGTAACGATCAACGCAGATATTGAGCCATCTAAAAGGGGACGATGTCATTCCCAACATATATAAAAGCCTAATTTTAACATTTTGTTTAAGAATTGAGGGATTCCTAAGTCCGCCATCCACCTAATGGCGGACCAGACCAGTTGGAAAGCAACATGCATTCACGGTTGTGGTCCACGGAACCGTCATCCTCGAGCAAACACCCAAGCTGCAAAATATATGACTAGCGGTTTCGTCCAGGGCAGAGGCAACTCATCAAAAATGTCTTACTTCTGCCCTAATTTGCCTAATTCTGCTTAAAGCGACTAGCGATAATGGGTATTACTGTTGCTGTTTACTCTGCGGATTTATTTTTATATGAATACAACTCAACTTCCGCATGATGTTTTGTAACTCTAGCCCATGTTGTCTTACATTTATAAGACTACCGTACTTTGCTGACGGTTGGATATATAAACCAAAATGGTAGCCGCAATGACCTTCAGTCATTCCGATAATGGTAGGAAGATATACTCTGCAATGCATATGCTGGACAACGTGCCCGGCATTGTCTTTATCGCGAGCTTGAAGGTCCTGCGAGATTTTCCTTCCCGGCATAAAGCTTTATTTTCATATCTATATTAGACTTCCTCTGCTTACTTTGAGTATTACTATTACTTCCCAAGTCTTTTATGGCAATTACGATCCCTTTCTTGCTGAGGCAGTAATCCGCGAATGATGATGAAATGAGTGCCCGCGCTGGTTCGTCTGGTTTGCAAGTGACTCACAATCCCTGGGGATCAACCAGAACTTATATTCGTCTCTGAGCAGAGTCTCCTTTATTTTACTAAGCAACTAACTTCAAGTTTCTTAGGGTTCCTTTTTTCCACTGGCTGGCTTCACATCCTTCCCATTTTCGGCCCGGATGTAAGATTCTTATAGGGCTCCCTCCCTAGCTGGAATAAAACTGCCTGGTGCCTGGGAATAATCTTGAGCTTGTGGCGGTGCAGCGAAAGCGTGAACCTGGGGCATCATTGTGAATTCGCGTGCGTCGCTGTATTGATGGCCGCAGCAAAGTCGATAGATGGCCTATTAGCGGCAATAAGACATATGTCAGGGATGATATTTGCCTGAAAAATAAATTTTGTCATGGAAAATGAAAACGCTCTCTGTCCACGTCTTTGTTTTTTTGAATATTGGGGGAAAAAGCCCCTATGGTAATGACCCCGTACGTTCGGGCAGAACAGTTTTTTTACAGTATTTAGTAGTATACAGTACAGTATGCATCAGTGTACAGTAAATTTTCCAAATTCCATGAGCAACAACAAGTGGCTTCAGTTCGTCCTATAAAGCGCGCAAATTCGATTCTCACACAATTTCCAAGCTAGGCCCTAAATAGATCATCTAGCAAAAAGTGAAGCGCGGACATTTTTGACAATTGCTTGAACTAAGCCGGTCAAGGGGGGCGGAGTGACCGAAACAGATATTCCTAAAAGCTGTCTGGCGTCCTAACCTACGCCATCGCTCCATATATACGAAACAAATGTTTAAGTTTTGTAAAAATGAATTACATTTCCATGGGTTTTTAGCAGTCCTGGGTGTCAGGAGAGTAGGCTGCCAAGTAATGTTCCCAACTTTATTAAAATAATATTTGATGAGGTGTACATTCTATACAAATATACGCCGCCTACCATTGGCGTCGATTTTTATGTAAACGCACCTTTGCTCCGCACAGCATGGTTTTGACAGTGGTAATATTCTCTTTACTACAATAGCTTCCTCATTAAAAGAACTGATTAATACTCACCAAATATTGATACACGAGCAAGATCGTAAACACAAAATTCGGTTCCAGGATGAATAGGACACCCCTGCCATGCATTACCAAAGTATGTATCCAATTTTGGTAAAATCGCTATCCTGCGCTCGTAAGAAAAAAACAAGCTGGGCTGAGTCGTTCCCTTTTCTCGTCAAGCCTTGTCATTCCAGATCAACTTTGTTGTGAAATGCTCGCTAAACAACGCGGTATAGGTTATTGAAAGTTATATGTATTATTTCCTAAATAAACGATTCCTAGTCCTATTATTTCATGCACAGATAACTCGGTCAATTTAAAATACGTCAGATCATATCTTTTGACTCTTTGATTGATGTCCTGTGAGACTTATTTAGGAGCTCCAAACACTCGCCGAGGTACTCCAATTCAACATCCATAGGAGCTGCTTGTCGTCCTAGCCTGCACTATGATTCCTATCATCTTTCCAGATTGGATCTTCTTCACCCATATTGATAAGGTGGCCCCGTCACATCCTATTCACCCAGAGTTGGCGCGCTCAGTGATATTTTCATTCAATCGATCATCGTCCTATGACGGGTGGGGGACAGAAATTCTTCGGAGTATTCTTCTGTCAAATGCGGTTAAATTCTAGCAATTTTTCTTGCTAAGAACTCAACCCCTTTGAGGAATATATGGGTACTGACAAAAAAAATCAGTACCTTTTAAAATGATAAGGTTGCTTGGAAGATTCGAACATAATCGTTATGGGGACGCTCTTGGATACCCACAATCTCGTCATCATAGCGCTTATCGGTTGTGATTTTTGACCCTTGTTAGGATAAATTTTTCAACGGCGAAGGGATATAAGAGCAGCATTAGAAGATTAGTTTTTCCTAGATTATTTGCATAAGGGATGCAATGGTATAACGGCATCGCAGTAAGACCATTAGACAAAGATCCTAACTGCTTGCTTCACGACCTATCAAGTACTGGAATTAGCTCAATAAAAATGAACTCTGGTGGAATTGACTTCTCCATAAGGTTCTCCGATGCCGCTTTAACCGCACCCTTCTACAGATTTGTGTTGAACGGAACTTATCCATTGTGGGCTGTGCCACGATTTTGTATTTCTAAGTATACATATCAGTTGACTTTTTGTGAATGTCATAGTAATATGTAAAATTTCGCAGCAGGACCTCATCAAATACCATACATATATGAAAGGGAATAATTAATTATTCCATGCTTGCCTAGATATTTTACTCTTGTTGCTGTTAATCAAAAGTCACCATAGCCAACAAATGGAAAAATACAGGGTAGTATCAAATGGAAAATTAATTAATTTATCAACCAATTATTTTCCGCGGACACTAGCAAAAGTTCTGGGTTTACGTTGTGCTGATCAAAAAATCCTATTATACCGATGAAAAATGGAATGCGCTTTCATTTGCATGGAATCTAGAAAGTTGAATCGAAATGTTCTGAAAGCAAATTTCAATTTTCAATCCTTTCAGATGTTTCAATGATTCATTCCGGTAAACATATTAACAATTGGATATTTCACACATCATCCATCACACTTCACCTAGAGGTGTCGATAGTTTTGAATTAATTGGATGGTCAGAGGTGAGAATATTATTGTGACATTTCCGGAAAGCGGTTTCCCATGGAAAATTGTACTCATAGAGGAGGAAAATTGCTGATAAATTTATAGAACAATGTGGCGAATTATACATACAAAAATTTGGTTTGTGGTTGCAGGAACTGAGTATTTTGTATTTAAAACTTGCCCTGCGGCCATTGTAGTTTTCATTACATCAACCTCAATCAACTATCTGATAAATTCCAATGTCTGCATTTCACTGTATCTAAATTATTGTTACGAATCAAGTAGACTATATACAGGAGATTCAACTTCCAGCGCAGTCTTTGAAATTTTGTGCTGAGGGAAAATCATTGCACACCTTCGACGGGATAGGAATTCAGCGACAAAAATTCCGCGAATAAGGGCTGGTGTTAGTACGGTATATGTGATGTAGTGCATTGGTATGCGCCCACGTGCTTGCATGCACACGGCTGAGAGTTGCCGCGAGTAGGTAGCAGAATCTGTCATAACAACAGCGATTGCTCAGCTATTTATGGCAGATACCAGCGGCAGCCAAGGCAAAACTTGCTTAAAGATTAATTTGGGATTAATGATAATAGAATGTAATGGATTCACTGAGCGAATGATGCTTCAAAATTCCCTTGTAGGAAGCTTGGTGGAAGTAAACACGCCGAAGCTTCTCGGCATTGATCCATGTTTGATCCCTTATGAAACTAAGAGGAAATAAGTAGATTCATCCAATATCAATCTTTCGGAATCATCCATTTCCCACTGGGAAAGGATCGGAAAACACACACAAGAAAACTATCTAGGCGATATTGGCACACCGACATATTATCATTATCAACGGAGTGACAACCAGTATTTGGTTTAGGCCTGCCTTAGTAAGGATTCCCAAACAATCCGATTTTGTACCGAGCTCCATCGATTCAATATACCTAAAACTAGCCTTGCGCCATCGTTCCATCTCAGGCAGGGTCTTCTTTTTCTACCATAGACTTTCCGGGCTGGATCATCCTAGTCCATATGAATTAAGTGACCCCCCACCGCAGCCTGTTGAGCCGCGGCTAAGAGATCGCAACTTTTCTTGCTAAGAACCAAGTCTCCGAGAAAGACGTGAGGGCTAGAAAGTAAGTAAGTACAGTAATTGCTTTGACCTTATGGTGAGACGTTTTGAGCGGGGCAGTTTTTGCAAGTTGAAATAGGCTCTGTTGGCTGCCAACAACCGTGCGCGGATTTCATCGTCGTAGCTGTTATCAGTTGTGATTTTCGACCTCGAGAAGTTGTCAACGGTCTCAACGTTGTTGCCTTCTATCTTTATTGCTTTCCTTTGACCAGTGGGAGTTAATGCTGTTTGTTTTTTCGCTTGTGGTGCTGACATTACCTCGTGTGCTTCCTCTTGCCTCCATTAACGTGCTGCCCACAATTTCGTGCCAATTGCCGAGTGCTTGATCTGAAAGAAAGTAGGCCGTAGATCACGGGTTGTGTTTCCCATAATAGCGATATAGTCGGCATAGGTCAGCAGTTGGATGAACTTTTCTCTCGCGCCTCTCGCATTTTTTTTTTTGGGGTAGGGTAGGTGAATGCATTTACGCACACAGTGTTGGACTCGCGATTCAGTACGTCGTCGGACTACCAACTAAACACCTCCCCATCGTCAGAGAGCTAACCTGGAACCGTTTGTCACATTACTTAGCCTAGCTCCCGAACTCTCCCGCCTTGCGGAGCCTTCATATCAGGGAATTCCTTTCACCAAAGGGAGGGGAGAGGAGGAAGGGAACTGTCAGTTCAAGGAGCCCCCTGCCATCCGGCTCCTCCACCGGTCGAGTTCTATCTTCTTAGCAACGAGAAGGGCCCGAACGTAATGGGCAACACGGTTCCACCTGTCAGCAGTCCTCAGCATCTCTTCCACAATGTTGTCTGAAGAGAGATCCCCTGTGTTTAAATAGAACTGCTGACGAACCCCATCCCACCTTCCACAAGAAAAAAAAGTGTGGTGGCACCTCTCGCATTAACATCACCATCGTAGATCACTTTTCTCAGGGCTTGGTTGACAAGGATGCATAAAAATACACCCTTTGTCTTAGACCGTTGTTGATGAAGAATGGGGAAGAGAGTGATTCTTCTGTTGTTTTAATCTGACCTCGCACATTGGTCAGGGTCAGCCTAGTCAGTCTTATTAATTTCGTCGGGATACTGAGTTCTCTCATGGCTGTATACAGTTTTACCCTGGCTATGCTGTCATAGCTGGCCTCAAAGTCGATGAAAAGATCGTGCAACTGATGGTCATATTCTAATAGTTTCTCCATCGCCGCACGGTGAAAATCTGATCCGTTGCTAATTTGCTTGGAGTGAAAACTCTTTGGTATGGGGTATTTATGTTCTGCTCGTGCTATCGAAGAATATCTTATAGATTCTACTCAGTAACGTGATACTTCTATAATGTGTGGGATAGATAATGCTCCGTTGCCAGTCGTCAGGCATTGATTCGTTATCCCACACACCCCTCTCTCCTACCTGAAAGTACGCAACGAGATTCAGTGCGCCTTTCCGGGTGGTCTTTTGGCCATCGTCCAATTCAATTCGGTGATTAAAAATGGCTTGTTACTTCTAGGCTCCTGGCCCAACATCGGACCCAACATTGCTAGGTTCATGGCCCACCATTCCTTTGGTTTTATTAAATAAATTCGTGGAAGGTAGCATTTTTCTACCTCACAACTTCTTTTTGGTGTGTCGAGAAGAGAAACAAAAGTTTTCCAATTTTGTTCTCGGCTGGACTTGGCTTGCACTTGAGTTTATATGCATAAGCTAGTTATAACTTACATGCCTCTTCCCCAGAAGGAATTGCTCATAAGCCTATCTTTTCCTCATAGTATACCATAAAAATTGAGTTATTCTTTTTTTTTTTTTTTTTTTTTTTTTTTTTTTTTTAATGGATGGAGGTGGAAATCTTAGAAAGACGCTGCTGCGCCAGGTTGCAGCAGTGTGTGGGATTCACACCCACTAAAACCACCCCCACTCTTCCGCCCCTCCCCGCGGGACCACCGTGAAGTATTACTTCGCGGGGGAGGCTCTGGTTCGCTATACCAGCTCGTCCATGTCACGTCTCCGTCGCGCCGCCTTCCGAGCTCGATCCAACTCCAGAAGTTTTGTCTGCACCACGGCTACTGCCTCATTTACCGCCATCCAGTTTTCCTCCGACTTCAACATCTCTTCCACCAGGTTGGAGGGCTCGATGTCCGCCCCTAAGATGCTGTTCAACCTCCTTTTCTGCTGTAGAAATCTGGGACAATAGAACATAACATGCTCCGGGTCCTCGAGTGTAGCACCGCATTCAGGACAGTTGGGAGACTCGTCCAACTCGAAGCGATGCAAGTACTTCCTATAGCCACCGTGTCCCGTAAGGAACTGTGTCAGGTGGTAATTCAATTCTCCGTGATTTCGGTTGACCCATTTCTCGATGCACGGGATCAATGTATGGGTCCACCTGCCCTTGTCGGAGTTATCCCACCGTTGTTGCCACTTGCCACACAACTCTCTCCTGATGGCTTTTCGGAAATCCGCATTCACCTCGGCTGGATTTGCCTTCCGTTTTTCGTAGAGCCAGTGTGCCTCGCTCGCTAGAAGATCTATAGGGATCATTCCTGCGATAACACACACTGCCTCCGTCGACGCCGTCCTAAATGCGCTGCACACCCTTAGCGCAATTGGCCGGTATGCCGAACATATCTTCCTCCGGTTGACCGCGTGGTTCAACGCTCCCGCCCAGACAGGGGCCGCGTATAGCAGGATCGACCTCACCACTCCCGCGATGAGTAGCCTGCGACTATACTTCGGCCCTCCCACGTTAGGCATCATCCTTGCAAGGGATGAGCTGGCATTTGCTGCCTTCTTTCGCGCATAATCCAAGTGTCCCTTGAAACTCAGCTTGGCATCGATCATCACCCCCAGGTATTTGACAACCGATTTTGAGACGACCTCACGATTACCAACCCGGATGGTAACCGTGTTGTTCTTCCTACGGTTGGTAATGAGGACCGCCTCCGTCTTTTCGTCCGCCAGGTCCAGCTTGGCCATTCGTAACCATGACTTGATGGTATGAATGGCTTCATTTGCATAAAGCTCAACGTCCTCGGGATGCTTTGCAATTGCAATTACCGCCAAGTCGTCCGCAAAACCAATCAGCGTTGTCTCCTCCGGCACGCGAAGGCCAAGCACTCCGTCGTACATTATGTTCCACAGCAGCGGTCCCAATACAGAACCTTGAGGCACACCTGCTGTCACAATGTACTCCTTCGGCCCGTCGTCCGTCTCGTACCAGAGAAGTCTATCCGAAAAGTAACTCTCGATGAGCCGAGCCAAGTAGCTAGGAACACCCAGTTTGGCCAAAACGCCCTTAATCCAGCCCCAGTTGGCTGAGTTAAAAGCATTTTTGACGTCCAGCGTCACCAGAGCACAGCATTTGCCCATGGCCATCGCATTTCGAGCCAATTCCACGACCTTTGCTACTGCATCGACCGTAGAACGGGCTCGCCGAAACCCATATTGCCGCTCTGAAAGACCACCCGCAAGCTCGATGAACGGGAGCAGCCTGTTGTATATCACCCTCTCCAACATCTTCCCCATGGTGTCTAAGAGACAAATAGGGCGATATGAAGAGGGCACGCCGGGTGGTTTTCGAGGCTTCGGTAGCAAGACCAGTTTCTGCCTCTTCCACTGGGCGGGAAACACTCCTTCCGCCATGCACGATTCGAATGTGCTTGCGAACCACCTTGGTCTGGCCTTGACTGCCACCTTCAGAGCCCTGTTCGGAATTCCGTCCAATCCCGGGGCCTTGCTGTCCCCAATACGTCTGCAGATTTCCCAAAGTTCCTCTTCGGTAACATCGGGGATCGAGAAGACGTCCTGCTGAGCTGCCAGTTGGGGTTCTCTTTCGTCCTGTTCCTGCTGCGGGAAAAGAGTTGTAATTATTTGCAACAACAGCCGTGGGCATGTCACCTGAGGTGATTTTCGCCCGCGGATCTTCTTCATTACAACTTGGTAGGCTGTACCCCACGGATTCGTATTAGCCTCCATGCAGAGCTTCTGGTAGCATTCCCGCTTGCTTCTCCGAATGGCCTTCTTAAGGTTGCTTCGCAGATCCCTGTATTCCTCCTCACGCCCCTGGTGCTCCGGCCTTCCTCTTGTCCTGTGGGAAAGTCTCCTCGCTCGGAGACAAGAGGATCTCAAGGCAGCGATCTCCGTGTTCCACCAGTAGTTTGGCCTCTTGCCGTGGTGCAAACGTCGTCGTGGCATCGTAGCGTCGCATGCTTCGGTTACACGCTGAGACAGCTGTGTGACCCTTTCCACCGCTGTTCCATCCGGATCATGGGCTCCCTCCAATGCGGCCAGGAATGTCTCCTCGTCGAAAGCTCCGATAGACCAGCCAACCGCCTTAGCCTTTCCACCTCCAGAGCGTCGTTGACTGCTTCCCCGGTTCCCAATGTGGAGGAAGATGGCCTGGTGGTCACTGTGGGTGTAGTGCTCACTCACTTGCCAAGCCATCCCCCTCACCAGTGAAGTGCTAACAAATGTCAGGTCAACGATCGAACCCGACCCTCTTCCTCGAAAGGTGGGCACGCATCCAACGTTGGCCAGCACGATGTCCAGCTCCGCAAATGACTCCAACAGAATTTGACCTCTGGTGTTCGTCGATCGGCTTCCCCACTCCAGGGCCCACGCGTTGAAATCGCCCGCAATGATTTTAGGGCTGCGGCCTCTAGCATCCAACACCAGACTGTCTAACATCTCCTCATATTGTGCTAAGGTTGCACTAGGAGGAGCGTAGCAGCTGTAAATATGGACACCGTTGACCTTCGTCCTTATAAAACCGGCTGCCGGGGGGGCCATGACTTCCTGAATGGCCTGTCTTCCGCACGCCCAGATTGCGGCGTTGCCAGACGCATCCACCGCCCAAGTCGCACCGCCGTAGTTTCTGTATGGCTCGCAAATAACCGCGACATCGACATTCGACTCTCGAATGGTTTGCGAGAGCAGGTCCTGAGCTGCCTCACAGTGATTGAGATTGATTTGTATCAATCTCATTTTCCTGTGCGGTTCAGCTCCCTCCTATATACCGGACATCTGCTGCTTCCCGCAATATGCCGGCCGTCCACGCCCTCTTTCCCACTACATAACATACACCGTGGATCTCCGGTGCAATCTTTGATGAGGTGGCCCTCTTCCCCACACTTCCTGCAACTCCTCGACCTATCATGCTGGCTAGTGCATGCCGCCGCAAAATGGCCGAAATCGAGGCATCTGAAGCATCTCTTTAGAGAGATTTGTTCCCTGAGCCTGCACACGACCCAACCTACTCTTACCTTGCCCGCGGTAATCAACTTAATAGCTGATTCCGCCGGCAAACTAATAATAGCGGTCTGTGTGCCACCATATGCCTTCTTCATCCTTTTTATGGCACTCTGGTCTATATCGCCATGGTTGAACTGCTGCTTTAGCGCAGCACAGATGTCCTCCCGTGAGGTGACTTCATCTAGGTCCTTGCACTCAACCACTATCTCCTGTTTCCGAGCTCTTACCTCAGCTTCCTCTCCAAGTACACTTTCCACCTTCCCGCGGAAGTTATCGGCCGACTTGTCGGCGGATTTACTTAACTCCAGCATCAGATCCCCTTTCTGTGTTCGCCTAATACGGCTCACATTATCCCCCAAATCCTTCAATTCCGGGTCTGACTTCACCTTTCGGAGGATGTCGGCATAGGACATATTTCCCTTCTTGGAAATAATTATTATTTCCGGGCGGAGCTTCTTTTTGTCCTTTTTCCTCTTGTTGCTCACCTTAGTCCATTGTTCGGGCCTCCGGGCGTTGGTTTCTTCCACTTTTGTAGGTGTTGTGGCTGCAATCGTGAGATTACCGACTTTCGCGGGTACTCTCGCCGACTCCGCCTTCTTTGGTGAAGAGGCTTTTTTCTTCTTCGGGGCTTGCTGTGGTCCAAGAGGCTCGCTGGTACCGTCTCTAGCCCGTTTTCCTGTCTTCCCGCCTGCTTTATCACGGGGAGGCGTCACCTGCGTTTCCCTTGTGACCTTGCCAACTGACGCTTGGGAACTCTTTTCTTCGAGTGCCCTGATATAAGACAATTTAATGCCTCTTATCAAGGCTCGAATATTTTGATGGATATTCCGCCTCTCCTTGATGAACTCACACAGTTCATTTATTCGTTCCCCAAGTGTAACGAACGCCATTCCGGTATGTTCCCGTTTGCTTTCGCGCCTTGCGCCACAAGGAATGATCTCGATTAAAGGACTATTCGTATTTCTTTCAGAGTCCCGCGACGAATCTCGACTACCAAAAAGAACCATTGTTCTCGGTGGTGATCTCCCAAGCTTCGAACTCCTCCTAAAGGGATCCGGTGTGGACCTAATTTCCACTCCACCATTATCTCTTGTAGCATTAGATGCAACAGTAGCCAAGTTTCCCACTACTGAGGCACTGCGGTCGTTGGATATCGACGGCCGGGAGCCCGCTTGCTCACTCCCAAAAACCGCCGGCACTGGGTTTCCGAAGCCCTGCACCGTAAAAAAACTACTTTTCTCCTCTTCCATATTTGGTTTAATTTCTGGGTGTCCTTCCCATAGCCAATTTTTATCCACGGGTGGGCGTTTACTTCCCACCTACCCGGCCTGCGCATAAGCATGCCCATACACGCACATCTCCGGATGCGTGCATATGCATGCCCATGACACATTCGCCGAGCATTCCCTTATCCGCACGAAGGGACGCGCCTGATGGGAGATTTGGCAACTCCGCACAGGAGTTGGTCTTTTGGCCATCGTCCAATTCAATTCGGTGATTAAAAATGGCTTGTTACTTCTAGGCTCCTGGCCCAACATCGGACCCAACATTGCTAGGTTCATGGCCCACCATTCCTTTGGTTTTATTAAATAAATTCGTGGAAGGTAGCATTTTTCTACCTCACAACTTCTTTTTGGTGTGTCGAGAAGAGAAACAAAAGTTTTCCAATTTTGTTCTCGGCTGGACTTGGCTTGCACTTGAGTTTATATGCATAAGCTAGTTATAACTTACATGCCTCTTCCCCAGAAGGAATTGCTCATAAGCCTATCTTTTCCTCATAGTATACCATAAAAATTGAGTTATTCTTGTGAGTATATTTATTTGGCCTGTGTATGTGTTATGGTTGAAATTTTGGATAAAGTGGCGTTCCACAACTGAGGTTCTCTGTGATCGAAGTTTTAGCGAACGTCTCAAATCTGAAAATTTGCCAGAGTGTCATCAAATCTGTCGCTCTCTATGGTTCTGAGTGTTGACCGACTATAAAAGAGGATGAATGGCGTCTCGCGGTAATGGAGATGAAGTTGTTGCGTTAGACTAGTGGCGTAAATCGCTTTGCTCACATCCGATATGAGGATATCCGCGATCGATATTGGGTTGCACCGATCGTGGAAATATTGCGAGAGAGTCGTCTTCAATGGTATGGTGGCGTAATTTGCGCTAAGAAGAATTCACCGGCCAAGATCGTTGTACGTAGCGTAATCGATGGCAACCGACTAAAATTCCGGCTGAAACAAAGGTCGCTTGATACGCTGGCTGCATTCTGATCAAACCTTTGATAGAATAAACGAGACAAGGGCTAATTAAAAAGAAGAAGACTTGTGTTGTTGTTTTTGTCGAACTTCTTGCTTGGGCTGTGTTATGATTTCTTAACAGTAGCTTTCTCTGTTATTTTTCTGCCATTGTATTTTTCTCTTTAAGTAAGGAAAGCATGATGCCACGCCATTGACTAAGTTTGATGGAAGTTCCACTATCATTAGCACCTTAAGACAATATACGTATGTCTGACCTAGTCAAGGCGGACAATCGTTTTATATTGCGATCATAAAAATAGACCTGGCAATCACTGAATGGTTAGGAATCATTTAAGAGGCAGCGTCAGCATTTGGTGTGAGAGATACTGAAATACAGTTTCTTCCGGATTTTCCATTGTAAGTTTGAACAGCATTAGAACTAGATCAAAACATAATTAGGAACATAAATGGGGGGTATTGATAACATGAGCTGAAATTTGAGTGTCTTCAAATGGGGTGCTATTTTCGTTAGTGAAAGCATTTATCTTGGCATTACTGAACCCAATTTAATGTTCAGATGAATTTATTGAGAATCTTATGAGTGAGCGCACAACAATAGAGATTCATATCATACCTATTAGATACTGAGTTACAGGAATCTGACTCACCCAGTTAAATATTAGAAATAATGACTCACATTATAAACACATCAGTTGCGTATGAATGGGAAGCGTGTTGCGTATATGGAACCATCTGACTTGTGTTATGTAGAGATTACACGCACATGGTTTCAGATGGATTATTTTGTGAACGCTTTTATAGTTTGAATTGTCATGGAAAGCTGCGTTCTATTCTTTTTGGTTTTCATGACATGGCCATTGCTGTCGATGCCGCTCAGGGTAGGTATCCTTATTTGTTAGTAAATCTAGTTCCCTTTCAACATTTTCAACAGCTACATGAAAAAATAAATTGTTAGTATCTGTTTCGTGTTTCCTTTAGATGGATTTTAACAAGCTGCAAAGGATACAATATTTTTAATTTTGATTTCTTACAGAAATGCATCACGATGGAACTGGCTACTTTTCGACATACACAAAAAAGCGGATATGCACACGTAGATATTCCTTTTTATAATAATACTTTCCTGGATATTAACCTAGACATCCTTCGACCTGTTTCTAACCCCGCGTGGAGCATCGAGTTCATAAGATGGGGTATTGGTCAAAGTCCAACTAATTTCGTCAAAACAACAGTTGTAACTTGCGAAATGGAGCGCATGTCCACAAGAAACTTATTTGTCAAGGCTGTTCGCGAGGGAATTATGACGTTTTCCAACTTTAGCTTAATATGTCCTTTGGCAGTTGGGCGATATTACATTAGACCTGAGGCCGACGTAGTGAGAAAATTATTTCCATTACGTTTACTTTACCAACGGAATACAATTCTTGTAGTATGTTATCGACTGTACGAACAAATACCAAAAGGAAACCATACATTTCTGGCAGAATTATTTTTTAATTTGGTTATAAGGCGCCATTGCTAGCTGATGCTTGATCGTTTGGGAATCATACAATGGTTCCAGTTATTTTAAAGAAAATAAACTCAGTTTTGTAAGAGTTCTGGATACAACCCAATAAATTTTATATGAAATATGCTAGTTATTATTTGGACAATTGCCAGGGTAACATTTAAATTTCTTCTTCTTTTATAATAATTATAATATTTATGTTAAAAGTAGAATCAACTCAAAACATAATACTACTGAAATAAAAGAATGACAAAAAAATATAAATAAAACTATAAGAGCCGATGAAATTCTGGGCATACTAAAGGAGTAACTTTCTGTCGTATGCAGTCGGTTATGATAGTATGGTGAAAGTAATTCCAGGCGTGTTCAGAATGCAACTTATGCGGGAACCAGCGGAGTTTTTTTCAGATTTCTCAAAGAATCCCAATAGAGCCTCCAGACAGTATAGCTTTCGGTAAAGGAAGCGAAAGAATATTGGGGTGGACTTCGAGGGTTACCCGACCAGCATATGCCATGTTACTACGTTCGAAGAACTGGAGAGGCCCTGGTCTGGATCGGGTGTAGAATTCCTGGGGTAAAACATTTACCAGTATACACAGTTAGACCTATTACTTTCTTACCAACCCTCTACAAATTCATAACGTCCATTATTAGTGATAGGGTAAATGCACACCTCGAGACCAACAGCATTCTGTCCGAGGAGGAGAAAAGGGGTTGTAAATAGTAAATCATTATCGACCCGGTAGTTGTAGACATGTTCAGCCATGCTACTTGGATGGAATTTGGGTTAGACAAATGTCGAATCTATGCCACCTGCAAAGGTCATAACGAGTCGTATGCCGGACATAGTATATGCATATACAGTTTAATTTAGTTTAGTTTACCGGGGACAGCGGCAGCCCCGAGCACCCAGAACATTGTTAGGCCCATTGTACTATCCCCGTTAATAGCCTATTCAGTGGCTTCCCGCATACGGTCTTCATTGACGAAAACCTTTCCAAGGTGTCTTGGTCTAGGATCTGAGGAGGCCGGATAGCTGCACAAAAAGTGCAGCCATTCGGCTACATAAATCCTTGTAATTTCACCCTTCAAAGTAGACTTGACAATCGATGGCCGGATTCCAAAGGTGGTTCTGGCCCCACCATTATGGATCCCGACCCTCGGTGAACCAGCCTGTCAGCGCATTACCATCATTACCAGCAATGTTTGAGTGCCCTTCCATTTTTCTAGCAGACATTTTTTTGCTGCCAGTGAAATGGCATATATTTTCGCTCAGAATATGGTCGTCATTTTTCCAAGGGGTCGGGCCAATTCCGATTCCCCGAGAACAACCCTGCCCCCCATCCGCCCTCCATGATTGACCCGTCGGTGAAGATAATTAAGTCTTTAATCTGAAAAGACTCATGGCCATTTTTCGACCATTCTTCTCTTTTGGTGATTACGACAGTGTAAGTTTTTTCAAAGACGAATCCGGAAACCATATGATCGGCCGGCATCAGAGCTACCGGATGTTTGTCAAGGAATTTCCAGAGAGACGCATGACCGTATGATTTGTCGCCTTTCCACATTCCAATGGTATCGAGTTTATATGAGTTGTTGACTGCTTTCCGTTTCACCTCCAAGTGAATGGCGGATAGATTTAGGATAGCTTCAAGTTAGCAGCGATACATGCATACATCCAAATTGGTTTTATTACGGATGTATACATCCAATCAATCTATTGCGGCGTCTTACTTACTTATCGCATCCCTACAGCATCAGAGCGATCTGCAGGATTTCTGATATTGTTCCTGGATATGGTGCTTCCTTGTTAACTTGGAATTGAAATGTACTCCTAAATAATTGACTGTTTGTGCAGTTGGATTTTCACCCCTGCTAAGGTGGGTAGCGTCTGGCTGCTACACCTGACGTTCCTAATGAACATAACTAATCCAGTCTTCTAAGCGTTCACCGGGAGTCCATTGTGGAGGCACCAACTGTGGATTTCATGCAGAGTTGCGTTCAAGCGCTCACATACTGTGTGCTGTCGTGCCGCATCACCAATTGCCCCGAATGAAGCATAATTGAATGTAACTTCGATGTCCATGCATGCGCCTAAGGCGTATTCTTTTTCGGACATCGCCTTTTCAATTTTTGCCGTGAGTACAAGGAGTGCTGTCTCCGTGGATTTGGTTTTCTGGTAGGTGTGTTGCCTATGGTGAAGTGACCACTTAGGAATGTGTGTATTCCTTATGAACCGATCTACTAATCTTTCTAGTCCTTTAAGTAGAAAGGACGTTAGACTGATCAGTCGGAAGCTTTTTGCGTGGTTTGGGAATAAATATCACCTTCACATCACGCCATAAGCGTGTGCTAGGCATGCACGGTATGTATTCCGAATATGTAGACCCAGGGCATCCATCCTCTTACTAGCGCAGGAATGATGCTATCCGGACCTGCAGACTTGTATCAATGGAACGAGTTAAATGCCCATTTTACTCGCTCCAGTGATACTACTTTGAACGCCCGATTCCAGTCTCTCGGTTGAGGGCTGTATCCACCTTTTGGCCCCGAGATTAGATTTTGGATGCTGCCTGGGAAGTGCACTCCAGGCAAATGGTTTGCCGTTTCTTCATCGCTTTCTGTGAACCTCCCGTTCTGTATACGTAAATAACCCAGTTTCTGGCTGTTCTTTAGCAAGAATCCGCTTCAGCTTTGAGGTTGCCCCAAGAGAGTTAGTTTCTTCAAAAGCGTCTCCATGATGATCGTTCAGTTGATCTTATCCTCTTCTTAAGGAGCCTTCTGTGCTTTTTTAAAGCGATTCCTGCCAGCGGCTGGATCACACTTTAGAGCACGATTGAGGAGTATCCTTGTCGTTGTCCTCTGTTTTGCCAAATCTGAGTTCCACCATGGTGCTTTAACATTCTTTTGCATCTTGAGTGGACAGCTTTCTTTCAAAGTTACTCTCGTGCAAGTTGTGATCATCTGGGTTGTTTTCTTAATTCCAGCAATGGATTTGATTTTATACGTCTCCTAACCTGTCTTCCGCGGATTCCGAAATGGAGTGGGTGAAGGTGGATCCATGCCCATTACGAAATCAATGCGTCTGTTGGGTTCATTACCCAAATTAAGGATCTGCAAATCGGTTTTTACAGATACTCCAGTAGTCTCGACCTCCATATCCAAGTTATGACCGAAACAGACCTCTACAAATACTTGGGAATTCTGCAAAGAACCCACGCTCGAGCTGGTAATCTGCAGGATGATCTGCTACGTGTAAAGCTGGTATTGAAATCGCCTCTCTCGAGGAATAATAAAATAAATAATTGAATGTGTTCAATATCCCTTCACTGGCTTAACCATTGGGAATATTGTCGTGGACGAAAAGCGATCTGAAAACGTGAAGCGGCGGATGGGGAGTACTATGTCCAAATTCCGTAGAACGAATGAATCTGCGTCATTATATCGGAGGCAGGGTCGTGTTATGCGTGGTGGCAAAACATCATCACCAAATCGATTCGCCACGCGCTTATTATTACAGTAAACAGCAGGCGAGTCCCTTGTAAGCGGCTGTTTGTAAAGCAAACTGCAGGTTGGCTCCACTTAACTTGAAGGATCGGTCTTTCAATCGTCTAATTGGGGAGAAGTCAGACCAAGAGCGGATCGATGAATCGGAGTTGAAGGCAGTGCACGATAAACACGTAAATTGTCGCCTTTTGTCGTTTGCATTTGTCGAACAGATTGCTGTGTATTGGGGTGCTCTTGGCAAAGATGGAGGCATTTATGTGCGCCATTCAGGACGGCGTGGCCTTTAACCAAGCTTATAAGGACCTGGTAATTAAAAAGCAATATAGTGAACGGTCAGTGCTGAATGATAGTTTGGCAAAGTGGGTTTGATGTTACTATCTGCCATAATAGCAACATTGAATCTAAATACGCGTAGAAAAATTGAATTGTAAACCGCCTCGGGAAATCGAAGAAATTTACCGTCTCGAGAAGGTTGTTGTATTATTAACTACAGTATTGTACCCAAATTCCTCACGGCTTTCTTCAATGTGCTAAGACTCTCACACAGTCTAATTCAAACCATGCAGAAATACATGCTTGATGCTGCGGGGAGTTCTCGGGGGATTCTCCCGTTAACTTGCCCTCGTATATTTTAAGTAGGTAGGATCGTCCGAACCTAAATACTTGTCACATAGGGATTCGGTAAACTCCGGTATCTGCCGGGATTATGATAACTTGGAAAATGAAAGTAAAAACAAGTCGGAATACCGGAAGCTCGCGCTTCGGGTATAAAGGTTTTGTGTTCATCTTACCTAAGAATTTCCAACGCACATTTTTCTGTCCGTATACAGCTACAAAACTACGAGACATACGTACATATTACAGCCTAAACAAACAAACTGCCTATTTTTTAATACTTTACACATATAGGCACGTATATAAATTGATCGTACCCATATTTCCGATTTACATCTTATATCTATCCGAATAGGCACTACCCGCAAAGTTCATTAGCACGCATATACTATCATATATACCTACATACATACATGTCCCGTTGGAATAATTGATATTCATATACAAATGATTAAAAAACTAAAACAAAATAATTCTTTTCCACCCAATTCATACGAAATTACTTCGTTGTGGTATTGGCGAATTGATATGTGATGATGACGTCATGCAGGTTGTAGAGTGCACGAAATTCATAAAAAATTGTAAAGTTTTACCCCCTATAACTTTGTTAATAATAGTTGGATTTTCTTCAAACTTGACCAAATTATGCATTATGTTCTTCATTACACCCATGCCAAATTTTGTACTCCTGGGATGAACATAAGGGGGGTGGCGGGTAAATTTCTAAAATGTGGAAATATACTATTATTAACTACGCCTAGATTTCGTAGAGATGCACCACTGTGATTTTTTTCAGATTTTTCGGTTGGATAGGTTCTGAGAACGAGACCTGTTACACTTTTTGGTAGTCATATTTGGAGCCCTCACTCCCCTATGTTTCACCCAATATCAAATATTGAAGTACTAATTGAGACCTTTCATTTGATACCCCACATGGCTACATTCTGCGAAAAAAAATGTTGCACCCTCCATTCACATGTATGGGGAGCCCCCCTTAAACTTAACACAAAATGGCGTCAGTTACTGCATGTAAAGGGAACGGTAGAACACATAATCCTACCAATTTTCGTGACGATCGGTCCAGCCGTTTCCGAATAAATCGGTTGTGACAGACAGACAGACAGACAGACAGACGGACAGACAGACAGACAGACAGACAGTCAGACGGACAGACAGACATCGAATCGATTCTAATAAGGTTTTGTTTCACACAAAACCTTAAAAAGATAAAAGCAAACCAGAGAACCACAATCTAGACACTGCCGATTTGGTGGCACATCGGAGGTGCGAACTTAGGCGCCAATATGAATTCGTCTCCACCGCTGCATTCAAAGGCCGCAGAAGCTGCTGACGAACTGACATGAAACGGGGGCGAAAATGTCAGGAATGACGTCCGCCGACCGGAGATAAACATAAAAGAAAACAAATTTAATGCGGACTGATTGAAAAATTGGAATTTAAATATATTTCTGTGATCTTGTTGTTAACATAAGTTTATTTAATTAGAAGACGCAGGTATGAAAAATCTGCGGTTCCTTATGAAAAGAACGTTGAGTTTATGGCAGTTCCACTTGCATGCAGTTAAAAATTTAATGGTGGACTGTTTTTCAAAATCAATTTACACAACTTCATACCCACAAGTGAGACAACCAGCTTTTGCTTGGTCGAGGTTTATCTAGTCCCGTCTGATGGATCAGTTTCTTTGCGGTATGGGATCTAGCTCATTTGCTGTTTTTCTTTTCTTTTTGTGTTTTTGCTCGTTTGTTTTATTCCTATGTACATTGGAGTTAGGAAGCCTGCACTTTCATAGTCTGTCTATCTGAAAAATGAAGATAGAATATTTACCGAGGACATGATACATTTGCTTCACATTTCACGGAATCCTACCGCATGACGCAATACAACAACTTCCTACACGTGATCCCAATATCTGAGCTAGGAAAACAGGCATGCTCGGTAGCTACAGTAAGCCGGGCAGTGCAAACCTCTAAATAACCAAAATCACTCGGAGTGGGTGGCATTTTCCAGCCATTACTTCTGAGAAGCGTAGATTCAGGAGATCTCTTCTAAGAGTGGTGAGCGGAAGCATAGCCCACTAACCAATTTGCTGCATTTCGGGTATGAAAGGATTTGTTGATTTTTGACGTAAGCATCTTTGGTTACAACACAATAATATGCCTGTAGTGTATATATGATATTCAATTTGATATGGCACTAGCATTTTATCTCTAGGCGAGACGTAATTTGATGGGAAAGAACCAATACTGACCGATTATAACTTTCTTAATGATAGTGGAATTTCCACCAAATTTTCCAGCATGCTTCTTCATATTATCACCACTTTGTGTCTTTTGTTTTCAACAAAACCTTAAAGGTATAGATAGGCGGCCATTGCATCGATTTTGAAAAGATTCTATTTTACGTAAAATTTAATTAGTTTCAAGAAGTGAAAGATAAAATGAATCACTTCCTTTTACTTCCTCAGGTTGTGTGTAAAACAAAATCTTTGCCTCTCTGTCACATGCACTTTTCTCCAAAACGGTTACACGGATTCAAACGAAACTTCGTGTTTCCTATTCACTCCTTAGTGGAGTATAGGGTATCACACACTCAGATTCTGGTTCAGTTTCACTATTATCACATTTAGCGCTGTTCATATGATAAGCTCACAGCAACGAGACAAAGACAAGACAAACACACATACCCCTGACGGCTAGGATTCGAACTCAGAGCAGGGAGATTGGGAGGCTGACGTGCTACCTCCCCAACCATCGCACCGTCAACGAAATTTAGTGGAGGAGAGCTTCCCAAACATGCAAAGGCGGTGTGGGTAATTTTTTTTTCACAAAATGTATCCGGTGTATCAAATGAAAAGCCTCAATTATTACTTTTACAAGCAGATTTTAACTTTTACGTAAATTGCAAAATGTGTGAATGATGGATTGAAATCGCCAAACTTAAAGTGAGATAGGACTCATTTTCAGAAATTACCCAACCCAGAAAACTTTAAAAATTAAAGCTATTACGCTTAAATGAAATCTAAGCCTGAAAATACATCTCGTGCCGATATTTGGTAGAAAAACTTAAGAATGGTATATATATAACCGAATGTTTGAAATTGACAGTAAAACCTCCCTTTAACTTCATCTTAGGAGTACCAAGTTTTGCAGTGGCAAAAAATAGTATCGTTCATAATTATGCAAAGTTTCGTGGAAACTATTAGTGTCAAAGTTATAGCAGTTTAAATTTGCTGACTTGGACGAATTTATCGCATCTTAAGCCACGGAAATAAGATGCTGACGTTACAACTAACGAGAATAATTGGCGTACAACAAGCGAAGTTTGAAAGTCAAATATATAATGAAATGATTTTTACCCAGTCCTGAAAAGAAACCTTGTTATAATCAATTCAATGTCTATTGGTCCTTTTTTCTTAAGAAGGTCTTCGAAGGTTTTCGGGCACATTTGTATGTAGGATTTTTACCGGTTAAACCACCTTGAAACCATCTTTAGGTAGTATATCAGCGGGTGCAGTTAGCTTACTTCAACTACTCGTAGATTTCCTTTCTGCAATGACTAGCGTTCGCAATCGCGTCTTTCTGACCTGCTCTGCTTTCTGAAATTTACCGAGGGTCATTGCGATCGTTGAGTTGATCGCATCCCAATCCTCCAAGCAAGCTACTATTCTTCAGATAACATTTTCAGCTGCCAACCTTATAAGATTGATTTAATTGCCTTTCAAAGAAGGCATCCCATCCAATTCTTTTGTAGATCAGCCTGATGTTCTTCTCGGCTTTAGGTGTTCTGTTTTCTAACCGTGCGACTGTCTCCATTATTCGAAAATTATTGCCTGGTGATCACTACAATGCGGCAATAGAGAGCTGACAACGGCTAGGTCTTCGATTGAAAAAAAGCCCGCTTCCGAAAGGTGCTGGCATTCCCTCCTTTGGCCAGAACCATATCTAACTGGGTGAAAGCCTCTGATAAAGTTTTTAAATAATAGGCGTCTTATATAAGGTTGCCCAACATGTCATCAAACTCCAGCGATCTGAGACTGGTGAGACGCAGCAGCTGTATGCGTAATAGCCGCTTATTTTCGCCCACACAAAGCCACTGGCTGCCTAATTGACTGTATAACTTGCCGACCGCAAGCCCACATTGCCGCTTCCCAAGTCGAGTCTGTGAGCCATTTCCCAATGGATCCGTTTTTTGTATTGTTCACTTAGGATGCCGACTTCCACCTCAGACTCGTAGGTGGTCTGCTCGAGTAATCTTGAACGCCCCTGCAGTGATTGTGGTTTATTTGAAAAACTTAATTTTTTCATTACGGTCAAAGTTTTGCTGAATTCCGGGCATTTACTACTTTCGGCCGGTTAACCCGTCCTTCTTTTTCTTTCACAATAGATATTTGGGGTCCGTATTGCCGTATTGGCCCCTCTCACCACATCTTCGATATCCATCGGGTTGATGCTGCTGGTCGATGTCTTAGTGAAATGTCCCAACATTAGGCACTTTGAAATAATTCAGACTTGCCTTTTGCTATTCGCTAGCGACCTAATAAGTCTTGTTAGCACTGGTAAATGGAACAAGTTGTTCCCGAAATATCGGTATTTGTAAAACCAATAAATATCACTAGCCAATAGAAAAAAACAAGTCTTAATTACTTCAAATAAACACCACGAAATTACACTTACGTAAGGCACTTGTTGCACCACTTTTATGAAATCTGCTCTCTCAGACGTGAGTTGATTAGGGCCGTTGAAGTAGTACCATAGGCTTTTCTCAAACCTACAATAGATTCTTCATCCACTTCTTCCAGCTTAAATTGCTTTCTCAACGGGCTGCAAATTTCTCCTCTGGATGTTACTACGGTCGATATCCTTACACTATATGTAGATCTCATTTTTTTCGGTCCGTACTGCCGCATTCTCCCAAGTGAGTTCATCACTTTGTTATGTCTGTTTTGCCCAAATTCGATGTTTTCAACTTAAACATAGGATCACGTGGAAATGTTCGTCTAGATCTCTTAGGTCGGCGTTAGCTATGATCTTTTGTAATATCTCCGCGTACGACAGATTGAACTTGCTGCATATAACAATTACTTCTGGGGGATTTGATACTCCGCTTTTTTCTTCGCCTTTTTATAATTGACCTTGGCTCATTTACTATTTTCGTTTTGCTTCGGTTTCTTCTCTTCGATTTCGAAATTTCGAAATCAAAGTAGAAAATTGGGCATCATATAAGCAATAATATAAGGCATCATTCTAGAAACTTTGAAAGAAATTCATTTAATACTAAATGTATTTCACGTGAATTTATTGTACTCTAAACTGCGTATGAGGTCATCATTATATAAACTCGCGGCCCTCTTGGAAAACAATTGATCTTTTTACTTTTAGGATAATATAATTTATTTTATTATAATTATTCATGTCTTTTGACGCTCCAGTTTTTCTGGTTGAGTTTTCTCTGCTTTGTTGACCCTCACTGAGGCTATAATGGTGGGAGCCCCGCCCGAGGACTTCGAAGGGGTTTCCCAAAGTTGGCTACAGCAGCTGCCGAGGGGCATCCGTCCTAATTAGGACAAGCGTGCAAGTTCAATGCTCTGAAGAATTACGTCGTCCTTTTGCATCCTGGCGATTGCCAGAAAATCAACATGTGTTGAATATCAGAAGTGAGCTGGCTGATAATACTCAAGTGCCGGAGTTGGCGAGGGGACGCTTTATCGGGCTTTCGTTTTAAAGTAAAAGCGAGTGGCTTATCGTCAGTGAACACTGTGAACGGCTTGTTTTCAAGGGAATACCGGAAGAATTTAATTGCGAGGTACGCGGATAATACGATCCTAGGTGTTGTAGTTCCTTTAAGCGGGATTGAGCTATTTGGAGAAGAACGGCTGCCAAATTTGGTTGACTTATTGATGAATAACAGCACCTCCGCCATAGTCTAAGGAATCGACGAATACAATTTGTGGTGCTGAGGGAATGCCAGGGGTGTAGCATCCACCAGCTGTTACCGCCTCTGTGAACCACACAATTAGGCAAGTGTTTTTGGTTTTCGGCCTAGACAAGAGAGTTGATTGATGGCCTGCGTTGAGGATTGATTGATGGCCGGCGGCAATGGGGAAAGAAACGACGATAGAAGTTTAACATGCTCAAGAACCTTCTCAGATCCAGCTCCAAATCGCTTGTACCCTGACTAGGTCCAGTTTAATGCATTTAGGGGCAATCAGGTGACAGAGGAATCTCACCTGCGATTCCAAGAACTTGCATTTCTGAACGTTAACGGAGGAGAGTAAGAACATCATTTAAATAAACCAAACAGAAGAGGAGGTTTCGGGACAGAGAGTGGATGAATCTCTGAAAGGTTTGCGCCGTCTATCTTCGGGAACTACAAGGATTTGATGGTATACCTTGACTAAGTCCAAGGTCGAGAAAATACGGCAATTTTCGATGGTATGGAATAGCGGTCACTACAAGGCCGTCATTGGGTTTAAGGACCATGTGAAGTGGTGAAGACCAACAACTGTCTGAAGGTCTGCAAATATCCTGCTAAAGAAGTTCTTCGAATTTTTTCCGTGCAATTGCGAGCTTCTGCGGTAGTAATGGACGCACCTTAGAGAAAAATGGGGAGCTAGTAGTGTTGATGTGGTGCTGAACATCATGCCTAACGGGCTCAGAGAGATTGCGCTCGGTAGTGATGTTGCATTATTTTTGAACAATTGTGCGAATACTTGGGTCGGCAACGTTTTTGAAAACGGTGGAAAGCGTGCTGGGAGAGCAGGATGAGATTTTTCTTGATGACCTAAGGAAAGTTGTTGGACCAATGACGGATTTGTTGTGTAGATCCACTAACAATCCAAAGTGACGCAAGAAATCGGCGTCCGCGATTATGAAGCGCCAAAGAAAAGGTCGTCGGAGTCCTAAACTCAAGTCGACCTACTTGCACATATACATGCGGATCGACGAGGAATTTTCTGAGTTGAGTTTTAGCGATTGCGGTATTAACTTATGATGCCGGGAAACGGGAAGAACCGAAACTTCAGCGCCTGTATCGACCAAGTAGTTTCGCCCGCTCAAGGGGTCATAGACTGTGAGGCGACGTGGTGCTGCATTTCGGGTAGCAGTCACTAAAACTCTCGACAACTCTAATGATTTAGTGGGAAATTGCAGGGGCTGGAACATTTCTTAGTCTTTTCGGCGAGACTAAGATGGTATCACCATGTTCAGGTACTTTCCGAAGGTCCCGAGGGCCTATTATCAAATCGCCCATTTTAGGAAGCGGACCTAAACCTAGATCATGCTTTCGGACTTCCAAGTCCGCGGGGCTTGCCTCTATTCTGGTGGACATTGTTAGCGGAAGCGAACAACCCACAAGAGAGCAAAGACACGCATGCGGAACGAGTGCAGAATAGTGTAGAATGAAAGAGCGGATAAAAAAAAATCATCCTCCGCCGCCTGTTCCGGCGTTCTCTTTTCTTAATATATAAATTAGTTTTTTAAAATATGTTAACAATAAATTCTAAGTTGTGTTTGAACAAAAAACAAACGAAAATAAATCTAATGTTCGGCTCGTTTATTCTCTTGTCTCTTTTAGCTTTACAAAGGTGAAGTCCTAGAGGTACGAAGTCCTATCGTTGATTGAGACGTTCTAGAAGTCCAAGTGACTACCGTTGCAATTATTATTGTTTCAGATAACGTGGATATTCTATTATTATATTTCAGTATATCCAACGACGAACCAGCATATGCGGAATATGCTGTACATAACATAGAACGCTTAAAACAATATAGAAAAATACTGTCTTCAATTGATTTGTGCTAGGAATCCGATCAATCTTGAATTATAAATGACGAAACACTTGCTCGTTCGCACTATTTACAATTTTTCTCAAACAATTCATCCTTTTACTTTTAGAATAGTGTAATTTATTACACTATTACGCTCCGCCACAATTCCATGGGGACGGTTTAGTTTTAATTTTTTGGTTTTTTTATGGTTTTGTATAAAACAAAATGTTATTAAAATCTATTCACTGTCTGTCTGTCTATCTGTCACACACATTTTTCTCCAAAACGGCTAAACCGACCCGAACGAAATTTGGTGGACAGATGGAACCAATGAAATCCCATGCATACGGCGTGTGATATAAATTTAGATGGAGTTTAAAGGAGGCACCCCACACATGAAAAGAGGGGATTTAAAAACATGGTTCACCGAATATCGTCGTGTGGGGTATCAAGGTCTCGGTTAGTACTTTTCGAAACTGATATTAGTTTTGACGTAAATTACAAAGTGCGCTAGTAAAGAATCAAAATATTCGCAAAATGTGAGAGAGGACTCATTTTCGGAAACTACCCAACCCAAAAATCCGAAAAAATCAGGGTTTTGCACTTATCTTTGGCTTTTAGAAATTTACTGCTTACTATTTACTTAAATTCATCCTAGGACTACCAAGTTTCGCACCAGCACAGAGGACTCGCATACACATGCCAAATTTCATGAAAATCGGGCCACTATCGCCAAAGTTATAGCAGTTCAATCTTAGCAATTTCACGCGAATTTACTGTTTCTAAAGCCGGGCAAATATGATGCTGACTTCATAATTAACGAGAATAATTAAGAATCGCGCATTTATGGAGAATCTACTTCCACCTAGCCCTTTTTAAGATTTTGTGCAAAACACTTATGTGAAATTTAAGCCTCGAAAGATGCTCCATTCCGATATCTGCTCAAATAAACTAACTAATAGTATATTATCAACTTTTACTAACTGACTGAAAACCCCCGCTTAAGTTCATCCTAGGAGTACAACGGCTGAACTGATTGTCACGAAATTTGGTGAGAGGATGTAGTCTGTATGTCCCATTACATGCAGTGAGTGGCGCCATTTCGTGTTAAGTTTGAAGGGGGGTTCTCCACACATGCAAAACGGGGTGTATATTTTATGGTGATGTGGGGTATCAAATGAAAGGGAAAGGATTAATACTTGCCCAAACTGATTTCATTTATGATACTGGGGGAAACATAGGAGACATAGGGCTCAAAATGTTTGCTCCAAAAAAGTGAAACAGGTCTCGTTATCAGAACGTACCCAACTGAAAAATCTGAAAAAAATCACAGTGATGTAACGGTATGAAATCTAGGCCCCAAAATACATCTAATCCCGATAACGATGCAAAAAAATGAATAATAGTATATATATCCCATAGTTTTCAAATTTACCCTAAGTTCCTCCCATTTTGACATTATAGTACCCCATAGGAGACAATGCGGTCAACATTGCGTTTGCTCGAGATTATTACCCTAATTTTACTCAGGTACTCATTCACTGCTGAGTCGAGTGGTATCCGACGTCAAATCACGATACAAATCCCACTGCCACCAGCGAGATTTGAACCGCGACAACCTTATGCTCTAACCACTTAGCTATCCGGACACCATCAAAGATTTATTTAAATCCCTTTCTAAAAAATAGAGGGCAATGGAACTTGTAACTTTGCACACACGGAACTGTCATATTCTCATCGCTCCTTCCATCATCATCATCATCAACGGCGCAACAACTGGTATCCGGTCTAGGCCTGCCTTAATAAGGAACTCCAGACATCCCGGTTTTGCACCGAGCTCCACCAATTCGATATCCCTAAAAGCTGCCTGGCGTTCTGACCTACGCCATCGCTCCATCTTAGGCAGGGTCCGCCTAGTCTTCTTTTTCTACCATAGATATTGCCCTTATAGACTTTCCGGGTGGGATCATCCTCATCCATACGGATTAAGTGACCCGCCCACCGTAGCCTATTGAGCCGGATTTTATCCACAACCTAACGGTCATGGTATCGCTGATTGATTTCGTCATTATGCAGGCTACGGAATCGTCCATCCTCCTGTAGGGGGCCAAAAATTCTTCGGATGATTCTTTTCTCGAACGCGGCCAAGAGTTCGAAATTCTTCTCGCTAAGAACCCGAGTCTCCGAGGAATAAATGAGGACTGACAATATCATAGTCTTGTACAGTAAGAGCTTTGACCCTATGGTGAGATGTATCGAGCGGAACAGTTTTTGTAAGCTGAAATAGGCTCTGTTGGCTGACAACAACTGTGCGCAGATTTCGTCATCGTAACTTTTATCGGTTGTGATTTTCGACCCTAGATAGGAGAAATTATCAATGGTCTCAAAGGTGTATTCTCCTATCTTTATTCGTCCCGTTTGACCAGTGCAGTTCGATGTTGTTGGTTGGTTGTTGCTCCTCCCATAGGGAAACATAAAACCTTTTATACCTGAAGCGCCTAACTTCCGGTTTCCCGACTTGTTTTACTTATTTGTATATTAGTATCGATTACTTCAACCAGATATATGTATGTGTATGCTTATCAAGCTTGCGGGTAATGTAATAAGTTACTTGTTTGCTTTTGTATACGACTTGAAGCGGAAATATTGCGATGCGTTCGATCAATTTAGATGCGTACATATGAGCGGACACATCCGCTCATACGCAACGTTTGATTGTTTTGGATGGCCACCATGTATATGACTTTAATAATAAGTATACATATATCGTGAAGTTTGGCCAAATATGAAAGAATATTTTGCATTGTTAGCTTGGGACAAAAGGAAAACATGTACGAGTATATGTAGAACATGCCATAAACACAAAACTATTTTTCCCTAAGCGCCCAGCTTCTGGTATTCTTACGTGTTTTATTTTTGTTAATAAGGTACCCAGTACTTTGTAGGGCTTTAGATCATTTCCATGCAACTTATTTGTTATTTTCAATGTATTATTTGTTAACAAATAACTTTCAATTCATTTTTTAATCAGATTAAATGAGCGTCCTTTGAATCTATGTATCTATATATTGACGTTAATTATTAGTTGCCAGTAAAATGATTTTTCAAAACGGGGTTAATAGCGGGTTGAAATATTTCCGTTTTACATAAGGTTTTACCATTGTCCGAATGACATTGTATCAAAATTTGCTCCTCATAGTCACTGATGAATTTCGGATTAGTAACAATTCGGAAACCGGAAGCGTTTCAGGTATGAAAAGTTTTGTTGATGTTTTATGTAATAATATTTGGGTACACTATGATTATATATAGCTCCTTCGATGTAGTATTGACATTTTATCTTCCAGGGAGTAGTATATAATTTGATGCGAAATAGGCAACTTTGTCTTGTTAATCATAATAGGATTGACACAAAACTTTTTAGTACGCTCCTTTCTGTTAAACCTTGTATTACTTACTACTATTACTATTTACGAATCTAGGATAAACTTAAGGGGGTTCGCGGTAAATTTTCAATATAAACTAATATTCTGTTATTAGCTTTATTTGAGCAGATATTGTAACGGGGAGCGATTCGGGGTCTAGATACCATTTGCACGGGCTATCACATTTTTTTTTGAAATTTTGCAGTTCCGGGTCTTCAAGTAATTGATCCTTTTCGGACCCCCACACTCCTCCCCTTGACAATCAAAAGTAATATCTGCTTTGGAAAGTACTAATCGAGGCATTTCATTTGGTACATCATATGGCTTTATTCGTTCAGAAAAAGTATCTCGCTTTTAGGTGTAGGGGAACTCCTTTAAGTTCAACTTGCAACAATATAATTTAGTGCATGTATGAGGGCTCTACCGAATTTTGTATGAATATAACAGACATACATACAAACAGACAGACGGACAGACTGTCTGTAAGCTGATTTAATTAAGGCTTTGTTTTCAACAAAACCTTTAAAAACCCATTATGAGATATTACTTCCGTATGACCTTCAATTGAGATTGAAGTCGCCAATTGGCATTTATTTTACTCTTTTCCGCTTAAAGTATCATTTAATGATTCAAATTACAAATACATTAGCTGTACATCAAAGCAAACAGTATTGAGTTTACAGTTCGGTCTGGTTTGGGTTCTTCAGAAATTATCATATTTAAGCGTAGCTTTGGATGATATAAATGTATTCAGGGGAGCGTCAAGGTTCGGTTTTCAAATTTTTTTCACGCAAACTATATATTTTCTAAATTCGGAACTATGAATGGTTTCATTCGATGATCTCTCATTTTCATGACATGTTGGTCACCCTCATTAACTAGAAGGGTACGTACTTCTCCTGATTGCAATTTCTCTATGGACAAATGGCAGAAAGAAAATATATTCAATTGATTTTTTCACAGTTTTTGTGTCTTTCTTAAAATGAATTATGACAACGCTTTTTTAGGTATGTACAAGGTTGGAATTAGCCACAGTTCGACATACATATAGCAAGGAATATGTGCAAATATATATTCCTTACTATAACGAAACTTATCTGGACATCAACGTGGATCTTTTTAGATCTTACATGAACCCCACATGGGGTATCTTGTTTGAAAAATTGGGTCCTGGCCAAAGCCGAACCACTTTCGTAAACAGAACAGTTCGAGTATGTGAGATGAAGCGCTTGTCCACAAGGGATTTGTTTGTCAAGGGCCTTCAGGAGTGTGTTTTCTTGATGTCTAATTTTACGTTGACATGTCCGTTAGCAGCTACTTCATTAGATCCAATGCAGAAGGATTAAGGAGAATATTCCCGTTGCGTTTATTCTATACATTATCAATTTTACGAACAAGTACCAAGGGGGAACTACACATATCTAGCTGAACTATTTTTCAATTTGATTATAAAGCGCTATTGCTAGTTGTCATCCCTGGTTTATTGGAAGCCACATAATTATCGCAGACGTGTCGACATGAATAATTAAATTCATTATTCTGAAGGCATTAGTATCAACTCTAAAAATGTGATATAAAAGAAATCAATATTTCCCAATTCCGTTTGAAAAGAATGAGCCTAGAGCGGCCAAAAAACGCACAATGGAAAGTTTTTTTAATTTTAGGTTTCCAGGTAGAAGTGTTTCTCACAATAAAATAAATTTAAATTGGAGTTATTGGATGCTTAGTGCTGCTTAGTGTTTTGCATAACTCATTTGTTAATGGAATCCTTGGTTCGCTTAGAAGAAAATGGTTGAGTAGTGAATACTAAACAAGTGAGTTTCGAACAAAGATCTGCCGTAATCATGTTGGCCAACGAAAATGTGAGTTACTCGGATATTGAACGTAGGATCCCATGCTCCCGCTTCCCAATTGTAAGTTTGCTGTGAAAGTATTCGTGGGGCGACGTTAAGGGAGTCATCCCGTGTGAAGGACGTTTTTTTGCTTTTTCGATTTTTTTTTGTGACGAACTGGATAAAGTTACAAATACGAATTTTTCGCCACATATCTACTAACTTGAGCATGCGAATCTCTAAAAAAAGGTGTTTTTCTGCTGCCACGCTGGAGGGCGCTGTGATCATTTTAAAGAAAAAATGTAAACGGCATTTTACCGTGCAGACTTAACCACTGTCCGCAAACTTGGATTATTGAAAAATATTGAAAGCAAAATTTTTGGTGTTGCTAAACTTTTTTTTGTGAATTTTGGTGTTTTTCAAGGCTTCTTTAGCGAATAAAAAAAAGCTACTGAATGAATCGCAATTATCCTAGTTTGCGGACCGTAGAAATATGTTCTGAATAAGTCGTGAAAACTTCAAAGAGTTTCGTTGGATAAATTTTGGGCTATGGTGGCAGCAGATTTTCAACATATAGTTTCGAGAAAAATGCAAAGTAGAATGCGATTTTCAACCATAAATTCTTGACTGACGTTTAATCTGCTTACCTAGTCCAAAAACCTTAGGTTTCGTGAAAAAACACAAGTAAAGCCTTGGCTTTATTTCTTATGATTTTAGCGAAGTAATTGGAAGAAATTCATTAAGTTGGATTCCTAAGTAGTTGATCGATTCTGACCTATTCACTGTGGTATTCCCGGCTTTTAGTTTTGAGCATTATTGCCGATGGATCTCAAACCAGTTACATTTCCTCCGAAATATACAGACTGGCGGCGTCGCCTAGTTTATTTTTATTCCCCATTTCTGGTCGTATTTTCAGAGAAGTCTTATTGGGGCGGAGGCCTGAAAAATAAACTAATGTGTCATCGACAAATTGAATTCAATCTGTGCCGATTCCTGGGAAGGAACTTCGGCCATGAAAAGGTTACACAGCATTGGGCCATTGACGGAACATTGCGGCACTCCAGATGTTACCGGCAATAGATGGTAAACTTCATTAAAATAAAAATGTCTGTCTTCGAAAAAGGTGATAGCAATATGAAATAATAAAAAAACTTGTTGTTTCTTTTTCGTTGGTGTGGATAATTACTCTTGCAAATACCGATATTTCGGGAACCACTTGTTCCCTTCAGTGCTAACAAGTGGTTCCCGAAATATCCTATTTGTAAGAATAAATATCCACACCAACGAAAAAGAAACAACAAGTTTTTATTATTTCAGATAATTAATCGTTGGAAACACCGCATAATTACACCCAGGTGATAGCAAGTCTTATGATCAGGAGAGGTAACTGATTTTTAATTAATTTATAAATGAGTCCGTTTACCCGCACAGAGTCAAAGGCGTTTTCTAGGCCAAGAGCATAGGTTACCGTAGATTTCTTATTAACGTTTACTCGGCCACTCACAGTATCGTGGAGGAAAAATTGGTGAATTTCTCGAAATCAATTCTTTGGCTGTTGATTGAACGGCCATAGTAAGGCTTGGGCCTTCCCGTGAAGAAGATACATTGAGTTCTCGCTCAGAAAATTCCGCAAGGAGTGTTACTTATCCAGGAGTGTTAGTTATGTTTCCTGGTTAGCCTATTCATGGCTTGAAACATATTTGGTACGGGCTTGAAATGTACTAATTTGCGGGTCAGCTCTTTGTTACGGAAATTTGCTACCATTTCTCAGATTAACGTACTGATCTGGAAAAGCAATGCTTTATATTCAGCATTAACTTTATTTCTGTGTTTATGGAACATTTGTTTAAGATTTCTGCACCAAATCTGCCTGACCTCTGGGTGTGGTATTATATGTACTGGAACTCATCGTCTTCCGTGCTTTTGGTGTAGCCGATTTCTTCTTACTAAATCTGACTTGGATTTGTTCCAGTTACTCTGCAGTGGGGACATTGAGGACAGTTTAAGTTCCACTGCATAATTGTCGGATATACCTGATAGGGTTTTACAGGAGATTACCTAAAAGCTTTGTTTTTTTTTCCTTAGACAGCACGAAGAAGTCAAGGAAGGATTGACTAGAAGGTCTTATTAGTGAATTCGGTAAAATCATCTCAAGATCGGTTGGTGTGAAAGGATAAGGGTCGTGGACCCATTTCAGTAGGGTTTCACCATTTCTGTTGACTGCCGAATTCCAGTAGTCGCCACCGAAAATGAGGTATTTAGGCGAACAGGTTCTCGATGATGGCTTGCCACTGTTGTCGTCGTTCCGGATAATGTTATATCCGGTGCATTGAACATTTTTCCTGCTGTTAATATGGGTTTCCGAAACCCAATAGATGTCTGTTTTCAGAGTATCAATCAACACTTGGACAGGGGCACGTTGAGCGTGTGAAATTAGGGACGTGGAGTTAAAAGTTACCGTTGGTTGAGAATTAGTTTATTGCTTCAACTTATTCGTGGAAAGCGTTGGTGGGTGGAATGGGGACTGCTTGGGAGAGTCTTACGGGCAGCTTGAACGTAAGAGACTCAGGGACTTGTCATGCTTTGTGGCAGTTGTGCGGCCGTCTACTTGACCCGGGAGATTTCGGTTGTTTTCCGATTTTCGGCAACCTTTCTCATGGAAAGCATCTCGCTGTAAGCTGGGCACTTGCGACAGTGCGTGGGTGGCCAGCTTGGTCGCAGTTGCATCAGTGCGACACCTCACTTGCGGGTTTCATGCATGTCGTGTGGATATTTTTTTGTGCACGTACCTATTTACAATCGATAGATAGTTAAAGCATAGCATTTGTTCAATTGGCTTTGCCTTGTCAAAAGCCACTTTTTGATGCAGGGTGTACCTAGTAGTTATAACTTCAATGACCTCATAGGTGGCCACGAACAGCCCCGTTTGCGATTTAATCGGGAACGTAGGGTTTCCCGAGTAGAGAACTTTATCCCCTTTGGCAACAAAGTTTGCAGCGAACATGTTTTAAGTTGAGGGTATTCAGCTTTCATATCCGACAGAATATAGGCTTCGAACAATTAATTATTGTGTCCTTAATGAAGAAAGGGTACTTGTTGTAGCATTCAGCGAAGCGCTTCAATGGTGTGAAAATTATTCTATGGTCCTCGGCGGACTCCGCGAATGTGGCGGTCCTATCTGCCCCCGTATTTTTTCATTAGAAAACCGCAAAAGTTGGGGCAAATCAAATTATCTTCAATTGAAAGAGGTCAATTGGTACTTTTCGAAACTGGTCCCATATTTGATATCCAGTTAAATGTAGGGGAGTGAGGGCTTAAAACATGACGCTCAAAAATTGTAACAGGTCTCATTTTCAGAACCTATCCACAGAAAAATTTTAAGAAAGAACACGTTCCGATATCTGTACAAATAAAGTTAATAATACAATATTAGCATATTTTAGAAATTTAGCCTGAAACCCCCCTTAAGTTAAGAATACCATAAGGCATAACTTTGGGAAGCATGAAGGAAATCCAATTATTATTGATAAAGTTATAGAAGGTAAAACTTTTACATTTTATGTGAATTTCGTGCTTTCATATATAACGTCATCATCACATATCAACTCATCAATACTACAACAAAGTGAGTTCATATGAATGAGGGGTCACACGGAAACATTTCATTTTAGTTTTTCAATCTTTTTATATCAATATCAACTACTCGAGATAGGCATATGTATGTATTTATATGTATTTATTAATGAAGCTTTGGGGTAGTGCCTATTCTTATTCAGACAGATTTACATATTTGTACATTAAATTAGCGGTATTCAATACACGTATTTTATATGTACATATGTATGCTTTTGTGCCCGAAGCAAATTGGAAATATGTGTAAAATCAATTTGTATACGTGCAAATATAAGCATAGTATTCGGTAATAATGTTTGTTTCTTTAGTGTCAGCATAATATCTACGTCTGCAATATGTACGTAGTTTTAGTTGTAGTTTGAAAAGAAATATGGAGGAATATTTTGAGTTCTTAGCCATATACGAATGGAAAAATGTGCTTAGAAAGCTTTTCATATAAGATGAACGTAAAAATTTTATATCCGCAACGCCAGCTTCCGGTAATCCGACTTCTTTGTTTTTGAGAACAGCGGGCTAGTTCGAATTGGATTGGGAAAGAGATGCCTGTGGAGCATTTACATGCTTAGCACTAACCTGCTCTTTAGTTATCTTTCTGCGAACTGCTACAAAGTTGAAATGGGTCCTCATTCCTCGTTTTATCCACGTCTAGGACTACTCCCGGGGACATGTCTTCTGTTGCTGCTTTTTTGAGGTTCTGTGTAAAACAATCCTTATCGGTTTACTGTCTGTCTGGCTGTCTGTCCGTCTGTCTGCTTGTCTGAAAGTTCTCGGTTAGTACTTTCCGAAGCCGGTTTTAGTTTTGACACTTGTTGAAAAGGTGGGGAGTGCGGAGGGTCGAAATTGATCATTTCCTTCACGGACCCATTCTCAGAAACTACTCACCGGAAAAATATGAAAGAGACAAGAAGCTGCCACTATATTGTGCTTAGGCTTCCTCCAATAATCCATATCTGTTCAAATAAAGTTAATAATAGTATATTACTATAATTTTTTGTAATTAACTGCAAAACCCCCTTTAATTCATCCTAGAAATACAATGCAGCAATGTAGGCTATAATATTGAGCGGGAGCATACCAAGTTTGGTGGAAATCTCACTAATCCTAAGCATCCATCTTCTGGTTTCCCGAATTGTTTTTTGTTAAAATGACGACGCTTGCTGTTGATACTGCTATTGTGCTGGTCACTGATGCTCTCCATACTGTTAGCACTGATGTTGCCATTAAACCTCTCTTCTCTGATGGTACGTAACTCCTCTTGAAGTTGACAGACTAATGAAATCTCCTCTCGCTTCAACGACTCCCCTAGGGGCTTCCTCTTTTGTCTGATGACGGACATCCTATTCCCAAGCCCATTGTGAAGTATTACCAGCTGGCCGTTGGCTACTCTTCGAGCTACCCGTCGAAGAAAAATGCAACTGAAATAAATTTACTTAGGAAAACATCATTCCCGGAAAACAGTGAAGTAACGATTCTTTATCGGTGTTCCATTCCATTTGCTGATTTGAGACAAAATTTCTGCCCTCCGGAGTGATGCGCAACGTTGTGTAATCCTGTTTCCCATACACTTACTAGAATTTTGTTGAAACATTATAGTTAGAAATTAGAAATGGTATAAGTACCATGTTATTAAGGGGGTCATCCCGTGTGTCGGATCCGCGGAATAGATTTTTTTTCTTTTTGCATCAATTGTATCTAGATATAGTGTAGAATATATGGGCGGAGTTATTTTTGATATTCGGAGCCGTTCAGATATTATAGTGTTAAACACGTGATAAATCAAATGTCAGATTTATGTCGATCGCCGTAATAAAGCTGGTATTTATCGGTCCGAACGACGTTCGAATGACTTCGCTAAAAGGACAAGAATTGAAGCCAAGGCTGTACATATGTTTCTTAAAGAAACCTAAAGTTTATAGATTAGGTATAGAAGATTAATGGTCAGTTAAGGCTTTATGACTAAAAATCACATTTTACTTTTTAAATGTGTTTTTCTCGAAACTGCATGTTGAAAATTGGCTGCCACCATAGGCCAAAATCTACCCAACGAAATTCTTTGAAAATTTCACGAATTATTCAGAACATATTTCTACGGTCCGCAAACTAGGATAATTGCGATTCATTCAGTAGTTTTTTTTTATTCATTGAAGAAGCCGTGAAAAAACACCAAAATTCGCAAAAAAAAAGTTTAACAAGGCACCAAAAATTTTGCTTTTAATATTTTTTAATAATCCTAGTTTGTGGACTGTATTTAAATCTGTATGTTAAAATGCCATTTACTTTTTTCTTTGAGGTGATCGTCGCGCCCTCTAGCGTGGCAGCAGAAAAACACCTTTCGGGCGGCAAAAATTACTATGCACGCTCAAGATATTAGCAAATCTATGGTGAAAAATTCGTATTAGTATCTTTATCCAGTTCTTCACAAAAAAATTCTAAAAAATGTCCAAAAAAACGGCCTCTACATGGGATGACCCCCTTAAGTGCTATTGCATATATTGTTATCGCGTACGCACTGCATGATGGCAATGTTATCAGAAAACGAGAGAATTTGGATGAAAAATGGCTAAAGAAAAGGGAACTTTTTGCCACGACAATCTAATTCACGAATGATAGTTACATTCTTCTCTTGATTGCCAGAAATATTTGAGGATGGACCCAGATACTTTCGGAGAATTTTCGCAAATGGTATCACTGCGTATACATATATAAACAAGACATGTAATGAAGATATGCAATATCTTCTAAACAAAGGTTATTCGCTACCTTACGATATCTGGTATCTAAACTTGTTAGTATTACGCTCTATGGTATAGCCAATTCTACCGCAAACTTATTTACTTTAGAATAAACTTAAGGGGGCTTCTAGTCAATTTCTAAAAAATATACTAATAGTAACACTTCGCCGTAGACGGTCGCAAATCCGATTGTGGGAGGGGGAGAGATAGATAGCTTCAGTCTGAATGACTGTACGCTACCACAGCGTCTTAGAGGGTAAGTGAAGGAAGTGCAGGTAGGTATAAAATGCAAATCCAAGAACGAGGAGAAGGAGGAACCTAACGTTCGGTACGGATAACTGGTGGGAGTCGTCTGACTAGTTGGCTGGGTCAGGTTTCCGTAATGGACAGCATACCGTGGAAACCGCTAATAGTTGGTTGGTTCGACGCCTAGGCGCCACGATGACCAGCTTTTTGTCACAATCTGCGGCGACCACTTCTGCAGTTTCGCGTAGGCAGTGGATGAAGTGGACTGAGGAAATGAAGCTCTTTATCATGCGCTCCTATTGCAAAATAACTTCGGGGCAGGTGCAGCCTCTTACCGCCTCTTATTGTACCAGAGATTCGTCGACTTGAGGTCACCGCGGAAACTGGTGATCAACAGCTGGTAGGGACAGAAGCGGCGACATCAACAACATCACGCCACATTGCGGGCTGGAGTTTCAGTACCGGCAAGAGTACACTTCCTCAGAATTCAGCTAAAGTCTCCGCTGAGGTTCGGGACAAATTCCAAAGAGCGTGTATAGGATTCTCGGAAATGGTTCCTTCTAGGTGTTTTAGGCTCATCTCCGGCAATTTATAGAATTCTATCTTACATTTCGGCTGTATACTAGCATGTCGCTGCTGCAACTACAATCATTTGTGTATTGTGGTGCAGTTGCGGCTATCAGATTGCACGGTTTGAAGATTTGCTTTCGTGCTATGGGATTGAGTGAAAATTCAACATCGGCGGGGCTCATTGCAGCAGCACATTACTAGGTTGTTTCAAATCAGTACTAGTAATGTGTTCTGTGGATAATAAAGTCCGGAAGGTTTACGGGAACTACCCCATTCTCGATGATACACCCGTAGTTGAAATTCTGGACACACTAAAACGGAAACCTTCTGTCGTATACAGTCCGTTGTGACGGTATGGCGAAAGTCACTCCAGATGTGTCCAGAATGCAACGTATGTAAATCAAATAATAACATACATGGCCCAATAATTTCAAAAAGTATCTGAAGGGACGAGGTGTCACAAATACAGTTTATATGGAAACTGTGCTATTTCATATCTTCCTGCTAATTAGTGGCTTCTATGAAATTCCCAGACTTGCCTTCACAAAAAGATTTTCAAATACAAAAACTATTGTGACTTTCAACTTGAAGCTTCGAGAGATTATTCTTGAGACTATATTCTATCCGAGTAATAAATAAAGAAAAAAATCCTCAGTATCGGTGTGGCTTTCGAGAGGGGTAAGGAGTCCACTGGAAAATAGAATGCGCGATATCTAGGTCTGCACATTAATGAAGTTAAGGTGAAGTACATGGTGGCAACGTTAGCGCGAAAAACCTAAGAACGAACAACATCGAATCGCACTGGTCAAACGAAAAAGATAAAGATAGGAGACTACAACTTTGAGACCGTTGAAACTGATAACAGCTATGACGATGAAATTCACGCACGGTTGTTGGCTGCCAACAGAGTTTATTTTAGCTAACAAAAACTGTTTCGCTCGAAACTTCTCACCATTGGGTGAAAGCTCTTACTGTACAAAACTGTGATCTTGCCAGTCCTTATTTATTCCTCGGAAGCCTGGGTTCTTAGGAAAAAAAATTGCGAACTCTTGGCCGCGTTTGGGAGAAGAATCCTCCGAAGAATTTTTGGCCCCCTACATGAGGATGGACGATTCCGAAGCCTATATAATGACGAAATCTATGAGCAATATCACGACGGTTGTGGATAAAATCCGGCTCAACAGGTTGCGGTGGGCGGGTCACTTGATCCGTATAGATGAGGATGATCTAGCCCACAAAGTTTATAAGCTCAATATCTATGGTAGAAAAAGTAGAAGAGACAGATCCTGCCTGAGATGGAGGGATGGCGTAGGTCAGGGTGCCAGATAGCTTTTAGGGATATCGAATTGGTGGACCTCGGCACAAAACTGGGATGTCTGGAGTTTCTTATTAAGACAGGCCTAGATCGGATATCGGATTGCGCAGTGATGATGATGATGATGATGATGATTGTGTCTCTGCCTTTGTACTCACTGATGTTCGGCAACTATTATGCTCTCATGTCACTTTCACCCTGGACCGGCAAAATTGCGCAGGTCGCAATCAATGGTGGAACGATCCTCAACAAAATGATGTGAAGTATCTTGGCTTTCACCTGGACAGACGACTAACGTGGAGAAAACATATTGAGACGAACGCAATGCAAATGAGAACAAAAATATGCAATCGCTGCTATACAAAAACTCTATGCTGGCTCTCGACTATAAACGCCCACTCTATAAAACCGTCATAAAGCCAATATGGGCTTCCACTGTGGGGCGCAGCGGGCACATCAAACATCGAGTTGACAGCAAGAGCCCAGTCCAGAATACTATGGATGATCATTGGTGCATCTTGATAAATGAAAAACGAAAACATCCAGAAGAACCTTCAATTTGCACTGTGAGAGAGGAGATCTCATTCCAGGTGACAAAGAGCAATGCAAGGTTAGCTTCCCTTCCTAACCCCTTAGCCAGGAGGCTGCTACAACAGCCTAGTGTAATTCGATTGAAGAAACGTTGTGTATCTAGACTAATCTGTAATCTTACTTTGAGAATACTGTATTCTATAGCACTGGCGAGGAATACACCTGAATTTATTTAGAAAGATTCACTGAGATAAGGATGTCGTTAAAATTATTACGAATTTCGACTTGAAAATTCGAGACATTATTCTTCAGACTATATTCCATCGAATTAATAAATTAAAAAATAATTGCTGACTGTGAAAAGTCCCCTCAAAGGTTGAATAGAGATTGTATTATAATTCTCCACAAGATCCCAGGAACTCTCGCTAATGGAGATCCATACCATATGATATTCATTGCTTGAATCTAAAAAATAATGGCTCAAATTATAAACACATTAAACTTATATAAAGTCCACGGTTTGAATTTTTGGTTCACTTTAATTTCCGCTGCTACGGATTTATGATGGAAACCTACGTTGTATACTTTTTCGTTGTAATGACATGGTCACTGCTGTCCTTGCCTCGCAGAGTAGGTATCCTTAGTAATTTCAATTTTCTTCCTGGAGTATTCCCTTTATATTGTAAATCTATTATAAATTTATTTCTCTGTGTCTTAACTTAAATTATGAGAAAATCCGAAGTGAAAAACTTGTTTTAACTTAGATATGCACCACGTTGGAACTAGGTAGTTTTCGAACTACGCAGAAAACAGGATATGCCTACATAAATATTCCTTTTTACAATGAGACATTTATCATCATCCACTTCGATGTTCTTCGCTCTTATGCAAACCCTTCGTGGGACATCGATTTCACTAGATGGGGTGTTGGCCAAACTCCAACCACCTTTGTGAATACAACTGTTTGCATGTGCGAATTAGAACGCCTGTCGATAAGAAATTTGTTTATAAAAGCTATTCGGGAGTTGGTTACCAAAATGTCTAACCTAACATTGACGTGTCCTATGACAGCTGGTCGGTATTTCTTTGCACCTGAAGCCAATGGATTGGCAAAAATGTTCCCATTACGTTTATTTTACCAACCAAACACAATTCTCGCCGTACAAGTACCCAAGGGAAACTACACATTTGTAGCAGAACTATTTTTCAATTTTGTGATAAAGCGCAATTGCTAGCTGTCTCCCATCGCTCCGATATCACACTGTTATTGGTGGCACTAAAAATTGAACCAGTTTTTGTAAAGTTATGATCGCAAATCAATGAATGTACGTAGAACGTATTTTGTTATCTCTATTGATTTTACCCGTATCAGTTGTGATTCCTTAAAGTTTCGATTCTGAGCACCATTTCTCCTAGGCCAACCTTCACCACCTGCCCCCGTCAATTTAATACGTCTAGGCACTCTTGGCATTGTAGACTTTCGCAATAGGGGGGAGGGGCTAATAATGGTATTATGATCGCAGACTTTCGATTGGGTGGCGAAACAGTTCTAATTTTCAATAACTTGAGGAAGAACTGCAGTCTAATGATACATAGATAGTAAATTGATGCTGGCTGAAATGACCATTCGAATTGATTATGGTTAATCATGAGAGCAAAATTATTTTAAAAACTGGGAAAGGACGTGTCGATTCAGCAGTACCTAGGTAAGTGCAGTTTCATTGAAATGCCCTGTCGACATGTGTTTTTATGACTCTGGGTTGAATTGCAGGCGAAGGTTCCTTTTCGAAAACTCAGTTCGCCTCCTCCACCAATATAAGCTACACATACAAGACCTACTGGAAGTAACATAATGGCGCTCTTAAGAGCTCCCCTCCCCTCTTGCGGCATTGTCCTTTTTAACTTTGGAAATCAAAGGGGTAACAGCCGCAAATCCTTGAACTATGTACTATTTAGGAGGACTTCCTAATGGTGATGTTGTGATCGTGATGTTTGATCTGAATGCCGAAATAGGCTCTGACAACAATTGATCAGCTGAAGAGTTAGGGAGTTGAATTGTGAATATGCACAGTGGTGCCATCAGTAGATGATGCAACCTTCATCCCTCATACATTACTCATAGGCGTATTATAACTAAGATCACTTCATACTCAAATAAAAACTACAGACCGACAACCCAAAATTAGCTGTTTCTCTCTTCGCCAAATCTATAATACAACGTCGACAAAGTTTAACATCTATTTACCTCCGTCTTGCGCATATGCGAGTTCTACCTCGTCCCATCTCTTAAGTATTTTTGTTCTAACCCACACATAAAACCTGTGTGTCCTTCCTAACCTCTCGGCACAAGTTCTACACCATCATCGTACTCAGTGAGACTCCACTTCGGATCACACACCCCTTAAATAGACCCCAACTCGCGCCTCACAATCTCAATACACCAACCTTAACCTTACCTACCTCACCAGACCAAATGATTAATAAGTATTGACAATAACACTGCTGGCATAAAGTGACGAAACTTGCACAGTACTAGCTGGCCTAGATAACTTTCCGTCATCTAAACTATCGTGCATACTACTGCAACCACTACTAATGTTTTCATAAGATAATCACTGCTGGTCCCAAGCTCAGATGAAGAAGGAGAGTTTGAGGCAACGCACTTTGTAATACCCTCAGTAAAAGAAAAAATAAAATGCAAAGATCAGGTAAACTGGTAAATGAAGTATATGTAGTTGACGTTATTCCACTATACTAAGTCCTACCCGATCTTTCTACGGGGCAAGTCCTGCGACAGGCTAACCGAGAAAATGCATTCAATGGAGTTAAAAGCAAAATTATCATGTTGACAGTTCCTAAGCCTCGAAGAAACTCAACAAAGTGACTGATGATTTCGTCCAGGGCGGAGTCAACTCATCAGGCGCTCCTCACCTCTGCTCTGGAAGCAGCGTGACCGAAAACGGTTACAGGTGGTGATTGCTCCTTTATGTATAATCGCAAACACGAAATGAATACGAATCCTATCAAAGTGAAATCCACCTTATATTGCTAGACCTAAACTAAACTGAAGCAAAATAATTTTTGTTTGAGGTTCCGAAAAATCTTACATCCTACATAGTAGCAACAGTAAAAGGCAAATCGACTATATTCTCATAAGACGCCGATATTTTGCCACCGTCATCGACTGCCAAGCCGTTCTCCATGACACCATTGTACCTCAACATCGGCGATGATTGCTCTCTTGTGAATCATGCGATTTTATGAGAAAAAGGAGAAATGACCTCCTTTACGTGATTAGCAACCATTACCATTACACAAATCTCATGCGGCCTATGGAGCCACCAAACCAGGTAAGCGGTTCGTCAACCGAAATACTTGACTTGGGAGTGACGATGTTCAAATGAAGATCTGCGAAAAGAAACGCCTCTACCATAAGTTTCTCGACAATAAAACACTGGCAAATGGCGAACTCTTGGCTGCGTTCGAGAGAAGAATCCTCCGAAGGATTTTTGGCCCCCTAGACGAGGATGGACGATTTCCGTAGCCTACACAATGACGAAATCTATGAGCGATACCATGATCGTCCGGTTGTGGATAAAATCCGGCTCAATAGGTTACGGTGGGCGGGTCACTTAATCCGTATGGATAAGGATGATCCCACTCGGAAAGTCTATAAGGGCAATATCTATGGTAGAAAAAGAAGACGAGGCAGACCCTGCCTAAGGTGGAGCAATGGCGTAGGTCAGGACGCCAGGCAGCTTTTAGGGATATCGAATTGGTGGACTTCGGCGCAAAACCGGTATGTCTGGAGTTCCTTATTAAGGCAGGCCTAGACCGGATCCCAGTTGTTGCGCCGTTGATGATGATGAAAACACTGGCCAAACTGGCAAATTTGCCAGAATGCTACCCGGTAAGCAAGCAAAGTGATTGCTGTTACTAGAGAGGTCCATTAAAAAGCACTGCGGATATTTGGAACAATTTTACCTGTCACCACGCGCCCAGGTGCTCTGAGGTGGTGGCGAGGAAGAAGGGACAGTAACCCTGTCGTTAGGACCAAAACCAAATGGCGGAGGAGAACCTCCATGTGGTAGCACCAGAATGTGCTGCACCCACTATGATTTGTTGGCTTCAAAGGACTAATTAGAGCGATCAGATCCGAGACTGCAGTGGCAATAAATCATGAAACCTGGCGTACTCCTTAGAGGAGAGATGTAGGTAGCTCCACCAATATGAATAAACTGTGAATGAGTACCTAAGTTAAATCGGGCTATTCACCTCGGGCGAGCGCAATGCTGATCAAATTGCCTCTTGCAGTGTACTGTAGAGTACCGTTACAGTCTTGAATGAAATCTCTAATACTCTTCAAGGTCCTGATCCAATATAGATTGTTACGCCAACGATAATTGTTATATAATATGCATATATTAGGCCATGCAATCAATGTAAACTTGTACCGTTGTGCTTGTCTCAGCGGGGCTTTGATTATTGCCACAAAATCAATCCGTGTTTTAAGAAGACCGTGGGGTTAAGTTAACTGGACAGGTATTCACATAAAACCACAAAGAAGTAACTGTCACCGCCCACGACTTTGAGAAATTAGGTCGTGGCTGAGACACGGATTATGAAGGCCTCAACTGATACATATTCCATCACGGAGAAATCTTAAAGGATAATACAGTAATCCCCTCAATGAAAGGAACTGGAAACCTGCCCACGGTCGGTTTTTCTGTGATACTGTTGCTTAATTCCTCCAGAAAACGGGAGAGGCAGGCTCGGCAGAAGGAAAGTTCAGCCACAAAAGAGAGGAGACAACAGACTTGCCTGTCAGAGCCTCCTCTTTCCCCTCTGCCAAGAAAAGCGGAAGAAACGGAAACTGGGGATGTGGATGCAATCGGCCTAATTCCGGTATGTGGAAACATATCCATGCAGCCCGGACACCCTGAACGTGGAAGAGTTCCCAGTCAACGACAACGGAAGGCACTGAGAAAGAAAGCAAATTTTTTTTGGGAATGAGAACATGGTCGTTGCAACAAGAGAGTGCAACTTTCGGCGGAAGCTGAGGACAAACTGGTAACCCCGATGAGAATCACACTGATCATAGCAGGCTTTTCAGTTAGCGGCAGTCTTCACATTATACTACACTCATGTCTACAAACATAAAGTTTAGTCAAATTAACCTGCAGCATGCCAAAGACTTTTCCTATCTACTGGAACAAGGGCGGCAAAGTCGTTCTTGTATATTTCTGATACAACAGCCATGGGATTATTTTAACAAAATCTGTGGTATTGGATGAGTCAATGGGACTAGGATGAGTGATCCTCGAGATCGAGACTTACAATACCAGGTTAATGGTAAGAGGATGAACGTCATAGTTGCCTTTGCTTATTTGCCCTATGATTCCGTGTGCCCCCCGACGATGCAAGAATTAAGGGATCTGGTAGCGTATTCACAATCAAGTGGCCTTAAGCGCTTAATAGGTTGTGTTGCACACGCTCAACAAGTTTGTTAGGGCAGTAGCAGTTTGATTTTATCACCTCAGCTGATCTGATGACATAGGGAGCACCCCTACGATCGTGGGGCCAAGAAGAACTGAAGTAATTGGCCTAACAATCTGCACTACAAAATTATTAGCGTTGATCAGAGACTGGCAAGTGCTCGATGAAGTTGCACTGTCAGCTTGTTTGTCACTAGAAGATCAATTAGAAACTCTGAATCGTACACTTTTAGAGGAGGCTTGTCCTATTTCTCGAGACCAAAGCAGTAAAACGATTTCAATGTGGAAACGAGAATTGGGGCCTTAACCCTCAGGCAACAATATTGATATACGTTGCTATCATTAGGCGGAAGTTCGTTTATGCATCCGTGGTGTGGTGGATTAAGGGAAACCAAAGAGTTTTCACTGTAAACCAGCTAAACTGTAGATAGCCGTGCGTCTGCGTATTAGCGGCGCAGCTCTAAATACAGGACGATGGCTTAAAATCAGGACGTGTTTTGGAGCAGAAACCTACCTTTAGAATAAAAACTAGTAGTATGTATATGTATGTCCGGATGGCTCAAGTGTTAGAGTGCTTTGTTGCCGTAGCGGAAGAGTGTGGTTCAAATCTCGCTGGTGGCAGAATCATTTGTTATCGTGGCTGAATGTTGGATGCAATGCTGACCACATTGCTTTCTACAGTGTACTGTAGTGCACCGTTACGGTTTTGAATGAAGTGCTCTGACACACTTCAAAGACCCGATTCAATATGGATTGTTGCGCCATCGATTATAATTAATATATGCGATTATTATTGTTATAAGGCCGGCAAATTGGATGATGGACGAACGGCTGAAGGGCAGGTGCATCGCAATCTAATAAACGATAGTTAAGCTGCATTGAGGGCGTTCAGCAGTCCTTTGATTACTTCAAAAAACGTTAAGGAATGTAAAATTCGATTGGAATCTGTTACAGGATTCAATACGGTGGAATTACTCTGGGTACCCGGTCGTTGTAGAGTAGAGGGAAATGAAATCACAGATACTTTAGTAAAAGAGGGTTTAATTTTGCCCATCCAGGACCAGAACCAGCATTTGGGGTGTCAATAGCATTGGATAATGTTGCTATCAACAATTGGGAACAATCTTCCAATAATGGCATGTGGCAGAGCCATAATTCTGGTAAACACACTAAACTTTTCCTGTCAGAATCAAGCAAACTTACTGCAAAGTTTATCCTATCGAAAAGAACACTTGCAGAGGTATTGTGGGTTAAAATTCACTAGCTGGGCATATGTTCAGAATAGGAATTCTGCAAAATGATACGTATCCATCCTGTAATGAGGAAGCGGGATTAACGCAACATTCTTTATGTGAAGCTCAGCCTACGGACGCATCGGACACCAGGTTTGTGGTGCTGATATGCATCAACTGCACCCTATCCCCCCGTTAGGCCGGGGATTTGACTACAGTGAGCCACTGGGGTCTGAGTGCTAAATAATTGCTTCTTTGCTCATCGGTTGGTATTTTTATAAATTTGTCAGTTGGCCTACGAGAAATTCCTGATAGGAGAGAGAAGTTCCGAAGCTCTGTAGTAGTAAATCCTTCGATGGTCCTGTGAGGTCGTTAAACGTCGACTCATCATCGTGGATGAGCAGATGAAGAGGTGGAAACAACACTTCACTGCAGTTCTTGTTGATGAAATATCTAGTCGCCGTAACATGCGGATACGGATTGTTCCTGTAAGCAGAAGAGAAATCGTTTCCGCCATCAATGTACTCAAAGGGAGTGAAGCCGCTGGGTTTAGCGGTTTAATTCATGGCTGCACCTGAAGTTTCTGCAGATCTGCTATTTCCACTTGTACGGAAATTTTAGGAATTCGAGACCTTTCTCAGAGAGTGCGAGAAGGGGGACACCCGATTCGAGTTTGACAATTGGAAATAATAATAGCTAAAATAATACTGAAACGCATTAAAGCTTGATCGCCAAAAAGCAGGTTGGCTTCCACTCTTGATCTATCTGCATTGACTACATTAACACCCTGTGATTCAATTTGGAGCAGCAGGCGAAGTTTAGATCTCCATTGATTTTGAGGAAGCAACATGAATATGGAGTGTATTTGGTATGCTCTACGCGGGAGGAACATTCCGGAGAAACTAATAGCTGCTGCTGCGGGGTAAAATTTGACGTCCAAATTGGAGTCCACCAGGGTTGTATCCTGTCACCAATATTATTTCTTCTTGGCGTGATATTCTTTATGCTGCCTCGCCTGGAGGACGTGGAGAAGTTCAATAGACTGTGATATTTTTCCTTACACAGTCCGAGTAAGCTCAAGACATCTGCCTGCTCTCTCGTCGGATCATGTACCTGGAGTAGATTTGGACTAACGATTAACACCCACAAAACTAAGTCTGACGGGTCATCGGCACTCTGTCTATCTGCATTAATGGGCAGAAAATCGTAAGTTTCGATCACCTTGTATATCTTGGAAGGCTAGTTTCTACGAGCGTTGGATATAATGGATATATGGAATTGGATATAACCCGAGGCATTAACAACGCTAGATACGCTTTCACTGCCCTGTCTAAAATCTGGAAATGCGGTTACCAACATCAAGTTGAAAGTCTTCTGTACTAATGTTTTTCTGTGTTGCTATATGGGAGTAGTACATCGCTAGTAATCCCCACTACCACTCGAAAGCTCCAAGCCATGTGAACACGTGTCTGCGACCTATTATTGGAGTGCACTGGCCTAATATTATTTCAAATAGAGGATCTAGTCGGCGCAAAGGCCAGTTACTCGGAAGGTTCAAGTGGCAACGGATAGTCACCCATTAACCCCTATAGCTTCGATTTAGGTCCTTGCAACGCATCTGTAACGTTTCTGATGATCCCAATTTTACTCTTATCTGTCTGGCAGCAGTTCCAATCGAATAAATGTGTTGAATTGTTGATAAAAATTTAATAGTAATTATCATAATATTTTTGTAACAAGCATGTACTTTGAACTGTTTTAGTAACATTGCGCTTCATAGTGATTTTACATTTTCATATGACTGTAGATTGGAATATTATGCGCGTAACGTATTCCGATACGGAAACAGACTTTTTGTTTTTGAAAGAACACGATCGAGAACGAGTGATGAAGAAGGGTTCAGTAAGATGGTGTCGTGAAAAATTTGCCACACCAGAAATATTTTGGGGTGGTATTCGATACGCAGGCGAACCCGAATATTTGAATTTCATTAGTTCACTTAGTTATTTGGAGAGATTAGCGAAACTCAACTCGAAGACATGACCACCTAAATATATTTGTATACGGTTCAAGATGTGTCTTTAAACCGACCAGTATTTCAGAAATCAAAGCGCCATTTGGTGTACACATAGCTATTGGGAGTCTAAAGCTTCCAAGGATACGTATCTTCTGGAAGAAAGGATTAGGAATTGATCTGTTCAACAAAGTGAAGAGATAGATTCGCTTAAACGTATATTGTCTAAATAACCTTCAAATATTCCCTTATAGACTTTTTGGGCTAGATCATCCTGATTCATACGGACTAGATGACCCACCCATCGCAACCGATTGAACCGTATTTTATCCACAACCAGACGGTCGTGGTATCGCTCATAGGTTTCACCGTTATGTAGGCTACGGAATTGCCCATTCTCACGTAGGGGACCAAAAATTCTCCGGAGGATTTTTCTCTCCAACGCGGCTAAGTGTTCGCAATTTTTCTTGCTAAGAATCCAGGTCTCCGAGGAATACATAAGGGTTGGCAAGATTATGGTCTTGCATAGTAAGGGCTTTGACCCTATGGTGAGACGTTTCGAGTGAAACAGTTTTTGCAAGCTGAAATAGGCTCCGTTGTCCGCTAAGAACCATGCGTGAATTGCATCATCATAGCCGTTATTGGTTGCGATTTTCAACATTAGATAGGAGAAATTATCAACGGTCTCAAAGTTGAATTCTCCTATGTTCATTATTTTCGTTTGATTAGTGCGATTCGATGTGTTGGTTCTTTGGTTTTAGGTGCTGACGTTGCCACAATATACTTCGTCATGTTTTCTTTAATGTCCAGCCCAACATGCGTCAATGGCCCCATGATTACCTGCATGAATGTAAACTGTACATCTCGAGTTGCTCTTCTAATATGTGTCAATATCGTCAGCATAGGCTAGTTGGGTGGACTTAAAAAGGAAGGTGCCTCTGCCCTAATCTCAGCATCTCGGATCACTTTTTTCAGGGCCAGGTTAGGGAGGACGCATGAAAGGGCATCTCCTTGTCTAACACCGTTGTTGATGTTGAATAGTGTCGAGACTGATTCTACTGTTTTTGTTTGGCATCGCACATTGGTCAGGGTCAGCTCAGTCAGTCTTATCAATTTCATTGGGATACCGAATTCTCTCCATGTACAGTTTTACCCTTACCCTTAAAGCCGATGAACAACTCATGCAATTGATGCTCATATTCCAACCGCTTTTCCATAATTTACCACATGGAGAAAATCTGATCTAGAAGCAAGATAGCGGAGAATATCTTATAGACGGTACTCAGCAACGAGATATCTCCATATTTACTGCACTGCGTCATATTGGCCTTTTAGGGGTTTAGTGTAAAAGAAAATCGGTTTACTGACTGCGTGTGTATCTGTCTGCCCGTCTATTTGCCAGTCTGCCTGTCCGTCACACACATTTTTCTTGGAGACGGTTATAGCGGTTGGCATCAAATTTGGTGGAAACGTGGGAACTGTGAACGCACACGCCGAATTTAAGACGTTGCAAAAAGGTGGGTACGATTGGAACTTTCCGAAGCCGGTCTTGGTTTTGACATTTGTTGGAAAGGGGATGATTATCTCTTTATCGGACCCATTTTCAGAAACTACCCAACCGAAAAATCTGAAAAAATCAAGACGCTGCGACTATATTTTGCCCAGGTTCCGAAGTACCTGCCATTTCGATATCCTTTCAAACAAGGTTAATAATATATTACTATAATTTTTAGTAATTGACTGCAAAGCCCCCTTGAAGTTTATCCTAGCACCATTTTGCAGAATGTAGGCTATTCCCCATAATAGCAACATTGAACGGAAATACGTGGAGAAGAAGGTGAACTATGAGTCAATGGCTCGAGAGATCAAAGAAATTTAGCGTCTCGAGCGGGTGGTTGTAGTTCCCATAATATTGTCAGCTACAGATATTATACCTAAATCCCTCACGGCTTCTCTTGATGTCCTGGGACTTTCGCACAGTTTGTTTCAAACCATGCAGAAGTACACCATTCTGTATACGTGCTCGATGTTGCGGGAGGTTCTCAACGGATTTTCCAAATGATCTACCATCGGCTACCACCACCAGAACCCCTTTATGTTTCAAGTAGGTGGGATCGTCCGAGCCTAAATGCTTAGCACTTAGTGTGGGATTGTGACCTTTTTCTGTTATGTTGAATAATCAAAATATTTTTAAACAATAAATAAAGCTTAATTTTTTTCTTTTGATCATTATAATGCTTGAGCAGTTTTGTGCATAATTATGCACACGCCACAAACTGCAGGTCTTTACCCTATCAGAGGGGCGACAATTGCGTTGCTGCACCATGCAGTGGAAACCACTCTTCCAAGATGGTCAACGGGTGACTCGCCTTAAGAGCACCAGGCGCAGAACAGTAGAAGAGAAGGAAGGAACTTTCGAGAAGTCCATGGGAGCTGAAGTATATTTCATGTAACTGGAAACGATTGCGCGTAGGTGCTGCTGATGAGCTATACCCCACCAGGGGGTTAATGACAGCCATATGTATGTATATATCGATGTGGTCTCTATGCTCCAAAATCTCCGTTATGATATCTGGTGAAATAGTTAATAGTGGTATATTATCATATTTTGCAAATTTATTGAGAACCCCTTAAGGTTATGGTTTTAGTATGGAGTACTAGTTTGGAAAGTTTGGTGTAAATCCTACTATTATTAACAAAGTTAGAGTAGATCAAAGTTAACACTCTGACGTTAATTTATTACTAGCTTAGGGAAAAAATATCAGTACATGTACCAAGATTTGAATATTGGGTATCTTCAACACGTATACGCTATAAGCTATGTATCGGAATTCAACGCCGGTGTTGAGATGTGATGGTCTTATAAGCAACGACTTTGTAGTCAGCGACTTTGGAGAAATGTTAGCGTCTTATGAGAATATTGTCAATTTGCGTTTTATTATTTATTTTTATTTGTTGAAACTTCAAAAAACTGTACTGAGGCCATTTTGTCACACCATGTTAAGAAAGAGGTAGGTGTATTCTAGACACTTTGCGGGATTCGCACGGCTACAAGTATTCTCCCCTGATCATTGATCCGGTGGTGCGGTGTTTTGAGGCAATACCTCTGAAGGACATTAGAACACAATCATGCACTAAGGATTTCTGTCGATTTCGCGCTTGGGTCTCAGAACCGTTACAATCACAAACCAGATAATGTCGTTGGAATCTGCTCCCTCCTTGGAGCTCAGAAAGAACTACCGGGCTCCCTCCGGGACTGAAATCTCTGAATGCAGCATTATGGATCCACCCTCCTGATCTTTCACCACCCGCGCCAGGAGTTTCTTTTGTTTAAAGGCGTAGTGCAATTTCCTGAGGAAAAAGGGTACTGGCTGATAGATTATTATCTATATCGAGTGGAGATTCCTATAAACCTGGCCCTACTGATTAATTTTGGGAATACCGCCAGGGTAGTTGATTGGATCTCTCGGAATATCTCCAAAGTCCTACGACCCAAGGATGAAAATTATTTGACTACCAAGCTCATTGAAGCTGCCATGAAGGCATCTCTATGTAGAGAAGCCCCGGAACCCCTGTTTCATAGGCATCAATCGAACATTCCCTTTCTTGATCATGATATCCAGATAAACTTACAGATGGGCACCATTCACACGTCGAGCCGGTTTTAGTTCGTTTTATAGCTTTGTCATCGTTGTAAATTCTGGTCTTATTTGGGTTTTTACATTTCAATCTTGCTCCAGTTTTTTTCGCAATGACATAGGTCAAAACCGATGTCGGCAAGGTCACCAGTCGTCACATTTCATTACTTGTTGAATAGTTCTACCACCGCTTTTGACGGTAGCCAACATATAGCCAGCAATCCATTTAGTGTGGTTAAACATCCACTAAATGCTAGGATATTAATTAATTGATTAATAACATTAAAACATTCAAAAGTCTGCATCTAAGGCATGATCGTCACTAAGGGAGGGGTCATCTAATCCATTCAAACCAATGGACGAAAAGTTCCTAAGCCAGACTGCAGCGTTTGATGACATTCAATTTCCGAGCAATGGTTCTTGATATTGGACACTTTGTTCCTAGCAGTCCTACAGCAACTTGGCGCAAAGGTAATTTTTTATCATATCACACATGGACAGTCCAAGAGTGTAGTGCTTTTTTCCTAGCTGGTGTTTTCCTGAATGTTCATAGAAACGAGCTTCGATTGTAAATTTTCTGGAACTGAAGGCAATTCCCCCGACCGTTCACAGATAAACGTAAAAGGATTGTACTTGTACAGGACATACTCGTTTCGTTTTCCTGTTTGCCGATGCTGGCCAGATATTAGATATTGAACCCTTTCGATTCGAAGTATAGATAAACATGTACAAAAAAGTAAATGGAGTGGCAAAGTAAAATGGATTGAGAAGTAAAAGAACTTTACTGGCCAAAGGGCATCTCATACAGGCATGTTAGGGGGTCAGCAGTCAGCGGACCTGGTCCTAGCTGGCCAGCAAGTCTGTAAGGACTAGAGTGGTGCCGATTTATTTCACTTCGCTTTGTCTATGCTGTCGAGTTTCGAATTTCTGTAGTTTTTTATTTAAAATTCATTCAAAAAATTCATACGTGAAGCCAAAAGCTCTCTACGGGAGAACTGTTTCGAAGATGAAAGAGATTTAATTTGTATCATGTACAGGATGTGGTTAGAGGATTTTGATAAAAGGGACGATGTTACGTAGTGATATAAATTTGGCTCAGAAAGATGAAATTTTGTTAAATATTGATTCGACCGGTCTTTCTATAAAGTCCTGGCGTCGATTCGATGAAAAAACTAAGCATGGTATGCTGCAAGATTTTGTAGGCTAACTCATCTTCTTCAAGTTGACTAAATTTGCAGGAAGCATTTCAGATTAAAATCATTCTTGGTAACATAGACCGTGCGATGAAAAATTGGAACGAATATAAACATATATTGATTATTATTCTGTTAAGAGATGTTGAACTGCCTCGTAGGCAAACTATTGTGTCCTTTTACTGGTTGCAGTGTACATACTAATTATAGTATAGTAACCGAAAAACATTTTAATATATGCCGTACTTCCAAGTATTTCAATCTGGAATCTGGTATTATGTTTTCTCCCAGGCGCGTCGGCCTACTTTGCACAAGTGCCGGACACTTTCTCATAACATGTATGGAGGTTTTGTCACACTCCCCATAAAAACCTGCAGGCAGTGTCCGTAGATATTCTTAGTTTTCCCAGATGATAGTTTAGTCAGCAGCGGCCAGTGAGGATCTCTATAATCCGGAGATTCTTCTTGGTGAGGTTTAAACAATCCTGCTCCATTTAGAATAGTTCCCTCAGCCGTTCCTATTTGCTTTTCAACATTGTAACCATGGACCCGTTTTCAACTCCACAGGTCTGGTTAGAAGCGTTCCCTCTCCCTTTCCTCGCAGTTCATCTGCTCCCTTATTGGTAGAATCCAACATGCCTTGCAACCCAGAGTGTCCATATCTAATTAGTTTATTAATTCAAAGTAGGTTTTCATTGGACCTATGGTCCCGGTGCGCACTCCCTCCGCTGTGATGTATCTGCAAGTGTGCCAGGTAATCAGTTGCTGATTAAAGCTGTGTATCACTGCCAGGAGAAACAGTCCGTGCAATTCATTGGCTAAAAAATCATAAGTCGCCAGGAGCCGATGGAATTACAGTCGAATTGGTTAAATATGGAGGCGACCAATTACACCAAGTGGTTCATCAACTTGCGCTCAAGGTATGGGACCGCGAATCAATGCCTGACGATTGGTAATGAGGCATTATCTGCCTCATACATAAAAAGGGGGATATCACACAGTGCAGCAATTATAGAGGTATCACGTTGCTGAGTACCATCTATAAGATATTCTCCACTATCTTGCTAGGTCGGATAGCCCCATACGCCCAAAACATCATTGGCCCATACCAAAGAGGCTTCACTCCACGCAAATCAGCAACAGATCAGATTTTCTCTCTGCGGCCAGCAATGGCAAAATTGTTGGAATATGCACAACAGTTGCATCATCTGTTCATCGACTTTAAAGCCGCCTATGATAGCATAGCCAGGGTAAAACTGTACACGGCCATGAGAGAATTCGGTATCCCGACGTAATTGATAAGACTGACTAGGCTGACCCTGACCAACGTGCGAGGCCAAATAAAAGCAGCAGGATCACTCTCAAGACCATTCGACATCAACAACGGTCTACGACAAGGGGATGCCCTATCATGTGTCCTCTTTAACCTGGCCCTCGAGAAAGTGATCTGTGATGCTGAGGTAAATGCAAGAGGTACGATCCTCTTGAAGTCCACCCAACTACTGGCCTATGCTGACGATATCGACATCATGGGAAGAGCCACCCGAGACGTACAAACTGCCTTCATCCAGATCGAGCAGGCGGCGCGAGATCTTGGGCTGCACATCAATGAAGGCAAGACAAAATATATGGTGGCAACGTCAGCATCGAAGACGAATCAACCAACAACATCAAACCGCACTGGTCAAACACAAACACGAAGAAGAATAAGGATAGGAGAATACAACTTTGAGGTCGTTGACAATTTCTCCTATCTAGGGTCGAAAATCACAACCGATAACAGCTACGATGATGAAATCCGCGCACGGTTGTTGTCAGCCAACAGAGCCTATTTCAGCTTATAAAGACTGTTTCGCTCGAAACGTCTCACCATAGGGTCAAAGCTCTTACTGTACAAGACTATGATCTTGTTAGTCCTCATGTATTCCTCGGAAACTTGGGTTCTTAGCAAGAAAAATTGCGAACTCTTGGCCGCGTTCGAGAGAAGAATCCTCCAAATAATTTTTGGCACAATGACACAATGACGAAATTTATGAGCGATACCATGACCGTCAGGTTGCGGATAAAATCCGGCTCAATAAGTTACGGTGGGCGGGTCACTTAATCCGTATGGATGAGGATCCACGAGGATTCCACCCGGAAAGGCTATAAGGGCAATATCTATGGTAGAAAAAGAAGACGAGGCAGACCCTTCCTGAGATGGAGCGATGGCGTAAGTCAGGACGCCAGACAGCTTTTAGGGATATCGAATTGGTGGACCTCGAGCAAAACTGGGATGTCAGGAGTTCCTTATTAAGGCAGGCCTAGACCGGATACCGGTTGTTTCGCCGTTGATGATGATGATGACTGCCACGCTCTCTTGGTTTGCCCTGTTATTCAAACGTGTTTCAAATTTCTTACCTAAATGAAATCTCGTTGCCATTTTACCCTGTGGTATTAGTAATTGCATCTGTAGACGAAAATGGAGAGGAGTTAACCATTTAAGAACATCCAGGGATGCTGCTGGGTATGTCCTCATCGCGCCACTAATATCCACGGAAGTTAGTTTTTCAGGCAGGAGGCAGGAGGATGCTAAGTTCAATTTTATTTGCCCAGATTACCGCCCCGTATTTAAACTTTGGTCTTCCTATTGCAGTGTATATTCAGTACAACATTTCCGAGGTGTATTCTCATCACGTCCCTGCTATGGACCTGCAAGTCATCAGAGCCCTTGCAACTTTCCGACATGTGTTTCCAGCATGAGTCCTCCAGAGTAATTTTTGGTCTAGGGTAATTCCCAAATCTTTGACCTCTGTTTCTAGTTTGACTTTCATGTCATGCAACTTAATGGCTCCCAGGCGATTAAACTTTAAGCTCACGCTTCTTAGTAAATGGTACAATACTGCCTTTGGGTTGATGTGTAGCCCCGTCTTAATACACCAGGCACTAGTAATTCTTAGTCTAGTCTGCATTCTATCACATCGGGTATTCTCAGATTTGCCTCTACAGGTTAAGACAATGTCGTCAGCTTAACCCTTGACCTGAGTTTCAGTATTTGCTAGCTCTCCCAGGAGTTCGTCCATTAGTATAGTCCAGAAAAGGAATGATCGTTAAACCGTTAAACGTCAAATCTTAATACAAATTCACTGCCACCAATGAGATTTGAAGCGCGACCTTCAGTACGACAGCCTTGAGCTCTAACCACTCAGCTATCCGGACACATAAATATAAGCTCCCCATGTATCCTAAAGAACGGTAAACATTTTTCTACCAGACTATGATCATGTAGGGTATCAAATGAAAGAGGTCAGGGACTTAAGACTGATATTGTATGTACCATTAAGTATAACAGGTTTCGTCCTCAGAGCATATCCAACCAAAAATAAAAAAAAAAAAATTGCAGTCGGAATCTTTAAACATTGAAATCAGCTGGAGTAGACCGGATGTTTCCAGGACTACTCAAAAGGGTCTCTTCTAAAGGGGGCAGCATTGCCTTGTGATTTATACCAAGGGTATGGAAGCGGACAAATGTTTCCTTCATTCCGAAAACGGATGAAAATGATCCCACCTAGGCAACACAAATCAAAATCCAAAGGGTGGTAAAATTGCGAACACCTTTTTTAAACTATCTCAGGACTTTGAAAGGCAAAAAGGTCTCTTGGTGGGAAAAGAAAAGTTCAATAAAATAATCTAAATTGTGGGAACAGGTGTGCCGGTTTCAATAAACTCAGGGAAGGTAAAGCTCCGAAAAGAAGCCTAGGAAGCATTGAGCAAAGTTGAGTGAAAGAAAAACGTTATATGCCCGATTTGATCCCCATCGTCAAACGTCAAATCCAATCAGGAATTGATGGAGTTTGGAGGACCCGTTCTCAAAACGGAGATTTGGAGTCAGAGCCAAAGAAGTCTCCGGTCAACACGGCAGATAATTTCCTCAGCAACGTCGGGAAGTCCCTAGGGGTGTAGATGAAAGTACCGGTCAAAAGGAGGCGATTGTGGTACGATGTAAACACATTGAAGAAATCAAGGAAGATATCCGTGAAGCCGTTGAAAAACAGTTTGCAAAAGTTAGGAAAGAAAGAAAAAGTCAGGAAGATACGTAAATGAGATGCCTTGAATGTAGACCGATAGCGGCGGAATGCACCAGTGACTATGATAGGTCAAAGAAAATGAATTTTGGGGGAAAAGTTCGTTTGTTTACTTAGGAGTGCTAGGCTGACTCTGAATAAATGTTTTGCAAGGCGAGAAAGGACATCAACTGTCGCCATATCGCCACAAGAGAAGAGCCTTGGATGCAATGAGGAAATGAGGTTCATATAAATCAAGTTCGACCATTTCGAGGGAGTGCAAAACCTACTTTCACAGACCATTTATGAGAAGTGAGTCGAAGTAGCCATAATCAATGAGCCTAATCTTAACATTAAGAGGAGTGCCTAGGTTGGATGGCATCCCTTATCCAGCTTTGAAGCTGGCCACGTGAATTAGGTCAGATCTTTGCTTTAACACCTTCGAGGCGCAGGCGAGGAAGAGAGATTCCCTGCTCAATGGAAAAAGCAAAACTGGTGTTGCTCCTTAAAAACAATTAGCCACCTGGACATCCAGCATCATATCGCCCGATCTTCCTGTTGGATACAACGCCATGACAGACTGCTAGTTATTGCTGAAAGCATCAATAGCCTGCCGGAGCTCCAGTGAGTGTTTCGACGCGCCTAGTCTACGGTGGATATAATTATTGTATGATCTTCCAAAGGAAGGGTTGAATTCTGGTGGCTCTTGTGCCCTGTCGGCATTGGATCTTGAAAGTGCTTTGAACTCCCCGAACTAGAATCGATTGGATACCCTTTGGTTGGTGTTTCGAGATTTTTGACGAGCCTTGGAGATCGATGGGAGCCCCAAATAGTACCTCATAACAGCAAGGGCACCACATAATTTGGACCTGGTTTCCTACTGTGGAATGTCATGTATAATGAAGTGTTTGTTCTTCCCGTTCCAGATAAGCTTACAATTGTCGGTTCTGCCGTCTCTAAACCAGCTGTCTAATACCTCGGCGTAATGATTAATGATAAACTAAACTTTAGAGGACACCTAAAATATGTGTGCCAAGAAGGCAGTTGGTGGCGCAGTGACACAAAAACAACTTGTAACAAATTTTAACTAATGTTGGCGGGCCAAAACACTGTCGTAGATTGCTCTCGACTGAAAGGGTGTAATCCATTCTTCATGACACGTCTCCCGTGCTGGTGTAGAGCTTGCAGGCTCTCAGAGCAAAAGCAGATGAATCTGGTTGACCAGCTGATGTATTTGAGAGTTTTGAACGCTTTCAAAATGCATCAGATGAGATAGTACTGATGGTGGAAGGTATTATCCTTCTCGACATTTTAGTGGAGGAAATGAGCGTGCGAAACCATACAAAATAAATGGACGGATAGACACGCATGATCTTTGGACGAGTCTTCGAAGCGTTGGTGGAGTCTCATTCCCAACATTACGGGGGGTTTCACCGAAAACACGGAGAGATCAAATACCATACCACCCAGTTACACGCGAGACATGGTTTTTGCCACGAACAATATCTGCATTGTTTTTGGGCCAGATGATTCGCCGAGTAGTTCTGTATGCGGTGGCATACCGGAAGATGAAGAACCCAAACTTCGCGATGGAGGAAAGAAACTTGAACCAAGCGCTGGGGTGGAGAGTACAAGTCGAAACCGAAACCTGAACAACAAAGGGATATCGCCCTAGTGGAAGGAAGTATGCGTGTGAAAACTGGGAAAACAATGAAGTCTGAGGCAGGAGATTGCAGACGAATCACACGGGCTGCGAACACGTGGCAGCATCTGTCATAACAGTAGACATTGCACAGCTGTTTATAGGTTACCATATTCCAACAGGAACTAAAGATAGAGCTTCCTTAAAGATTCAGTTAGGATTGATGGCAATGGATCTTAATGGAATCAGTGAGCGAATGTTTGTCCAAAATTCCTTTATATGAATTGGTAGAAGCAAAGCTTAATGGGTTACGGTGGGCGGGTCACTTAATCCGTATGGATGAGGATGATCCCACCCGGATAGTCTATAAGGGTCTAGTCTATGGTAGAAAATGAAGAAGAGGCAGATGCTGCCTAAGATGGAGCGATGGCGTAGGTCAGGACGCCAGACAGCTTTTAGGGATATCGAATTGGTGGACTTCGGCGCAAAACCGGGATGTCTGGAGTTCCTTATTAAGGCAGGTCTAGACCGGATACCGGTTGTTGCGCCGTTGATGATGAAGAGAAGCAAATACACGCAACATTCTCGGCAACTAATCCATGTTTGCTCACCTAGGAAATGAGGCGGACGGTTTTCATACGGCTGTACTCACGGAAATAAGTTTTTATTCTTTTGTTTCTGTTATCACGCATGAGCTTTTCGGATTTTCGGAAATTTTTGATTGATCTAAATAGATAATAAACTAAATAAGTCTGATGAAGACCAACTCAACCCGATGGTGACAGAATGCAGGCTACAGAAAAGGGAGGACGACTAAATGTTACCAAAAGTCAATCAAACGTACAGAAATGAATTCCAAATGTCGTGGCATAGCTAGGAATTCATTTTTCACCCTTTCTTATCCACTGTTACTTTCGCCTTGTTATCAATACAGCTGCTGGTATTTGGCCCACACCCCAATTTAGGTCATCATTCGAAGCCAGACCACATCGATTACACCAGAGACAAGTGTTAACAAAGATTAGGGAGTATTGAGTGACGGTGGTGTTCATTGCGTGGAACAACCTCAACTTGTTAGTGTCAATATATCCGCATTTCTAAATTTTAGACATCGGATGACAAAAAATTCGTTTTTACGGTCGTTAGAAATACAGCTAGCAAGACAGAAAAATTGGTCAACACCCGCGAAGTTCCGCCCGTTAATGCAGATAGAGAGACTGCGATGGCCCGTCATACTGAGTTGGTGTTTATCTTTAGTCCGAATCAGCTTGTCTGTCTTTTCACATCCTGAGCCATTTGTCCAAGATCCACGACTCACGGAGTGACTGAAGAACATGACCGATAACAAGAAGGAATAGTTTTCCCGGCAGAATGCAACCGTGGCGAACTCCACTTTTAACTTCAAATTCCTTAGAAATTTGATGAAACCTGTACCATTTTGCATCATCATATATTGCTCTAGTAATAGCAGTTAGCTAGGAAATGCCTCTTCAGCATAGAAAATTCCATATACACTCCCTGCTGACGCTAACAGAAGCCCAAAATCGGTGAAGAGCAGGTGCTAACTCAAAACGCACGCAAATACCCCTCCAATTGTGACTCTCCAGACAGGCATCTTTTTTAGGAGGTTCGACTATCATCTAGTAATTGGGAAAGACCTCAGATTCTCAGATGAGTAGAAACAGCAGCTTTACAAAGACAGCAGGAGCAGTGATGAACACTTCGGAAAGGAGGTATTCATCCACAAAGGGTGTAATTTCAGTAGGTGTTAGACGGTTGATAACCGTGACGAACTGTTCTCTTCGCCATTTCACCTTTCGAACCTGCGGTGTCCAGCTTCCAGTTTCTTGAAATTTTTACTTTATAGTGATAATACCATGATAAACTATCAGATAATGGAAACTGAACTAACTTTACCTAGCTGCAATGAAAATATAATCTTTGCAGTTTTTACCAACTAAGGCCAAAATTATATAGCCAAAGTTCTTGAAAAATCAAGCCTCTGGTGTTAATAGTGCAGTGAATTTAGTACTTTTCGAGAAAGCAAGAGTATTTTGCTTATTCTATGGAGAATGACCAATTAATAGAAATTTCGTGCTCATTTGAAATGCCTTTTATTAAAAGGAGGGGATCTTGTAGGTGGCATCACTTCCGTTAGCACCGCCAGGGATGCATTAGGGTCTCCGACTCAAAGCTTCCATAGTCAAAGTTAAATGCACTTTTCAACAACACAAGCTTCAATTAGGAAACTACCTAAACTTTTCTGACTGCAGTACCAATCTGAACTTCCGCGTTTCTCTAGGTAGGGCTCACCACTTCTATTTTCCTTTCAAGGCTAGGCATCAAAACAATACCAAACTCTATATGAATATGACAGAACCGTAATTACAATATTCAACGGTGACTGAAATGACGTCTAAGAAGCAGAATTCTCATTAATCCACGTAATTGATCCACGTAAAATTAAAGTCGTCTCTCAACTAATTAAAAGTTTCGCTGAGTTCTGTTAAGTTTAGATGATGACGATCATGATTATATGACGACCATGATGACTTGGGCTGCGATTATGAAAAGGTTGATTTTTTCCAGCGATTCATTCTTCAAAGTAACTAATTAATAACTTTTCCACTCGAAAGAAAAGTTTTTATACCAAGACGGAAAAGCGTATATAAGAGTGTTTTGATGGGGGCGAATAATCCGAATGGCTTTATCTTCTCTGTTTTAAGCCTTAGAATGCAGGAGTTTCTTGAGGAAGGTTATCAAACTTTCTAACCCAGTTTTGAAAATAATCATAGCCGGGAAAGTGCCGACTTTCGGGTTGTAAAAAAATGAAGTGAATTCAATCAAAGAAGCAATGTATGGAGCAAATGCAAATCATGTTGTAGAGTCAGGATTTCAACCCCAATTCTAAGGGATAATAGGCAACTTAGCCCACGTTTTTTACGATGCCTTTTCCAAGTATTAATCTAAGTAAGTTACTAATGTAAATTCGGTATTGATTCAAGAATAATCAACAAATCATTTCCGTTCGATTTAGGTTGTTCCTTCGCTAGATTTGGGTTGTGAAGGCATTGTTTTCACAAAGTTGTTTCCAGTGGGTGCATATTATGTTTAACATTAATTTACTTTAGAAATTTCAATTTAATTCCCCATCATCCACTTGCTCACCTGGAAACATCGCACTCAGCACTCTGAAGCTTTTTTCGAGTGGGTTGATTGGCCTGATACCATTTTCTTTTTAACTGAAAATTTCATTTTCTTTTTTAGCGCTTTCCAGAAGCGAAAAATAGGGGGAATATGCCATGTTTGTAGGCTGATTAAAGTCTGGGCTGGAAAAACAGTCGTTAGACTGTTTCGGGTCCAATTTGTGGCACTTCCTGAATACTTCCTTTTCTTTTTTAAGATGTTTAGTACTCTCTTCTGAAGTATGACTCACTTCTGGTGTTGTTCCCTTCATCAGGACTTGTTAGCACTGATGAAGGAAACAAGTGGTTCCCGAAATATCGGGTTTTGCAAGAATAAATATAATAAAGGCTAACAGGGGTTTTCTACTGAAGAATGTGCATCTCCTAGGCATGGACGCTGCTGATGACTTAGAGATACCTTGCGTGACATGAGAGGCTTTTTCCGTGGGCCGCCACCCTTGCTAGGTTGGTCTAATTACAATGCCAGAAAGATCTGTTCACCATTCGAAAGATACTTGCATCGCCCAAAAAAAAATATTTAGCTGGGCACCTCTAATGGACTTTGACTCTTTGCGTTATTCCCCCTGCTTTCCCATTCCAGGGCTCACGCATTACAATCACCGGCAATCACCTTCGGACTTCGTTCTCGTGTGAAGTCACCCGTCAGATCTCTGGCCCATATGCCCCTGTGACTGTTCTTGTATGATTCACTTCGTGTCAACTTCCATCTCAGACTCGTGGGTGATCTGTTCAACTTAAACCTGAGCAACCGTGCAAGGATTGAGGTTTATTTGAATAAACCTAATTTGTTCACTGCAGGCCACGCCTTACTGAATTTCGGGCATTTTCTACTGTCAATATGCCGGTTATCCCGTCTTCTTCGTCTTTTCTTCGGACAATAGGCATTTGAGGTCTATGTTGCATTTCTTGGTAGTGCGGTCTTCCTCCCTTCACCTGATACGTCGGTCAATGCCATTGGTGCTGGCTTTCACGAAGTTTCCAAACATGAGACACTTTTTGCACCTCTTAAATAAAATTGGCTCTCTCAGATAGCACACAACCTATCCGATTCGAACTTTTCCTGCTGCTAATAGCCTCTGCGCTTTCTCCACTGGTAGTCGCATTGTGGCATGCGCTTCCATAACTTTCCTCAGATTCACAATGGATTCTTCACCTAGTTACCTCAACTTAAATTGCTCTTTGAACGCAGTGCAAATTTCTCTTCCGAATGTTACTTCGGCGAGATCCTTATACTGTACATATGTAGATCTCATGTTTTTTGGCCCGTAATATGACATTCTCCTCAAGTGTGTTCTTACGGAAGCTATTAGTTTTGCCCAAGATGGTTTTTTCAGCTCAAACATGAGGTCACGTTTCTGGGTCCTTCGAATTTCGCTGATATTTGCGCTTAGATCTTTTAAGCCGGGGTTAGCTTTAACCTTCTTTAATGTCTCCATCTACCATTTTCGGTTCCCTTTGGTTTTGCTTCGGTTGCCGACGATTGCAATAAGGCTTCCTCTTTTCACACTTTTAGCTCCGTCCTTCGGAACTATAGTTCGCTTTTTTTCCTCTTAGGTACCTGCTGATACCCTAAACCTCTCTGGGACCCATTGTGGAGGACCCTAATAACTACCGCCATGATTTTAATAGCTTGGTGCATGTTGTGCTTGCCCTTAATGACGCGGAGAGGTCAACTATTTATGCTCCAAGCTGCATGAAGGGTAATTCCTCCAGGTCTGGGCTCTGTTCTCAATGAGTCCTGACTGGATCCACTTTTTTAAACACTCAGTCACCCTTAGCATTTAATATTCTTTCCAGACTTTTTGCCGTCTTTTACATTGGTAGAGATCGGAGAATTGAAGAGCTCCGCCTGAATGGGTCAACCCCTTAATTTTGAAGTATCTACTGCGGTAATTCTTCTTGAACAGATGCGATGGGTGCCGAAACCGCTTTCATGGCCCAGCAATTTTCTTTCCACTTTCCAGGCCGCCGATTCCCCCTTTGTCTTTTCTCCAGAACTCCATCACCTTCGTAAGCGATTTCAGCGGCAGTCCTGTCCTACGCCGCTTGAGAGATGAGCCCTTTTTAAGGTTTTGTGTGAAGAAATTTCCTCAGGATATGGTCAGAAACAGCCCAAATAAAGCTTAACACCATATTCCAGAAATTTACCCGAAACCCCACTTAGATTTACCCGAAGACCCCCACCACCACAGAAATACAAAATGAAGTACTATTACAAATAATAATATAATACACGATTAGGAAGAAAGGAAGCCAACTATTATTAACAAAGTTATAGAAGGTAAAAATTTTGTATTTCGCGTGAATTTAATGGAATCTTTTATGAAGGCGGAGTTGCATATACGAATGGAAAAACGTGCATAGGAAATTCTTCACACAAGATGAACACAAAACCTTTACACCCGAAGCATCCAGTTTCCGGTATTCTGACTTGATTCCCATGGGGGTTTGCTTCCCTGATGGCTCATCCTAAAGCTCATGTAGCCACTTCGCTAATTTCTCCTCTTCCGTATTTTGAACGGCCGTCACTTGCGCTGCACGGTTCACTTTATCGCCCGCCGTCTTCACCCCTCTTTCATCCTGGGTCTTATCATACGCCAACCAGACGCCTCTTATCATGCCTCTCATATTCTGATGGGTATTCCGATATTGCTTGATAAGCTCGCGTAATGCGACGATTGCTACCCATTGCGATACAGCTCTGGATTGGATCCTGCATCTTGCATTGCTCAAGCGTCAACATTTTTTCCTTTCTGTATCCTACCGCTTCATTTTTCCACTGCGGGTAGCAGTTTCAATCAGAAGCGCTTCTGCTCATCCGGTTGGGGATCTACGAACAATTGAGTTTCTTCTGGAATGGGTCCGTCAATGGAACTAGTTCTTACTCCCCCTGTTCGCTTGTAACATTTGGTGCTACAGTAGCCAAGGACTCAACTACTGAGGCACTGCGGTCGTTGTATATGACGATAGGCTGCTTGCCCATGACAAAAACCGTTACTGGGTTTTTGAAGTTGTGCATCGCAAAATTCTCTCCTTGTTCGGTTTTCTTTCTGGGCATCTCTCATCCTTCATTTTTCGGAGGATTCTTCTCTCGAACGCGGTCAAAAGTTCGCAATTTTTTTGCTAAGAACCCGAATCTCTCAAGATCATTTCCCTGTACAGTTGGAGATTTGACCCTACTGGGTGTGGCGTTACTTTGTTTAAATATTTCCAGACTTTCTGCGGCAACCAGTTTGTGGAGTCTAGGTGAAAGTCTGGAAATATTTAAAAAAAGTAACGCCAGGTTGTTGAACACCGATATGGGAAATTGTTCATCTAGCTTGTTCCAGGTTATTAGGGTAAGTAATGAAGGGGGTATTACTATTTCAGAAAAATTAATTAAATGTTAGGTATCACGTTAATTAGTCTAATAGGGGGGGGGGGGGGATAGGGGGGAATATAAGGCTTAGAGTTAAGTAAAATAAATTCTTACAAAACCAGCACTGAAGAAGGACACATTTTTGCTACCTTTCAATAAATAAAATTCTATAGTTAAACTGGACACTTTTTCCTTTAATAGTTTTATTTAAAAAGAACTATATTAAACAAAGGAACTATTTTACGGAGAACTGTGTTGTGGATGGTTTCAGTGTCATTTCTCGTTTAATTGTCAGAGGGGATTTTAGGCGGTGTTGTTATCTGAACTCGGATCATGATGCCAATGAAATAGTGATCGAAGTCTATATGGCTGAATGGCGGCGGTTTCGAATCAGCATGTGATCAATTTGGTTGAAGGCGATCTCGTCTGCAGAACCCCACGTTTGTTTGTGAACTGCTTTTCGCACAAACCAGGTACTTCCTACAGCCATTTCGTGTGACACTGCTAATTGAATAATCCGTTGCCATTGGTATTTTTATGTAGGCTATGGGAACCAACGTATCGCTTAAATACAGATGATGATTTTAATTTCCTACCTGGGGCAGACATTGAGGGTTCATTCTACTTACTCGGAAAAAGTGTTCTTCTCCTACTCAGAAATCTCCTCTGTAGGTACGTGAACAAAAATGAGACTTATTTTTCTAAATCTGCCTCACGAGTGCATTCTGCATAGCTTTATGTTTACAAACAGTGTCGTTGGGTTTCATTTTTTGGTTGACTAAGAAACCTTCCTCGAACACATGGTTTACTCGATACTTTTTTGGCCTTGGTTTGGTTTACATGCAGTTGCTCCAGGAAACCGATCCAGGTCCATTGCATGTCTTGCAGGGTATCGAGTAGTTGCTGGATAGCTCGATCTGTACAGCGAGCGCATGTTCCATGAGAAAATATGCAAATCTATCCAGTCCAGGGCTCCTTCCAAACTTCGGCTTTCCATGTAGGGTCTTCTCCGTCTGCAGCATTTTATTAAGAAAGAATTCCCAAGAATCAACACGTACAGGTGGAGATAAGGTCTGGTATTAAAGCTGTTGGTTCAGCAGGCAAGGTTTTATGCTCCAACGTGAGTACCAATCGACGTCTTGCCCAGGGACCTATACTACCCTTGGCCAACGGCTTGTACAAAAGTATGTCCATAAACACCCATAACCCTGTAGAAGTCTGATTTTGGTTTTCTTAGTTAATTGTTCATGTCTTGATCGTTCCCCAATCGCAGTGATTTAGGAAACTTCCAAAAATGTCGAACGAAGAAATGCAGCAGATCGTAAATTGCAATAGTACTTATGAAAGATATCGGATTTCCGAGTCGATTCCATTTGTTCAATATACCTGGCGAAGACAGATGAGTTTCGGTGCAGGCAAAGTTCGCGGGAAAATCACGACGCTATCTGATATGCTGGTCGGAACTGTAGAAATCCCTATGTTTTTTTTTTAATTAATTATGATACAATTACATTTTGATGTATATCGTTTTCACACCTCTTTTCTGATATTAAAATAAAGTTGTTTACGACTTATTTTACTGAACTGTGTTCGCACTTGGCGGCTGCTAGACTACAAAAAGGGGCAGACTTTTGGTCAGCGATGAAGCTGCGAAACAAATGAATTTTTCTTCGCCAGATCTCCGCTGCAGGCAAATTCTTTCATGTTGGTCTTCCTTACCCTGAGGAAACACAGACGTAGATGATTACAGGGACGAGAGTGCTGTGGTTGATAGTTGCTACTTCCAGCTCAACGAGAGTGGAGTCTGGGAATCGCTAATGCGACGGTACTGACGGTGCCCTTTGCTGTTGGTTTCGGTAGAGAAGTACAACATTCCGAGCTTGCTGTACTGACTCCTACGGTCTTTGCCTCCTGGCTGGATGTTTGCAATTCGTTTTCTAATCATGAGCATCGCATCAGAACCTATCTTTCTTCTAAAGTCGTCCCTTCTTTTAAATTGTAGTCCATGTCTTGGCCATTCGGGATATGGGAGTAGCAGGGTAACGATATTAATCGAAATTGAAAATGCCCAAGGTGTTCAAAGTCCACTTACTAGAGACCGAGCTTCTTCTTTGCCATGTGGCCCCCAGGGTGTGGTGCTGCTCCTTGGCTTTAGGTCCTTTAGCATCAGCAGACAGCAGACAGTTTCTAGCTGCGAACATGGGGGGGCTTGTGTCAGCTTAATCAGTTGCGCAACCTCAATTTCAAGCATAATCAGGCCAGGTCCCCGACTCTTAACTCTTGGATTGCTTAAGAAACATTACGAATTGAAACGACCATGGAAGATGTGTATAGCTTTTCTCATTAGAACTACTTCACGACCTAGCTAGCATTCAAACCCTTATCGATTTTTCGTAGCCTGTCTCAAAAGTTCTCTCTTGTAGTCCTTCTTTCATAACTTTTGCCAGAGACGAGCGAAATTTAATCTTAGTTTTCGATTTTTGTTTTCTTTCATAATTGCTTCATTTTTCTGCTCTGTGAATATGTAATGGAAGCCCATGAATAGTTTTGTAAATGAGCATAAATAATTGTCGTTTTCCAGTATTCACATAGAATTTCTAAGGTTTTGCTACAAATAGGACCAACGTTTTATTTAAATACCCCCTAACGACATGACCTTCAAATTACTCTCTCACAGCATCCACTTTATTTTTAATTACAAGTACTTGAGTGACTTGTATTCAACGAGATGAACACTGAACTCTAAGTCTACCATATCTACGCATACATATGTACGTATGCATTGTTTAAAAGTAAATTCTGAAAGTTTAGCCTTTAAACGTTGAAAGGCTCCTGTTGACATATTTTGAATATTTTGCGGGAGAAAACTGGAAATTCAGCTCCCCTTCATCCCAAGAATAACATTATTTGCAAGAACGCCACTCAGAATGAAAAGAGAGTTCTTAACCAAGCTAACACGAAAATGAAGTGATAAATTACGCAAAGATATCATCAGCATCATGATGAGTCAAACAAAATGACTTGTTTCTGCGCCGAGGAAATCCAAAGTCAACATAAATTATTCCAAACAACGCAAAGGAAATGAACTTCAACCACATCCTTAGCCTCCGTTGTTTGCCGTGTCCTAAAAATGAGGAGTAGGTGGACTACTTGGGGCATTTATGAGATCTCATAATGACTTGTTGACGGTACACTTCAAATACTGCAGGGTTGTTTGCCTAGGCTTTGAGGTCCTCAACGGGGAAGGTTGGCGCACTACAATGTGTATGCCTACCATTTCATAATGACATCCTTTGCTGGCCATTAATTAATAACTTAATCAATAAACGAGCAAGGACGCTTCATTCTATGTTCAATAGCTTCGAAAACAATATCTGCTTGGGTATGTATCTATAGTGAATGGATAAAATAGGACCCTTCAAGAGAAATGTGGTTCGCAAGTTTCATGTTGACTCGAAAACATTCTCGCCCCAAGCTTTAAAGTACCGAAATGGGTTCCCATGATGTATAGATCGAAAATCAACATATAACGAAACAAATGATGTTATCACAGATAAAAAAAAGCTATTTCATTAATGAGGTGTCGGTCCTACCTGTAATTCAAGGCTTTCAGATCCCTCTATTCATTTTCAGAATAATAATAAATATTCATTACAAGAGCACACACACTATATGTATATTCATGCAAATTTGCCAATTTCATACCTAAACGAACCTCTGTTATCAGCAGCTCGCCATGCAACGCTTCGGAAAAAAGGACGTGGAGTCAAAAATCCCGAAACAAAGGCCTATGAGAGATAACGATTCCCACTTCAGTGAAATTATTAAAGGAGTTCAATTGAAATTCATGGAATCAGGCAATCCGATATCTGTCTGTGGCTCACTGAACCCAAACCATCCGTGGTGGAATTCTGACGACGTCAACGACACTAAACCTAAAGCCTGACACAAACTCAATAGCGTAAATAGCATTCAGGACGTAACGTAATATTACCATTTTCATGCACAAACAGCAGGGTGACCGCTTCATTGAAGGGAAGCAGTTTAGAAATCATTTGCTTCACATTATCGCAGAACAAGTGATTCAGGTAGCGGCCCCGAAACAAATGGTGGATCTTACAACGGCTAAAGTATCAACTTAGTTCTTGTGAAGAATAAACACTACTAATATCCAGGAAAGTTGGACTGGAAAATCCTCCTAAAATCCACTCATCTGCTATAAAGTATTCTCCCAAGATATTAGCCAACTATGAAAATATCCTGCACTTTGTCCCAAAATATGCATGGAGCATCACTATCCTCACAAATTCTTAAGATTGTGAACACAGATATCCTTATTTTCCCCAAGTGGTAGTTTAGCCTGAAGTTAATTGTCGTTAATATTACGACCATGATCCTGACTTTTTATCTCATTAGTATAAAGAAAACTGCGCGAGCTTCGGTTCATATTTCCCCAAGAGCTGACTTGTTTCGCTCCTAGTAAGTTTGACCAGTATAGTTCCCTCAATCAATCATTTTCCTTCCTTATTGTAATGACCACGAACCCTTTTCTAATTCGGCAGAGGCAGGTGTGTGTGTGTGTGTTTGAGATGCGGGAGAAGCATAGCCTCTGAGAACTCAGACCATAGGGGCCCATTTTATCCAACTCACAACCTAGCGCCTTCCTTTGCGGGCTAGGTATTCAACATATGACATCTTCTGTCCTGCGCTGCTCGGTATTCACAATAGTGAACTTGGGTCGTCCGCTAGAATTGAAAGCCTGAATTATCTGCTGGAGTCATTTAAAGGTGACCTCACGAGTGCACTCTAAAAAGAGAGTGGTAAATTTTCCCGCTGACAGTTTACCATCCGCGGAGGAAACTCCTCCGGCGGTGGTCCAAAGCGAAGCTGCAGCTTGCGCATCCCTCCTCGTTTTTTGCGTGTTCATGTCCTTACTCCTATGGAAGGGACAAAACCTAATCGTCACGGCACGCATCAATGTAGGTGCTAGTATGGAGCACAATAAAGCCTACTGCAAATGTGTTGTTCCTACGATTCTTGCGCGTATTCTCGTTGACAGAAGAGTCTGCTGCATCCATAACCGCACCTGGTGGTGCAGCCACATCTATATCCTCATTCCCTTCCTTTGCGGCTTGGAATCTGACCAGGTTCACGGTGACCGACCCTTAACTCCTTCTACACATACCTTCGTTAAACCAGTACCGTCCACGTAACCACTTTTCCTTTCTTCCGCCCATCCTGGTAAGGGCAAATTTAGCCTGTTGTCCTCCTCCCTAGTTGCCGAAGTTTCTTTCTGCAGAGCTTTCCACTTACGGGAAGATTTGGGCTGAAGTAATACAGACAGTCTGGCCGTAGTCGAAATTACTATTTCCACCAAGGTGACAGTTGCCGGGCTTTTCTTTCTGGCTCTGGCTCACTGTGGCACTAAGTTAGCTTTCAACCGAGTTCAAAAGCATGCCCTCCACAGATTTTTCCATAGCCGACATGAATTTGGTGAAGCCTCGAAAATCCGCGCCTTGAATGCAACCTGATGGCTCATGATCGCGGGTTGATTCTAACTCTGTGATTTTTTACCACTTGGAGAGTTCCAATCCATAGTTCCATATTCTTGTTTTTGGACATTCTGAGTGTCGTAGTAAAATACTACACGTTCCCCCAGCACGACATTTGCAGTATCCTAATCCTATTCTGCGAGCCTAGCTTGTTTAATTGGTGCAGTATCAGTGTTTTAGACAGTCCGTTACTGGATTAACCAGGACACTGTTACGTACTACCAGTCCGTCCTGTTACATAAGTCAGTCTAAGAAAATACTCGAAGTATTCCTTCGCAAAAGGCTACTAAAAGGGATAGAAATTTGAGAGATAGTGAACTGCAAAGTTCGAAATTTCACAGCAATGCCTTGGATAGTGGCTGACCTCACGGCTACGACCTTTATCCATCGAAAATTGGCACATGGTTCGTACTTAAAATGTGCTTCGAAGGTCCCGAGAATGCTTGCTCTGTAACTCTCTCATTTGAGCGACAATTTCAGTGATATGAGCTAGACATTTTGGGCGTAAGCAAAGTACGATGATAGGATTGTCGAAAGTACCCCTCTCCCTCTCGCGGTACTTCCCTTTTGTACTTTAAATAGTTAATTGGTAACTAAATCGAACCTTATATTGGAATGATGCTGATTTTTACTGCAAGACGTACCTCTTTGATCTTTAGGTGGGTCGGTTTCTGATAGAATCTTGACTGTTAGATTTCGGTTCAGGTTAAAAAACATCGAAAGAAATGTCCGATATAGTGGAACAGGATGCTTTCTATGAGCAATTAAAGGCAGTTCACAGGAGGCTTCTCAAAGGTGACATTGTGAGCTGGATGGATGATTTGAAAGTCACGATGGAGAGTGTGACGACACCTTGATCGGACATGTGGTGGCCTTGGAGACTATAACAAGAACGGCCAAAGGTTTGTAGACCTCTGCGACATCCATCACCTCGTCATTGGCAGTACAGTGTTCATGCATAGGGACAGCCAGATTGCCAGTTGTGTTTCGACTGAATTTCTGATCAGATCAATCATATTGCGATCAGCAGTGGATGAATATGCATAACAAAAAAAGTTATAGCATCGGCTTCGAAAGAGACCGTGATCTGTTAGTCACTTACCTTCGCTTATGTGTCGTTACTGCACCGTGCAGCTTCCATGCGGCTGTCGCAGCCTCTGCACAATTGCCATTTATTTGTAAATCCTGCAACAGTCGGAGTAGAATGCGCGTGCTTCCTGCTGTCGCGAAGATACAAACTAAAAGCATCAAAGAAGACTTCGAAAGCTTGATCGATAGAGAGCAGTCTGGTTTTTGCTCTGGATCCTCATGCACCGACCACATTAATACCATCAGAATCATTGTGGAACAGTGTACGGGGTTCAGATCACTCCTCCACATGCTTTTCATCGATTTCGAGAAAGCTTTCAAATGCGTCGACAAGGATTCCGGTTGTTCTATGCAAAGATAGCGTTCAGGAAAAACTGACAATTATATGATGGCGCAAAATATCACGTGTTACATTCAGGTAAAATCTCAGAGGAAATTGGGAACCGACGCGGACTCCTCAAATACCGCGATTAAGTTGATGATATCTGTTTTTCACAGATTTATGATGCTTGAAGTTGGAAAGTAAGACAGGTAAAGTCAGAATGAAGATAAACATCAACAAAGCCAAGGCTCTCAGTCCGGAGGGCTATCGTACTTATCTTCTTCTTTAGCCTTTGTCCCGGTCAGAAGCAGGGTCGGTTCATTGTGATCCGTTGCGCTATTTTCCATTTACGGAGACCCCAAGCTATTTTGATACACCGGCCACATTCCTAAGTTTACTTTTTGGATGGCGCACGAGCTATTGTGGCACTAGGCGATGTCGTAGAACCTACCAGATGAGTTCGAGTGGCGCATGGTGAAAGGTTTTCTCTATATTCCAAACGTAATGTAAGGCGGCGATGCTTCTCACTTTGTTTCACTATGAGTAACCACGCAGCGTGTATTTCGTCAATGTTTCCGCAATTCTTCACAAACCAGGTTTGTTTCACGATTATTGGAATGATATCGTGAATGCGGTTGTAAAAAACGCTTTCAAAAATCTTCATGCTATTGGGCAGCAATCGAATCGGACGGTAATTTGAATGATGCGGTGGACTACCTTTCTTTTGCCAGAAGAGGAATTGTGGTGCTTTCTTGTGAGTCAGTCAGTCTGGTCACTAACCAACTATGTCAAAATGCTGGGTTAGATCCTGCTACTTTCCCCGATTTCATTCGTTTTATTGCTTTCTCGACTTCAGTGGCGCTGACAAACGTAATTGCTCCAAATTCTGGGAGTAGTTGTGGAAGTTTAGGATGAATAAATTCTTCCTTTGAAATCTGCTCGAAATTTGGTTTATAACATAGCCCTATCACGAGAGCTCCTGTGCCAGACGCGTGCAAATGCATTCAAGATTACGGCGGTCTGTATGGGGCACTGGTCCATAGGCATATCCTACAACTCGCATTGCCGAAGTTGCGGAGAAGGAACTGAAACCCTCATGCACTTTCTCTGAGGTTGCCCAGCTCTGGTAAGAGTCAGGCTGCGGACACTGGGTAAACCATTCTTTGGGGACCTCAGTGAGATTTCTAGTTGCAGGGTGCGAGAGCTGCTTTCCTTCGTGAATGCTACGGGCTGGCTCTGAAGTTCCAAGCCGGCTGGACTCTGCCTCCCTGCTCCCATAACAACAGTCACAGTCTTAGGATAGGAGTTTGTGGCATCAAAACGGCGCACCAAAGCGCTAATTGGGCTCCTCGGTGCGGCCACTGATACCTACCTACCTACCTTCTTACTCGAAATATTCTCCCATGTCCAGCTTATCGCAAAGATCTTTGAAATCGAGTAACAGGGACCGATTTCTTTATTTCCCGGTTTGCATTCTTGTAAATTGGCCAATTTTCCAGGACCTCCGTTTGAACATCGTCATTCCAAAACCAAATATCTTGGTTGGTGAACTGCTTACCTAGCATGGTTATCCCGACTGTTTCACAGGTCGCTCTGTGAATCTTATCTTATCTTAAGCTTGGTTCCTCGATTCTTTCCTATTCATAATAGTTGGTAATCCTGCAGTCACAATTAATACACGGAGGGCCAGTACTACCTCACGTTGTTTTATTGGTGACTTGATTCGTGAAACAGGAATCAATGGCGGAGGTTGAGGCGCTATGGTCCAATACGGTCGTGTATATAATATGGCCTACTTGCCTGCTTTAATGGGCAGATAATCGGAGGGTTCTGAACTTAATGTGGCCCGACGCATTAACAATGCTAAAGGCGAGTAGTGCATGGAAAGTGACACCTTCTGTTACTCGAAAGCTTCAAGTTACCATCAATTCATATCTACGGTATCTCATCGGGGTATACTGGCTTGTGACAAGAATGAATGAAGAACTGGGTAGGTGTTTGACCAGATACCAGTGGATCTGTTAATTAAGAAGCCGAAATGGCAATAGGTAGGTTAAATATTAAGGGAGGGTCACACTTCCACTGCGGATTGGACAATATAATGGATCCCACTATCCCAGGATGGTGGACGAATGGATCACAATAAAATTGGGTGGCGAAGAACGCTGGAGGAGTGCTTCTCGGAAAATCTTGGTGGAAGTTGAAGCAGATTGCCGAAAACGGTATTTCCCTGATAGAGGACTATGGAAATTTTATGTCGACGTAACCCACAACGTTTGTTGCAACAATTCATCAACTAATATACTCCACATTAGCAGGGATAGTACCTCATCCTATGTACAGATAATCTTGAGTCGTGAACACGATGTACTTTCGCTAGTCTTTTAAAATTTTCCTCATCCAGAAGGTGAGGGTATTCCTGGTTCCTTTGCAGTTTAGACTTTTCTGTATTTTCGCATCCGTTGATTTGTAGAAACCACCTTCAACATCCGAAAAGGCACACAGAGTTATTTATCAGACTCTAAAATCTGTTACATCGTATAATACAGAGCAGTTTCGTTTGATCGCCCTTGCTGAAAAATAAGTGGCAGCGATCTAAGATAGGGAACGTTAGTTCTAATGTTCTCCACGATCTTCTCCACTCTTTTTAGTCCAAAGGATGTCGGACAAATTGGTCTTAAAGATTTGGGGTGAAACGAAGTCCACTCTTGCTCGCCTTCATACCCTTGAAGTGTGTATTGTGCTAGCCCATACCATCCTTAGAACTGGAGCTAATATGATTTCAAGCCCTTCTAAAGTGGTGATGAAAAGATACTGCCCATTTAGATTGCAAAACTCTAAAAGTTCGAACGGCCCATCTTCACTACCGAGCAGAATTCTTATGGTATTCTCCAATTTTTCGTTTCTTGCTCCCTATCAGTAGAGTAGAGCTCAAGGGATGGAATAAATTTCAAGAATTCAAAGAAAGATGGTTTGAGTAGCAGGTCTTGTGGGTATACCAGGTAACACCATCTCAAACGGGTTTAGTGGATCCACTTGAGCCGGGAAGCATGCTCTGAGGATGGATTAGATTTTAACCAAAAACCTCCCATAGCGTTTAAGTCATGACACTGTTGCTGAGTCGGGTATTCGCTGTTGATGTAGGCAAATACTTTCAATATCTTCCTATTATTAGTAGTTTTAACTATTGTGGGTACAGTGACCTCCTCAAATTTATAGTCTTTTTTAGTGCAGTGCCGGTAATGCCGTCATTCAAGATAATGTTATATTTCATCAAATTGACATTCTGACTTCTCATTAGGCATGTCACCAAAATACAGTAAATGTCTGCTGTTAGAAAATGCACCAACAATTCAGTAGTAACAGGTTTGGCATGTGAGACTAAGGATGATGAGTCGAGTGTTACGATATTTCATCAAGCAAGGACTTATCTTGGAATGGGATCACTTGTGTCGTGGTTCTAGCGAATGGTTTGGAGGAAGAGATGACAGGATTGTTGAACCATGGTAGGAGTTGTATCGCCGTTCATAACTAGTCCGCTTTGGTTGTAGTAGTGGGGTATTTCCGTCATGGGTGTTAAATATTTATCCCGTGGATTTCTTCCTGTTCAAATCTCCCACTTCACACTACGGAGTCGCTTTCAGCATCCCGTCGCCCCAGCCTCTATGTTGAGGGAAATGTAAGTCTGCATAGTCGTTTGAAGCTGTGAGGGGAATGAAAAGGACAAGAAAGGTGGAGGCTCACGGAGGCGTCTGATGAGATCGCCCTGCCCTGCGGTCGAAACCGATCAGCTTCAAGTTTTTGGGTCCTAAATATTTTAATTCTTGGGAGGGTTAAATGGTTGTATCCCTCATCTTTAGAAGACAAAGACGACCCAATTCAATCAACGGCGCGGTGTATACACCATTCCGAGATCGCCACAGCAACAGCTAACATATTCACGTGGTTTGCATAAGCTTGGGTGTGTGTTGGCAAATTTTACAATTCGCATAGTTGTGAGTCGATCAACATACTTCATGCAAGCGATGACACGCCTCTTTGAGAGTAGCCTTTTTCCTTTCTGTTACTATCAACATCTACGTTAGCGTAGCATATGTCTACTTAATTAAAATATTACCGACAAAATTCTCTGGTGGCATCGCAAACTTTTTTGAAAAACGCATAGTCAAAGACTCCTTCAAAGTCCACCAACACTTCCATCGCATACTCACCTTTAAGTTCTGCATTCTACACCTTTGAAACAAGTAGGAGAGCAGACTGATATGACTTTCCATGGTAGTACCCATGTTGGTTTTCATTTAGCGCGTGCGTGCTTAAGCCCTTCCCCCCATCCAGTTTTTTCTATCATTTCAACAAGAATGATTTTAAGTCGATGTGTTTGAATCTCTTTGGGTTTGATTAATCATTTTTTCCAGGCTTTAGTATGAAGACTACCTTAATTCTCGGCAGTCGCTCTAGGTACTCTATACCTTCCTTTAGAACCGCTGTTAGATGCATTCCAAGCCAGGTGCTGTGAAGTGCTTAAAGGCCGGAATACAATCTTTTACTTTTTCATCCCTTAGTTTTTGCATCGGTGGAGTACAGAAATAATCACAGAGTAGTCACGCAAAGGCAACTATCACGTTTTTCCGATCGTATTTAATCTGGTATTTTAAGATGACCGTAACTAGATCCGAGGGGATGAACTGTTTCAGCATGGCTGCCTATAAAAGTTTTGACATCAGATCACAAGCTTTTGGTCTTGAGGCTCTTTCATCGTAAAAGATACTAGCTCCCATGCCACTGATGCCACTGATTTAATTAAATCAGGACCATTTTTTCTGTAGCAGGAAAAAATAATATAAGGGCGGTCTTGCAGCGGATGTGATAATGGTGTCTTACACTGCGGTAAATTTGAGATTTAAGACGTTAGTTGATATGTCAATCACAAAGAACGTTAGGCGCAGGAGAGTTGGGGATGTTTGTGTTGCTCTCTCCGTTGCCCTTATGAGCATGCTTAGGCACATTAAAAGCTCCAGAACATCAAGTACAATATAGTGTATAATATAGTTTGAAGAAAATCGTACATTTTATAACACAATTATGGTAGGTCACAGTTGTCTTATTGAAAACTCCCTCGTACCGCTCCGGTATCTCAGGTGAGTTTGTTGAGGGGATGGTTGATAATATTGCTCTTAATTGCTGTAGAGAACAATATTATTTGGATTTGGGGATGAGAGTCAAAGGAGAGTTAAACAATTTTCTTCTTTCACTGTTTATTGTACTCTAGTTGCTGATGCTAATTTACTCTATTTAAATATATAATTTCCTATTCCTATTTCAGCTGAAAAAAAGAAAGAAATGCAATGAATGACATAGGAACTGTGTTAATTAATTCCATTCGATATGTAATTCTATTGAAAGAAAGGCTACGATCCTAAATTTTAGTAAGATTATTATAGAAAATGAATTGTGAATTTCAAAAGATCCTATGATGCTATGCTTAATGCTATCTATGTTGAGAAAAATTCAACAGGCTGCCGTCCCCAACTTGGCCTAGCATCATCCACTTTATCGAACTAGCCATTTTGTTGGCTGATGTAATGACTTCATCCGCTTTTCTAAAGAATTCCCCTAAATTGCTTGAGGCCCCCAAATGTTATGCCTCTATGCGGGCGTTGACCAATACGTTTTGTTAAGTCATTGTTTATTGAATCGTGATCATGCCGTAGAGAGTCGATGTCGTTATAGATTTTATCATTGATCCCAAAGACTGCTGTCGAAATTCTGCCGAGCAGTACCCTCTTGCCTCTCTTAATAGTAGGGATGTCGGGACGCTCGTCGCTTTTACGAACAATGATCCTATTCTTGAACAGTAGATGCTTGAATAGCATATCACAATGTGCTGTTGTCGCTAATCTCATTGCATACCCGCACATATTCCGCATCTGATCCAATACGGTTAACAGATCCTGTCTATCCTGTCCGGGCTAAATGCCAATTTGCGCACCAGCACCAGCTGTCTAGGCTTTACGTTAGGAATCCCCTTAGTCCACTTTGCCCTGGATTGTGGGTGGTGCAGATATTCCTGGGACCACCTCTTCCAGGACATCTCATGAAGCACGTTTAGTTTAGTTTATTTTACTTGGGGGAGTCGCAGCTCCGAGCACTCTGGCGATTGTTAGACCCATTGTACTATCCCCGTAAGTCGCCTATTCAATGGCTTCCCGCCTACAGCGTCCGCAGGCTTTAGCGAATCTGAGAACATTCTCCAGAAGCAGAGCGTGTGAAGTACCTTTAACTGCTTCAACCGTTCGTGGAGATCCTCTTGAGATCTATTTACCTTCGGTAATGCTCTTAATGGTTGATACACCAAACAGTGTCCTGGTATTAATGCTTCGACGTCTTCAGGATTGCTTGATAGTGGGATCAGCAGCCTTAAATTTAATTAAGCCTCAATCTGATATAAGATCGTCGTAAATTCCTCGTTGCCTCGTCAAATACACATCTCAACTCTCGCTTAGCCGATTTTACCGGAACTTCCAATAATTCGCCAAAATGTGGCGATGCTACGGGAATAAATCGCCAGGTAACCTCATCTCTTGTGGAAATCGAGGTTATATTTTTCGATGGAGAAGATATTGCCTGCTTCATTTCCTGATCCATATGGTTTTTTACCCCACAAAGTTCGTTTCATGATTACTATATATCTTCTAACATGCTCCTCTTTTTGCCGTGAATCATTTGAATACGGCCAGAAATGCTTCTGTCACTGGCTAACTCGAGATGTACAGCCTTTGTCACCATGCACACCAAAATATTCCTGTATTGAATCAGCCTGCGTCATCTACTCTGCAATGCAGGAACGGAGGACTTGGGATAATCCTTACTGCAGAAAGGTCACCCATAAGCTGCTGTCCATGACCTTTGGTATACCGTACACAAATAATAATAATAATGTGTGTGCCATTCAGGAGGGCGTGGTCATAAAAACCTTGCATACAAGCATGGGCTGATCATGGGAACATGTCCGGTTTACCGATATGAGCCGCAAGCAGTATTTGATAGTTTTGCTTACAGCATGTATTGGGACCGGCAAGTTTTGATTGATCGCCATACTTCACACAACAAGCCTTACGTACTGTTAGTTGACAAGACGGGTCACTCCGCGTATATTATTGATGTTGGTATCCCCCATAGTAGCAACATTGGACGGAAATACGTGGAGAAGGAGGTGAACTATGAGCCATTGGCTCGGGAAATTAAAGAAATTTGGCACCTCGAGCGGGTGGTTGTAGTTTCCATAATATTGTCAGCTACAGGTATTGTACCTAAATCCCTCACGTCTTCCCTTGATATCCTGAGACTTTCGTACAGTCTGGTTCAAACCATGCAGAAGTACATCGTTCTGCATACATGCTCGGTGTTGCGAGGAGTTCTCGACGGATTCTCCTATTAACCTACTACCGGCCACCACCACCAGCGCCCCTTTAGTTTTTAAGTAGGTAGGATCGTCCGAGCCTAAATGCTTGGCACTTAGTGCTAGTATTAGGTAAAATCCGGCATCTGCGGAGATTGTGATAACTCGGATAATAATAATCGTTGGCGCAACGCTCCAATTGGATCAGGGCCTTGAAGTGTGTTAGAGCTCTTCATTCAAGACCGTAGCGTTACACTACAGTACACTGTAAGAGGCAATGTGGGCAGCATTGCGCTCGCCCGAGATTATTACCCTGATTTGACTCAGGTACTCATTCACAACTGAGTCGATTGGTATCCGACGTCAAATCACGATACAAATTCCACTGCCTCCAGTGAGATTTGAATCGCGACTTTCCGTACGATAGCTTTGTGCTCTAACCACTCAGCTATCCGGACACAAATAATACAGCGAAAAAGTTTGTTTTATATCATTCTCTGGTTGTTAAGGGTCCAATACCGCATTCCACGAACCGCGAACTTTCGGGATGCTTCCATTTAGAGTGTTCAGTGCCCCCCATTAAGTCAGTAACACAGTGTCCTCGAGGTATCAGTATTGAATGTTTGTGTTCTTCTGATACGACTGCATTGCTTCGTCGCCCTCCAACCCTCAGCAAGCCGTAATAATTAAAGAACGGATTGGGTTTCTGTAGTCCTTTCGGCAGTGGCCTATTCTTCGATCTTTTGATTAAATTCAGTTTTTTTTTGTACCGCAGTATCCGCAATTGACCATTTTCATACTACTTCGAAGAGATAGGTCCTTTTTTCTCGTCACAACGGGCAGGATGTAAGCCGTTACTCTTACCAACTTCAAACATGACGAGAATCCCGCCAATAGATCGAAATTATTCCTTAGATTTGCAAAACAATTTACGTCCTCGGGTATGCAATTCTCTGTAAGGCCCGTTCCACTAAAGCGGAGGGCTTCTTAGGGCTACTCGGGAGGCCCAGTCTGCTGGATTGTCATTCGATTTTATGTAGCCCTTAGACCAGGATACCCCACTAATTTCTTGTATTTTGGCCTCCGGACTTCCGACTCGATCCTAGGTTTGCTGGATCCCCTTAAGCGAGACCAGGACTATGTTCGAATCACACTTGCAATGTACCTTCGATATTCGATAAGATTACGATACTATATTAGGAATGAATTGTGCATGGTGATAAATTTCAAAAGAACCTATAACGTATGAATTTACTATAGTTTAACGAAGCGTTGCTTCACAAATCAGCGCAACTTGGATTAAGTCGTTTTCCAGTGGCATTTTGTTGATGATAGAACATTTCAAATTCGACATTTACTGCGCCGTCATTTGTGCTGGCGCCGTCTATGGTTTTAAGTGATGGTCGACTGTAAAAGACAATGAACGGCGCCTCTCCGATAATGCAGACGAAGATGTTATGTTGGACCATTGGCGTAACACGCCATGATTACATCCAAAATGAGGACATATACGGTCGAAATGGGATTGCACCAATCGTTGAAAAATTGCGAGAGAGGTTTTTTCGATGGTATGGGCGTGTCATTCTTGCTAGCAAAAACTCACTTGCCAAGACTGGTCTGATCGTTGAAGTCCACATGAAACGACTAAAAGGAAACAACGATGGTAATTTGAAAACTTCGCGACTTCATCCAGATCAGGCCTATGACTGGAAGTGGCGAAGCCGACTAAAACGAGCCGCCCTCCATTCTACAATGGCCGAAGAAGAACAAAGATGTGGAGCTAATCCAAATGAAAGCCGCTACTAGTATTGAGGAAGTACAAGGATTCTAATTACAGAAGCTTTGAGATTTTGCATAGTAAGCAAGGTTCCTAATTATGTAAAACAGAAATTATTAAATTTCGATTACATAAGTCTCGCAAATTTTCAAATTAATAATCATTTCGATTGCACAAATGTAGCGCTTACGTAACAATATATAAAGAAATATAGGTAATAATGTGAGATGAATATGATAATATTGTGTCAGGTAATGTGCGAAAAGTGCAATTCATGCTGAAAAAGTTATAGGTCAAAAGTTTACATCAATTAACGAATATATTCACTTTGATAAATTTGAATTATAGCCAGAACAGCTACATGAATTTTGGTATTATGAATTCACGTTTTTGCAAAAATATTTTCCCAAAAAACTTGCGCTTTTTATCCACTGCATTTACAGCATTTTCACGATGAGCGAACAATAAGTGCTTCGACAATTTCCCCGGGATACATCCCTAGATAGATGTATTTGCCACGGTAACCCCTTTGAAAAAAGATTCGGGGGCACATGGAATTCAAACGGATCAAGTATCATCAAGTATTGTTCGAAAATGTACTCCGGGCCGAACAAAAAGTGCACAAAGTGAAAAATCATCCGCGATCATGGAAATACCATGATGCGAATGTGAATAATGTCTATAATATTTCAATTTATATTCCGTCATATCAATCTTTCGGTGTGCTCCTGGTTTTTATGAGATCCGGGAATGTGTGTAGTTTCCATAAGGATGAACTCGTGTACCGGAGAACACATTTTTATGTCGGCACTGGGCGTGAAAGACCAGAAAAGTACATTGTCAGGGATTACGGAGGCCACCTTCTATGTATGATATCCCTTTGGCGACAGGGGAGTGTATTTGTTGCGTACTCGCGATTTCTAGTACTAGTAGGGATATGAAGCATGAAGGACAATGCAAATTGTTTATTTTTCATGGGTTGATTTGTGGGTGTTCCACCTTTCTGTATCAAGGATTCTCGTTGGCGGTGAGCAGTGAGAGTATAAAAATGTTGGGACTGACGGACCTTAGCCTAGATATTGAAGCGACAACCGCATATTGTAACTTCTAAAATGAGGGTCTATTCTGAATATGGGAGGCTAGACAAGCATAAAGTCAAATTAAGTCTTTTCTACTACTGTTAATAATGCAGTACATATTCCACTTATCGGGAAGTAATCAAACATTTAAGAGAATCTAAAATTAACGGGTGTGAACCCCTCTGCCTGATTTTCGGATGGAATTACATGATGTTACTGGCTCTATGGCCATAGCCTTCAAACATCTGGAACTGACTGTGTAAGCAAAAGGGTTCGGACATAGCTTTCCCGTGTTAGTTGGGTTTTAACATATTGAAACCTGCCTGATAAGTATTATAGAATAATTATTATATGAGCTAAATTGTTGCATTCGCAATATTGTTCACTTCAATATCGAGGTGGAGAATCCGTCTAGATTCTATACTCTGTATTTAAAATGTATTGTCTAAATCAGTAATATTAAAAGGCATGGTGGGAGATAAGCTCTTTTTCTCACAATGCGTCAGGCTTTGACCACTTACACAACATTGATTTTGATAATAATAAAAAAAAATCCAATAAGAAAAATCATTATATCGTCTAGTCAACTCAACCTAAAATTAAGTTATTTAGTACATGTATAGGGGTTAATATTTCTAACATCCCCACTTCTTTTCGTGTCGATGGTAGACCCCGTCTTCGTTCAAAGTGCGGGTAGCAAACAGAAAAACGGATAGGCATACAGTCAGACCTGTGAATAGTTAGCAGATTCCCCATAAGGGGGATCGTTGCGCGGATAAGGGAATGCTCGACGGTGAGAAGAGAACACATACGTGTGGACAAAAATAACTATGAGAAGATCACCAACAACAACAAACCAATGCGGACAAAGGGACCCATATTCTCTAAGTACATTATCTCAGGAATAGTTTCACCAAATTTCAGAATGATCGGAGCATTAAGACCAATAACATGTTATACACTTTCGAGCTTTCATCGCCATATAGTATTATAGTGGTAGGTAGAAAAGAAGTTAGAATGGTTTGTAACATCAGATCGACTACTCGATGTGAGTTTCATTTTGAATAGAAAGAAATAAACTTTAAACGCGAATATCTCCAAATCGTGTTTTTAACGCTTCGTCTGAAACAAAACCTTATTAAAATCGGTTTACTGTCTGCTTGTCTGCCCATTTGTCGGTCTGTTAGTGTTTGTAAGGAGATGGAAATCTCCAAAAGACTCTGGCTTGAATATGTCGACAAGAGAGTGTGGAATTTTTGCTCACTAAAACCAACGCCGACTCTCCCCATGCCTCATGGAAGGGGAGGAGATACATAGTCAGAATGACTGTACGCCACCGTAGCGTTTCAGGGGGTAGGTGAAGGAAGTGCAGGAATTGTAGAATCTTGCAGATTACTCACCGAGGCAGCGGTCACCACATCTTGTGGTATATAATACAAACCTTAAAGTGAGGAGACGAAGAAATTTAAAGTCCGGTACGAATAACCGGCGGGAGTTGTTTAACTTGGTGACTGGCTCGGGTTCCCGTAATGGATAGCACGGCGTTAAAACCGCTAGTCATGGGACGGTTTGATGTCTAGATGCCACGATGACCACTTCAGTAGGTTTATATAGGCAACGGATGAAATGGACTGAGGATATGAACCTCTATATCATCCGCTCCTACTACGAAATAACGGCGGCCAGGTACAACATCTTACCGCCCCTTGTTGCATTTCGATTTGTCGAGCGCTTCCCGCAATACACGCACGTGACGGTGCAGCGGGTCGCAGACTATTACCGCTCCATTACTCGCAGCGACACAATCCCGGCCGCCATCAAGGAACATGTTCGACTTGAGGTCATCACGAAAACTGGCGACCAAGAGTCAATAGGGGCAGAGGCGGCGACATCAACAACACCACGCCGCACTGCAGGCAACAGTTTCAGTACTCGATGAACCATTGTCCTTCACCGTCCAACTGAAGTCTCTGCTGGGGCTCGGTACCAATTCCATAGAGCGTGTATAGAATTCTCGGAAATGGAGGTACTTCCAGGCTCTATGTATTTCCAGGAACTCCGAGAATTCTGTCTCGAATCAATGACGAGTTTGCATCTCGACTACGACTACGAATCGTTTTCACGTCATTCGTTTGAGTGACTATCTCTTTGGTCACCACCATGGAAAATTCGTCATGACTCAATAAGGCAAGATATTGCTAGGCTGGCTCAATTCAGCTCTGGCAAAGCCAACAAATGGGAGAAGAAAAAAGTGCAGAGGGTTTGCTGGAACTATGCCATCCACAGTGAGACACCCGTAGTTGAAATTCTAGACAAATTAAAGCAGAAACTTTCTGTCATATGCAGTCGGTTACGACGGTATGGCGAAAGTCACGCCTGACGTGTCCAGAATGCAACTTACGCGAGAAACCAGCGAGCTTTTTCAGATTACTCAACGAATCCGAACAGAGCGTCCAGACAGCGCAGTTTTCGGTAACGGAAGCGAAAGAGTATTGGAGTGGACTTTGGAGGTTATCCAGAATTCCATTATGTGTTTTCTAGATTAAAGCAACGCTATTTCGGTTCGCTCCCTTATAGATTCGCCTCTCGAGTATCGCGAAGTGTAGGATTCTCAATAGAATTCATTCAACATAGCATATATATATGTGGCATTTAAAGCGATACCGGCCTCCTGGTGGAGGTTTTATCGTGGTATCAATTGCATTCTGTCTATCAAATACACAGTGCTTGCTACCAAGAAGTTGGGTTATGTTGTCTAATTCAGAAACAGCTGAGAATTACTGAAAAGCTATCAGGGTAGCATTCTCGAGTGAATCCCAGCGGCCAACAGATTGAAGGCGTAAATCCCTTCCAAGTGGACGAAGTCGAGACGTTATAACCTCCAAATGGGAGATCGTTATACTGGGCCTAACGTCCCGTGTATAAGACACGTGAAGTTGCGCACATGACATGTGAGGGGCTGAAATGTTTAAAGGACATTCGCAAGTTCCGTCAGCACAATAGTATGCAAGTGCATATCAATGTGGAACTGTATTTATATGCTGGAAGACCAGAGCGAAAAGTTTCACCAGTTTTTCTTTGGGTTTTTTTTATCATTTTGGCCATCTGTAACATTTACGGTCATTACAATGGTCTTAGACAGTTGAAGGCGCATAATTAGCAGCAGCGTAGTGCTGGACAGGGAACGCCTGCTGTAGCACCTCATAGGAAATATATGGAATTTTGGAATTGATGGTTGTCCCTAAATTCATTAAAATTTTATAGCTATCTTCCTATGACAGTTACGCTTATGTTAGTCACGTATAGTAGTGTTTGCACGCGTGCTTCGTTTTTAAATCGTTTGTAAATTCGTTTTTAAATTTTTTTATTAAAATCGGTTTTCTGTCTGTCTGTCTTTTTTTTCATCGTTGGAAGGTGGAAAGGTTGAGAACCTACTGCTGGCTCCTGCCATACAGTTATGTGAGACTCCTATTCACTAAAACCACCGCTATAAGTATTGCATAGCGGGGCTGGATCAGTTCTTAACTGCGGCGTATTATTATTCGCTCCATTTCTTGCTTTCTTCGTAGTTCTTCATGCCTTAGCTGTTGATGAATCATTTTCAGTCAGTTACCACTTGATTCCAAGTCTCCGTTGATTCCAACATAAACTCTGCTATATTAAGCGCCTGTCTGCGATTGCCTCCAGCCTACTTCGGTGTGCTGTAAACCTTGGGCCCTCAAATACAACATGCTCCGCATTCTCAGCGACGTTACCACATCTTGGGCAGGGTGACTCGTCGCGTCCAAATCGATATAGATAAGCCCGATAACCTCCATGTCCACTTAAAACTGTGTTAGCTCGTAGCTTAGTTCCCCGTGGTTCCTTTGAATCTATCTTCGAGTGTGTGGAATCAGACGGTAGGTCCAACGGCCAGTTTGTGCCTCGTTCCATTTCTTTTGCCATTTTGCGATGGATTCCCGTCGTGCTAGTTGCCGTCGAAGTACAATAGACTCCCCGATTGCATACATTTTGTCGTAGGGACGCCGACCTTCATCCGCCAAAATGTCTATGGGGATTCTCTCTGCCAGTACATATGTTGCTTCTCCTGATGTCGTTCGATATGCACTGCATACCCGGAGTGCACTTAGTCGATACGCCATTCCTAGTTTTGTCCTTCGCTAAGGCATGCCATAAAAACTTTGGCAAACATACCTGGTGCTGACTTGGCTGCCACTTTCAGGGCGATATTCGGGATTCCATCTGGCCCTGGGGTCTTATTTTCAGCGAATTTCCTTGCTGCATCAAAAATTTTCTCTTCTACCACTGCAGGAATTTCGTCGAAGTTTACATGGACTTTAGGCAGATTTGTGTAGTTCTTCCTCTGGGAAGAGAGTGTCCACTATGTTTTGTACTGATTTCGGAAAGGTAATCGGTGGGGAGTGGTTGCTTTTCAGTGATGACATTACAGACTTGTAGGCGCCACCCCATGGATCAAAATCAGCTTCGGTACACATCCGCTTGAAATGTTCGGATTTGCTCTTCGTGGTAGCTACTTGCTATTTTTTCCTCGCGTTCTTGTATTACATGTGTAGCTCAACGAATTCAGGTTGATTTCTTCTGCGTTGGGAGCATCTTCTAGCTCTGAGGCAGTTTTTCCGACACTAATCAATTTCTGAATTCCACCAGAAATTGGGATTTCGTCTTCGGAAGACGCTACGCTGTGGCATAGAGGCATCGCATAACGCTACAATTTCCCGCGACCTGTAAAGCTTTTTCTTGTGCGCTTTCCGATAATAATGTGTCATCTAGGAGTACCTCCTTGAACATTTCTTCATTGAATTTGTTAGTTACCCAGCTCATCGTTATTCTTTTTGGTGGCTTCATATAATTCCTACGCGAAGTTTGGAAGACAATAGCCTGATGATCGCTGTGTGTGTACTCTTCGCTAACATGCCACTGCAAGTCTTTGATAAGGGTGCCAGTAACGAAAGCGAGGTCTACTACCGATTGAAATTCTCCCCTCCGGTATGTGTTGGCTCCCAGAGTTCGCAAGTACGACATTTAAACGCGAGAATGCCTTAGCAGTATTTGGCCCCTTGCCTTTGTTTTTCTGCATCCCCATTCTTCTGCCCATGAGTTGAAATCGCTGGCAATTATTTTGGGATTATAGCGCCTGACATCAAAGGATAGTTTCTCAAGTAACAAAGTGATTTTCGGGGCTGCGTAACAACTATTGATATATATACCTTCTATCTTGGCACGTGTAAATCGGTTCTCTGGATGTTTTTCCACATCTTCTATAGCACGACTTCCGCAACTCCATATCGCCGCTTTGCTGTTTTTGTCAGCTACCCATACTCCGCTATGAAGATTTTCATATTGTTCGCATACAATAGCTATGTCGACATTATCTGTCTGTCTTGTGAGCAGGTACAGGGTTTCGCAATGTGACCGAACTGCCAGCACTTAAAACATTTATGCACTTGACTTTGCTTCAACCATCCAATACGAATTTTACCTGCTGTTATTGCCTTTTTTGCTGCTTCGAAGGAAAACATTTGTCTGTTCGCCCCCCTTTTTTCTCGGAGACCGTTGTAGCGATTGACACCAAATTTGGCAAAAAGGTGGGAACTGTGAACACTCCCGCATATAGTGAGTTACATCCTTTTAATAATAATAATCGTTGGCACAACAATCCATATTGGATCAGGGCCTTGAAGTGTGTTAGAGCACTTCATTCAAGACCGTAACGGTACACTACAGAACACTGTAGGAGGCAATGTGGTCAGCATTACGCTCGCCCGAGATTATTACCCTGATTTGACTCAGGTATTCATTCACAGCTGAGTCGACTGGTATCCGACGTCAAATCACGTTACAAATCCCACTGTCGCCAGCGAGATTTGAACCGCGACCTTCCGTACGACAGCCTTGTGCTCTAACCACTCAGCTATCCGGACACTTACATCCGTTTACTTCGAATTTAAGGGGGGGGGGGCATACATGCAAAAGCAGGTGTAAATTTTTTTCTCATCAAATATAGTCATGTGGTGTACAAAATTAAAGGTCTCTACTTTGGGTGGGGAGTTCAGGGGATTGAAAATGATCATTTCTTTAACGAACTCATTCTCAGAAACAACCAAACCGACAAATCTGAAAGAAATCAGGGGGCTGCGACTATATGGCGCCTAGGCTCCGAAATACCCTCCATACCGGTACCTGTTCAAATAAAGTTAATAATAGTGCATTACTATAATTTTTAGTAATTGACAGGAAAACCCCCCTTTTTGCAGTAGTATAGACTACAGTATAGAGCATGAAATTTGGTGAAAATCGCACTATTACTAAAAAAATTAATAATAGGTCAAACTGTCGCTTCTCTGCAAATTCAAGAGTATGAATGTCAATATCACCTGAAAGTGGATATTTTCACATAATATATGCATGTTTTACGCGCTACATGCTAATGGGACAAATGCAAACTCAAATCTCTTTATAAAAGAAATACACGAAACCTTTCATACCTGAACCGTAAAGCTTCCGGTTTCCCGACTTTGGTCTTGTTTTTTTTTGTTGATGAAGAACGAAAACTTGGGAGTAACAGCTTATACAAGACGTACGGAACATTTCCTAACAGGGGGCTTTATCAGAAATGGGGTGGTATAATGCAAGAAGCTTTTGTAAAATTATGCAGACAGTAAACATTAAAACGATCCCCTCTTTCTGACAAAAACATTTCACCGCAGACTAAACTAGTACAAAGAGTTCAACGAGGTCACGCCCCGCGTCAGCGACGGTTTGGTGTGGTGTTAGCTATAATGGTCAACACCATCCATTTTTGCGAATAATGGCTGGAAACATCGGCAGCAGTATATTAAACAAATATTTGGGAAGACATCGCTTAATTATAGTTTGAAAACATTATGCCGTTTCGTTTCGACATAATTTATGGGAGCACTAGGTAGTTGGAGTTCTAAAATTAATTATATCTTTGGAAGTATTTTCACTTGTGGAGAGAGTGCTTAGATATTATATAATAATAATAATCGTCGGCGCAACAATCCATGTTGGATCAGGGCCTTGAAGTGTGTTAGAGCACTTCATTCAAGACCGTAACGGTACACTAGGAGGCAATGTGGTCAGCATTGCGCTCGCCCGAGATTATTACCCTGATTTGACTCAGGTCTTAGATATTACTTAGGAATTAAGATTGTTATGACCCTTTCGTTTTCAATTTTCAATCGGGCTTAGGACATTCTTGGTCCCTGCAAACGTATTCATACTCAAAATTTAATGTCTAACTTTTCATTGCAAAGAAAATGCAAACTTTCCCATACTTGGGGTGTGACGTTCCTAATTTCACCATCACCATCTTCGTTAGACTTTGAGTTTTCTGTATTCATTTCTTATCCATTCGATCAAAGTTTTACCTTCCTTGAGTTTTCGTTGCAGCCTTGCATTATTAGCATCACATGGTACTCATCTACTTTTCCTAAAAGAGGGCTGAAATATTGGAATACATTCAAAATTCTTTGAAGAGTTTTCTACTGCTGATGCACTGGTGCAACAAACTCGTCCTCGTTTATTGGATTCGTTTCTTTATGTATATAGAAGTTCTGCAACAGCACCTCTTTCTTTCATGAAAGTATGCTATCAGCACACCATAAAATCTAACTCAAACCGCCAGAGAAATACATGGGAAATAAGCTTAATGAGATGCATTAATAAAGAATTAGTTCCTTTGTTGTATAAAACGGGGGTGTGTGTTGCTATTCCAGAGAAATGTACGATAGATTGTGGGAAGATGGATTGATTGCATTGAAATGTGAAAAAAGTACATGCACAAAAGGGACTGCCTCTTGTAGATCTGGAAGAAAATAATAACATTTATGCAAAGCTTTTAACTTTTTAGTTGTTTTGAAATATAGATACAAGATTCAATAATTCTTAACCCTAATTTGGAGGAAATTATGCTGGCAATAAAGGAATAGGAATTTTTCGATCTGACAGAAGAAATTCTGTCCAAAAGTGCTGATAGAACTTTGACCTGAAGCCACATTCTATAGTAAAACCATGTTCAGGCTGCCCAGGAGAAAATTAAATGCTGACAGCTTTCGTATTTTTCTGCAGGAAAAAAAAGATTGAGTTAAGTTCAAAAAAGACAGCGACACCTGTTCGTCAACCACCAACAGTCACAACCTTAAATAGTTTTGTGAGTCCAGGAAAATGGTGGGACCCTTGCGCAGTGTTGGCAATCATAGAGAAGAGTGTAGATAGTATCCACGATCCAAATGAAATTCCCGTCAATTATGATCCCTTAATTGTATAACTCTGGTGAATCAAACGACGCTTTAGTCAAACGTAACACCTTGTCAACACCAGGAATGGATAGGGTGACATACACCCACATATAATGGTGATATGTGGTTCTTTTGACTTAAATTTAAGCCTCCGGTAAAGTGATCTGAAATAAAAATAGTAGTGATTCACGCAAAAACAAAACATCTAAGCGATTTCAACAAATTTCCACTTTTTCCAACACATTTTTCACATCCCAGATAACTGTCTACAACCTTCTACATCAACCATCACCTGATTGATATGGATATTCTATAAGACATCATGTTTTTCTGCAATAAATATACGGTAACCTTATATTCCAAAGCCAACATACACATTTTTCATTACGACGATGATTTACACATTGTGGCAGTCGGGGACCGGTGTGAAAAGAGAGAAGGTTAAGTCAGACAGTAAACCATTGTTTTAGCGGAAGATTACCGTAGGCTCAAACTATCCCTCAATTTCGACAGGCCCAGTTTTACAGCTTTCGGGAAAAGAAAAGGATTGCTTCCAACTAAACATGACTTGTCCGCACTATTGAAGGATACTCCTAGCAGAAAGAGAAACCACAGATATTGAGCAAATAACCCTCCAACCTTCTCCTTCATTCGTGCTAATTCCCACACCAACAATGGCTTAGTCTCTGGTTTCAGAAAATTTGGCCAACTTTTTTTGACAGAAAGAAGTGGACAAATTTCCACACATTTCCACCAATTCGAATCAAATAAAATCCTACGGGAATTTACACTTCAATACCAGATTTCTCCTTCCTAAAATTTGTGAGGAAGAAGGGCCGCGTGCATTTTTCGCGATTTCCTCTAAACTCGTAGTTTTTTAGATTCGAGGATGATCGCCACGCACCATGTGTAAGATGCGAGAAGTTATGCACATGAAATGTGAGTGACTGAGATGTCCAAAAGAACCTCCCGCACAACTTTCCGAACCTGATTAGCACAGGGGCCTTCATGCGCATATCGATTGCAACCTTCAATGAAAGTACACCTAAGTGCTATTGGACTTATATAATTAATTTTTGCCACTTTTTAGTGATAGTTCTGCCCTCGTGATTGGCCATTGTTAGCTCTATTGGTTCTGTCTATGCCAGTTTTAGATCAAGATCCTTTTTAACTTTTATATTGCCTCTATAAACTCGCGAAGGTGGACTATCTTGCGATATAGCTTACAATGGTAACGCCTGTTTATCTAAACTGAATTCTCTATGTTCATACCGGTGAATGTAAGGAGTACATGATATCGGTACTTAGTTAAAAGAAAAACCCAACACCACTTCTGATTAGGTTCAATTAGTTTAGCAAATGACAATACAAGAAGGAGCTAAAATTGACTAGGCGAACTTGGAATTTTTATACGATAAAGTGGATATTGCCTCGTGGATTACCATAGTCCTGTATGTGGGACATAGCTCGTCAGGGTAGTTGAGGTTTTTGAGGATGAATATTATGGCTCGTTGGACCTCTCCACGTCAGAGATGCCTAAAAGAAGTATCTTTGACATCAAGCAACCCTGGCGGCTAAGCTCTGGACCTCTGAGATTTAATATCGATGTAGCATGTGAGATTTCGCCCCATCATATGTCATTACGTGAATTGCTATTTGATTCTCCAGGAATGCCCTTCATACGTATGGCATTCCTGATATATTCACTGTTCACACTATCGCCAGCTTTCTCGAAATTGATAAACAAAGCACGTGAAGCGGTGATCTGAACTCCACACATTGTTCCGTAATGACCCAAAAGTATTAATGTGGTTATACAGGAGGATCCGGAACGGAAACCAGGCACGTCTCTTCCGATCAAGTTTCAGAAGAGATGAGATTATTTTAACTAATAACGTCCCTCAGTGTTCGGACTTAAGCCGGGTGCCCTTCTTCGGAATTGAAACAATATCCTCTTCTTTCACTCCATGGAAAAATCTCAGATGAGTCTGCTCAGGTATCATTTAGGTCAACTACCTTATTTAAGCGCCATCAACAGCAAAGATGATTTAATTTCTATTTCGTAGAGTATTTCGTATGCTCATGTTACGGTATTGTGCCATATTATCTAGAAAAGATGATACTTCCCCGGACATTATACGATTCAGAACCGTGGTCACGTGTTCATTCCATGTCTACAGCTGCTCACCACAACTAACGGATAGACCACTACCTGTAAACTGCAGGTTCCCAATACATTTGCAAGTCTCCGACCTATTACTTCCTACGTACCCAGTAAAATGAACCTATACCTGAGGTTCACTCTTCTATTGCTGAAACCAAATAGTTGTAATTAGTTCCAACAAGAGCCGCGGGCGTTTGATTTTTCTCAAAGTATGTTGTTTATTACAGACTCGCATGTAGCGCCCCATAGATTCATATTGAGCTTGCTCGCATTCAAGAATATCTCAACTTGGTTCAAAAACTGGTGCAATCTGCTAGTGTCGCATGCTTTAATTACACCCAGGCAGAAACAAACCATCCCAATGGACGCAACCATTCTGAGATTTTCATCTCCAATATGACTTAGAGCGTCACTTCTACTGTTTCCAATATCCAGGAAGCTGGTTTAGAAGGCGCTGCGCCTATGATATTCACTGCCTAGCCAAGTGAATCCTCCCACTATCAAATGACTGAGATATGTAGGGTCGATGATCGAGCCTAAACCTTTACTTTGAAATGTAGGTCCTCATCGAGAGAATACGGATTCCCGGAAACGGGAGTAGCTTCACTATTTTATTCAGATTTGAGAATGGCTAAGCGAAAGAAATATCCACTTTATAGTCACAATCGGCGCCGTCATAAAAAATGTCAAAATAAAACCAGCTTTGGAAAGGTCTTTGATTTGATACCCCCACGGACGTTTCAACTTGCTCTACGCCACCGGTGCAGCAGTCCTCAAAGGAAAAGTTGGCAACACATCATCCTATTCCTTCTTCTACGCCCGATTCACCTCGTTGTACCTGCTAAACAATTGTTTGTCTCGAGGTTTGCGTTCAACACATTCTCGAATGATATCCTGAGCTATGTTGAAGGAAGGCTAGGGTATTTGCGGACCTTGTTAACGAGGGACAACAATCCTGGCCGAATCATTACGTCATTCAAAATCCTACCAGTCACATGACTTGCAGAGATTGAATCATATGTCGTCTTCCCCTTCCGGCATTTTCATGAAGAATTTCCAGCGACACCTTTACCCTATAGAAGGAGGAGTTTCTCGAAGTACTTTCGAATGTTCTCATAATTAAATATCTTGATTTACCTTTCATCCTCCGCGGGGACTTCAATTTTCCTTTCATTGAATGGCCAGAGTCCCCTGGACCTCCCATCTATCCTAATAATAATATGACGAACTCAGCTCTCCCCGCGCTCATGAATTCTGTCTGTCTGTCACATACATTTTTATCCCAAGTGGTTATAACGATTGACATCAAATTTGGTGCAAAGGTGAGAAGTGTGAACCCTCACGCATACAGTTAGTTACATATTCTACCCCGTATTTAAGGGAGGTCCCCCCCGATTTTTTTCACTAAATACAGGTGCGGCAGCATAACTTCCTTTTTTCAAAACTCAATAAAAGCTACTGTATGCATCGGAAAATATTTATTCATTTTTATAATGTAGGTACATGTCTAAAGTTTTTATTTACATTGTTTTGAAGATCAAATCTGTTAGGAGACGGCCCCCATTCTCCATACATTGCGTAAACCGATTTCTGGCGTTTGTCATGACTCTTGTTAGCATAGCAGGTGTTATGTTGGCTATTTCTTCTTCTTGGATGTTGGTCTTCAAATCTTGTAGGCTTCTTGGACGGTTCACATAAACACGGGATCTCAAAAAACCCCATAGAAAAAAATCACAAGGGGACGGATCGCGAGAGCGTGCCGGGCATTCCAAATCGCCTCTAATTGAGATAAGGCGCTCTGGAAAGTGTTCCCTCAAAAAAGCCATCGATGCTCTTGAAGTGTGTGCTGTTGCACCGTCTTGTTTGAACCAAGTGTCCCCCAAATCCAAATTTTCTAGCCGTGGGAAAAAAAAATTCTGTAGCATGTTTACATACCGGTCCGAATTCACTGTCACTGTAACCTCATTTTCCTCAAAAAACTCGGGACCAATAATTTCAGCTGAGGAAATTGCACACCACACTGTGACTTTGAGTGAATGCAAAGGCTTTTGATGCCATTCTCGAGGGTTGGTGTCAGCCCAGTAGCGCATGTTTTGTTTGTTAACCGACCCACACAAATGAAAATGGGCTAAATCGCTAAAAAAAACAATAGCACCCTCGGGAACGACATCAAGAAGTTCACACGCATTCATCCGAGAATTGAAGTCACGTTCTGAAAGTTCCTGCACTATCGCCATCTTATAGTGATGAAAATGAAGATCATCACGAAGAATTCTTCTCACAGAACGATCGGATAGTCCAAGGACAGATGCGTGTTTGCGCGCAGAACGCCATGGCGATCGCAACATTGACGCTCTCACTGCTTCAATGTTCTCAGGTGATCTAACGGGCCGAGGGACTCCAGTTCTTCCTTTTGTCGCACTTGCAGTTTGTCTGAATGTAGTGACCCATATAACAATTGATTTGCGGTCTGGGACGGGAGCCAACGGGGCTAAATTAAAGCGACTCCCGAACGCACGTTGTGTTGCAATAACCGAACATCCGCTTGAAAACTAAACCTCAACGGCAAAGGCACGCTCCTCACTATTCCAACGCATGATGGCGACTGAACCGTGTCGGGACAAAACTTTACAGTATCCCTTCTTGAACGAGACCACTAGCGCTCCGCTATGACATCTACTAACTGAGTGGCGCGCATTTTAAAAAAGGATGCTATGCTGCCGCACCCTGTATATCAGCTGAAGGGTCTCGTTTAGTGCTTTACTACGCTACAGCCGGTCTTAGTTTTGACATTTTACATACCCAACCCAAAAATCTGAAAAAAATCAATAGGCTGGCACTATGTGGTGCTTAGGCTCGAAATTCAATCCATAATAATAATAATCCATATTGGATCAGAGCCTAGAAGTGTGTAAGAGCACTTCATTCAAGACCGTAACAGTACACTACAGTACACTGTAGCAGGCATTGTCGTCAGCATTGCGCTCGCCCGAGATTATTACCCCAATTTGACTCAGGTACTCATTCACAGCTGAGTCGACTGGCATCCAAGGTCAAATCACGATACAAATCCTACTGCCACAAGTGAGATTTGAATCACAACCTTCCGTACGACAGCCTTGTGCTCTAACCAGTCGGCTATCTGGACATACCGTCCACACCGATATCTAATCAAATAAAGTTAATAATAGTGCCTTACTATAATTTTTAGTTATTGATGACCAAATTCCCTTTAAATTCATCCTAGAACAACGCTATTTTGCAGCAACATGGGTTATAACATTGAACATGATCCTATCAAGTTTGGTGAAAATTGTACTATTACTAACAGGCCAAATTCCATTTAGCCTCAGACTATGAATGTCAGTATCAAGTGAAAGTGAATATTCTCACATAACATATGTCTATATTATGTGCAAAGTATTAATACACCTGGCTGTTTTAGTATTTCATAAATTTTTGAAAAGTTTCTTTCCTGTTTGGTTCCCCTCTCTTCTCCTAGTCTTTGTAAATGCCTATCTGGTTTACTGTAGAAGTAAATAAGACGCTTCGTGAGAAACATAAAAATCGTGTGAGGTTCCAATATTCCGTTAATGCCGAAGATAGGGCAAATTTTATAACCCTACGCCCGGTTGCAAAAATTCTGACCACCCAGCTCACTCCGATGAAGGGAATTTAAACTCTTCTGGTCATTGGTTCACAATTTACCTTCTTGGCCTACTTCTCCCGCTTTTTATAAAAGATTGGATGATTATAATTCTTATTCCCCTAAACCAGGTTATGAATTTTTTCCGGATCACTTTTCCTCGGTTTCTACTCCTAAACACTCATCTGACCTCTCTTCCGATATAGGTAGTTCCTATTCGGCTAGTATATTCTATGTTTCTGTTCTGAATCCCACAATTATCGAATTCTTTCTTGGAAACATTGACGTTAGTAACGGTCGCAATGCCGACAGTATTCCGAACCTCTTCCTAAAAAAATATAATCATATAATCATCTCCCTTCCCCTTCCCATCATTTATAGAAACAGCTTTTCGGAAAGTATATTCAAGGAAGCTCGTGTTATCCCCTTACACAAGAGATGACAGAAAAGAGCCAGAAACTGCTGGCTTATACCCACCCTTTCCTCGTTCTCCAAAATTTTTGGAAGATACGTAAAAACACTGTCTTTCGTCTCATTTGAAACACCTTATTGCGAAAGAGCAGCTAGGGTGTCAACACGGTCGATCGACTATAACCAATTTGTTGGAATTGACCAATTTTGTTGCCAAGCCTCTAAATCGAAGAAACCATACCATCTATACTGACTTCTTTAAAGCTTTCGATTCTACTGACTCTCCTTGCTTCTTACCAAACTCCAAACTCGTGTGGATTTCCAGCAAGTATTCTCTACTGCTCAAGATTTTACTGCGATGAAAGAGTAAATCGTGTCTTCTTCAGTGGTTGCATCTCGTTTCCATTTTTCCTCTCATCGGAGTACCCCAAACGTCCATTTCTGTTTTTACTTTTTGTGAATGGTCTTTCTTCCTTATTTAACTGTCCCAGCCTTTTAAATGCATACGATTTAAAATTATTTTCTGTTGTCAGTTCGCCTATTGATCAATCCAGCCTTCGGTCAAACCTTGTTGCTGCTTAATGTGAAGAAATGCTACTCTTTATGTTATTCGCTAAGAACCTCTCCCCCGACACTATGATTGTGAGCCCCTTATTGAGATTATTTCTCACAGGAGCCTAGATGTGACATTTCACAACAAACTCCGATTTTATTCTCATTATATCGATGAACTCGGCTGTCTGGTTTTACCCTTCGTCCCTCCTATCAATTCATGGATATCCTTCCATTTTTTATAAATCCTTCGTCTGTAATATTCTTGAATATGCTTAAAATAATTGCGGTTGCCATGAAATTGAAACTGTGCAAGAGAGATTTAGTTGATTCTTAACCTTTAAAAAGAACATTTCATACTCAACATATCACGATCACATTGTTTTCCTTAATGTAACATCGTTGTAAATCTGAAGATCCTCGAGTGCCGCAAGTGTCCTTTTCAAACTTTGTAATGGCTTGATGGGTAGCTCTGGAGGTTTGCGAAATTCACTACCGTGACACATCACACAATATTCGCAACCTTAACGTATTTGAGGTTTCATTCGCGGAGCTCCTGTGCTACTTCAACTCATCATTGCCCAGAATCGTACGGGATTATACTCGTTTGCAGCTTGGTCCTTGAGCTTCACCACAAATAGTTACTGACACTTTCCATTTTTTCTGTCGTTTTCATGTTCTTACATGAATTAAATAATTGAAGTATTCTCCGTTTATTGTCGACCAAATAAATTTTAGGTGAAGAAAATTACACCCCCATTCTACATATGTATGCATTGCATGCAAAGACATTCACAGCCCACCCCCTTCCCCCCTTTCTAGCGAATTTCCCGCTCCTCCCCCCCCCCCCTCAGTACTGTTATACGAACTTTTCAAAGAAACAGACAATGTGTGCCACTGACAGACAGACAATGAACCAATCTTAATGGGGGTTTGCTTTACATAACACCTGAGAAACGACCCTCGAAATTGGTATTCTTCCCTGTATGGCTTCCCTTAACATGCTCATATCGTTGCATTCGCTATATAATGCAGTTATATTTTCAATTTAGTTCACATATTGCTGTCAAGTCCACGTTCTACCCTCGACTTGTTAAGAAGAATAGCTCTTGAGCTACCTCGGTTGTGATTGATTTCCATTAACTTTATTTACCACTGCGATTCAGTTCCATCGTATGTACCGGATACACCGATTGATAACACCCATCTGGTTGATGCCCTTTATTAGAGCCTGAATGTTTTGGTGTCTCACGACAAATTCCAACTGATGAGGTATAACACTCTCTTTGATGGGAACATTCCTGGCTTCCTACTCTTTCAAAAAGGATTTGGTTTCCTATTTTCGCAAAATTCCCACGGTCATGGCTATTGGTTTGTCGCAATATATCCCTGGACCTTTAAGCTCCATCCCAAAAGGCTACTACGCAATAGCTGAAACACAAGAAATGACAAATCCGCACCGAATCCCTCTGTTGGGCTAGAAATGATTGCCAACTTTGAAAGCTACCACTTTCCATCAAGCCATCTTTTTTAACATTAAAGGAGGAAGAGTCGGCAATGGTAGGCGTACCCAGAACTAGACAAAAAAATGCGTTTCAAGTCACCCAATGTTTTCAAACATTTTCAGTGACCCAAGAGGGGGATAGTGATTTGGAGCTGACCAGATGCTTTTAATGGTTGACAACGGCAATGAAGAAAAGCTCTTTTATAAATTTGGCCTGCTTCTCATTGTCTTCTTAACAAAGCGACAGCATAGCTGCTACCGAGTGACTATTCTATTTAACCCTTTAGCAATTAGACAACTAACTCTAGCACAGCTACAATGACTTTTGTTTTTTGGGGTTGGGTAGGTGAATGCATTTACGCACACAGTGTTGGACTCCCGATTCGGTACGTCGTCGGACTACCAACTAAATACCTCCCCATCGTCAGAGAGCTAGCCTGGAACCATTTATCACATTACTTCGGGCTAGTCCCCGAACTCTCCCGCCTCGGGGAGCCTTCAAATCAGGAAATTCCTTTCACCAACGGGAGGGGAGAGGAGGAAGGGAACTGTCAGTTCAAGGAACCCTCTGCCATCCGGCTCCTCCACCGGTCAAGTTCTATCTTCTTAGCAACGAGAAGGGCCCGATCATAACGGGCAACACGGTTCCACGTGTCAACAGTCCTCTGCATCTCTTCGACAATGTTGTCTGGAGAGAGATCATCATCATCAACGGCGCAACAACCGGTATCCGGTCTAGGCCTGCCTTAATAAGGAACTCCAGACATCCCGGTTTTGTGCCGAGGTCCACCAATTCGATATCCCTAAAAGCTGTCTGGCGTCCTGGCCACGCCATCGCTCCATCTTAGGCAGGGTCTCCCTCGTCTTCTTTTCCTACCATAGATATTTCCCTTATAGACTTTCCGGGTGGGATCATCTTCATCCATACGGATTAAGTGACCCGCCCACCGTAACCTATTGAGCCGGATTTTATCCACAACCGGACGGTCATGGTGTCGCTCATAGATTTCGTCATTGTGTAGGCTACGGAATCGTCCATCCTCATGTAGGGGGCCAAAAATTCTTCGAAGGATTCTTCTCTCGAACGCGGCCAAGAGTTCGCAATTTTTCTTGCTAAGGACCCAAGTTTCCGAGGAATACATGAGGACTGGCAAGATCATAGTCTTGTACAGTAAGAGCTTTGACCCTATGGTGAGACGTTTCGAGCGGAACAGTCTTTGTAAGCTGAAATAGGCTCTGTTGGCTGACAACAACCGTGCGCGGATTTCATCATCGTAGTTGTTATCGGTTGTGATTTTCGACCCTAGATAGGAGAAATTGTCAACGGTCTCAAAGTTGTATTCTCCTATCCTTATTCTTCTTCGTGTTTGACCAGTGCGGTTTGATGTTGTTGGTTGATTCGTCTTCGGTGCTGACGTTGCCATCATATATTTTGTCTTGCCTTCATTGATGTGCAACCCAAGATCTCGCGCCGTTTGCCGCCTGCTCGATCTGGATGAAGGCAGTTTGTACGTCTCGGGTGGTTCTTCCCATGATGTCGATATCGTCAGCATAGGCCAGTAGTTGGGTGGACTTAAAGAAGATCATACCTCTTGCATGCACCTCAGCATCACGGATCACTTTCTCGAGGGCCAGGTTAAAGAGGACGCATGATAGCGCATCCCCTTGTCGTAGACCGTTGTTTATGTCGAATGGTCTTGAGAGTGATCCTGCTACTTTTATCTGGCCTCGCACATTGGTCAGGGTCAGCCTAGTCAGTCTTATTAATTTCGTCGGGATACCGAATTCTCTCATGGCCGTGTACAGTTTTACCCTGGCTATGCTATCATAGGCGGCAGTATTTGTCCGTCGTCTTCAGTTGGCGGGACCTCCAACTCGCCGATGTTCTGGTTGTTCAGTAGCTCATCAAAGTACTCAACCCATCGCTCTAATATGCCCATTCTGTCGGAAATCAGATTTCCCTCTTTGTCTCGGCAGGATGAGCATCGAGGTGTATAAGGATTCATCCTGCTGACTTGTTGGTAAAACTTTCGCGCCTGGTGCGGTTGCTCCCTGTACTTTTCTAGTTCACAGACTTGTTGGTTCTCCCAGGCTTCCTTTTTCCGTCTGTGAAGTCGCTTCTCCGCTCGACGGAGTTCGTGATAAGTCTCTGCGCCTGCCCGCGTTCTTTGAGTATGCAACATTACTCGGTATGTGGCATTCTTCCGTTCCGTTGCTAGTTTACATTCATCGTTAAACCAGCCGTTCTGACTCCTTTTGCGGCTGGGGCCAAGTATATTTGTGGCCGTGTCCATGATAACGTTCTTCAGGTGATTGTGAAGATCATTTGTTGATGCTTCATCTCCAGGTCCTCTGTTGACTACGGTTATTGCGGCATCCATTTCCCTCTTATAGGTGTCGCGGAGAGTTGTGTTGTGGATGGCTTCAGTGTTCACTCTCACCTGATTGTCAGAGGGGATTCTAGGTGGTATTGTTATTAGAGCTCGGAGTACCATGCCAACGAGATAGTGATCCGAGTCTATATTGGCCCCCCTATATGTTCTGACATTCATCAAGGCTGCGAGGTGGCGGCGTTCGATCAACACGTGGTCAATTTGATTGAAAGTGGTCCCGTCTGGAGAGGCCCACGTATGTTTGTGGACCGCTTTCCGCGGAAACCAGGTACTTCCAACAACCATTTCGTGTGACCCTGCTAATTGAATAGTCCGCAGTCCGTTATCATTTATTTTTTCGTGCAAGCTATGGGAGCCAACGAATCGCCTGAATACGGGCTCCTTCCCTACTTGGCTGTTAAAATCCCCAAGTATGATTTTGATATCATGTCTGGGACAGGCTTCGAGGGTTCGTTCTATTGCCTCGTAGAAGATATCCTCCTCCGACTCTGCAGTCTCCTCTGCAGGGGCGTGAACGTTTATGAGGCTTATATTTCTAAACTTGCCTCGCAAGCGCAGAGTGCATAGCCGTTCGCTTATGTTTTCAAAGCCGATAACAGCAGGTTTGATTTTTTTGGCTGACTAAGAAACCTACTCCGAGCACATGGTTTACTGGATGACCGCTATAATATATGGTGTAGTGGCTCTTCTCCAGGAAACCGGTCCCTGTCCATCGCATCTCTTGCAACGCTGTTATATCAGCCCTATATTGGGACAGGCTATCGGCTAGCTGCTTATCAGCTTCATCTCTGTACAGGGAGCGCACGTTCCATGAGAAAATGCGCAAATCGTTGTTCCTTTGTCGTTGCCGGGTCCGTCGTTTTAAAATCCGTCCTGTCTGAGGCTCCTGTTGTGGCTTCGTAACACGTTGTTTTCCGTGTAGGGTTGTCAGCCCTACCCAACCCCCAACCTGGAGGACCAGTTGGTACAATTTGTCTCGTTTTTAGGCGCGGGAGACTCGCCTTCATCCTTCTCTGTCTGCAGCTTTTCGTCAAGGAAGAGCTCCCAGCGCTCACCACGTGGAGGTGGAGATAGGGTTTGGTAGTAGAGCTGTTGGTGTTGGTTCAGCAAGCATTTCCCAGGTTTTATGCTCCATCGTGGGTACCAATCCACGTTTCGCCCCGGGACCTATACTACCCTTTGACCACCACTGGAGAGAGATCCCCGGTGCTTAAATAGAGCTGCTGATGAACCCCATCCCACCTTCCACAAAAAGTGTGGTGATTGTCGTCCACAACTCCATTGCAAAACACACAATCCGGAGAACGCGCCTTTCCAATCTTGTGCAGGTAAGGCTGAAAACTTCCATGCCCTCTTAAAAATTGGGTAAGGAAATAGTCAGTCTCACCATGTTTCCGACTCAGCCACGCACCCCAGTTGCCGATGAGCCGCGCAGTCCATCTACCTCTAGTTTCATTTTGTCACGAGAGCTGCTACTTGTCTAGAGTCTGTTGCCGTTCTTCGCGAGCAACCACCTCCGTTGCGCTTGTATATGGCCTGACGTTCCTTGGCAAGAAGGGCAATGGGGATCATTCCCGCGATCACCATCACGGCCGGTTAAGAGACAGTGCGGTACGCAGACGCCACCAGTAAAGCTTCCCGTCTGCGCGAGGCGTCTACGATATACCTCCTTGTTAAGAGCGTCAGCCCATACCTCAGCGTCGTAGAGCAGGACAGACTGCGTTGAACTCATCAGGAGACGTCGCCTGCTAGACGTAGGACCCCCAATGTTTGCCATAAGCCGACTTAACTCCGAAACTCCAGCCGCAGCCTTGTTCGCTGCTGTTTTGATTTGCTCAGAGAAGCTCATATTTGAGTCAACAGTCAACCCGAGGTACTTTACGGCTGATTTTGACTCGATTATCGACTCGCCCAACGATATGGGACGTAGAGTCGGAATTCTCTTTTTAGTCAGGATGATTACTTCGGCTTTTTCCAGTGCAAGGTTGAAACCATGAGTAGTCATCCATCCGCTTACCCGTCGTATCAATATGCTGAGTGTGCTTTGCGCCTGTTCGACTGTGCGTCCAGCAACAAGCGCTGTATAGCCGACCAGGCGCGACTCTTCTGGCATTTGAGTTTAAGTAGACTGTCATAGGTAGCGTTCCAGAGGTCCGGCCCTAGGATGGATCCCTGTGCTTCCCCCGACGTGACCTCCATCCACCTTTGACCCTCTAGTGTTTAATAGAGGGGGATAAATCTCCGGTAGCGCGTATCGCTTCAGCGAGTCTACTTCTGATGAGCTTTTCGAGCACTTTCCCAGCAGCGTCAAGCATACATAGTGGGCGGTATGAAGAAGGCAATTCGGGGTCGCCTTTCCCTTTATGGATCAGCGCAAGCCTCGCAACCTTCCAACGAGCAGGGAAGATGCCCTCTTTCAGGCAAGCGTCGAATGCGCCGAGCAGTAGGTCTGGCCGGTGTTGGAATATCAGTTTGTATACCTCTGCTGAAATACAATGCAATGACTTTAAAGCCATGCAGAAGGTGTTGTCTATTATGCCAGGCGGTGTTTGTTCAATAGCGGAAGCAGAATTTTAACGTTGAGATTGTCCTTCTTCCAAGGAAGACGCCTTTATTAATAGTGTTTGAAGCAATACCGGAATTTCCGAGGTTGTCTCAAAATAGCCAAAAGGAGATATAAACAACACAGGTAACTCCAAGTTTTTTGTAGAGAGGCTGGGTCCGAAAATGCAGTTAATTCGACCAAGCAGGATTGACTTATTTTGTATTCAAATAAAAACCTTTAGCCCACAACGGAAAAATCTTTTTCCTTTTTTCATTTTCATTTTTGTTTTATTTAATAAGGTCCTTTTTCCCAATATATCAATCCTTTTTGTTTCAATGCAATCAAAATAGTGGAGTTTTTTCTAATGCATTATAGTGAGCTGTAAAGATTGTTTGCTTCTAGATAATAACGGCAATAATTTCAACTGTCAGCTTTAATTCCGAAGCAATCTTTCAACCGCAACTGTCCTCCGTTCCAGAATGCCGCTACACATTGAAAACAACGTATCCGTAACGTAATGCTCAATTTGATAGCGTGTCACAGTGAATCCTATGCAAATTCATAAAAATTAATAGCCTTAGTGTTGGAACAACAGAGTCATTAATTTTTTGTTCTCTGGAACTACCACTACCTTTTCCGAGTTTTTCCTGCTGTAGCTGGAAATCAAAGCTGTTCAAAAGGTGAAGCTCCTGACATCGCTGTTAATTATTCATATCAAGGCGGAAATAGATGGTTGGGTACAGGCTACAAATTACAAAAGGAAGACGGGCACAGTCAGCAACCAGAACTTATACTGACGATGATTTTACTTAAATGAAGAAGGGAAATGGAGGAAACGACGGAAGCAGCAGCTAGACGGGAGGTGAGCATAGTTTACGCACCGATGAAGCCATCACGGACTTTATCTGAACTTTAGCTGATTTCGTGTTACGTCCTTTTTCATTTTTCGTTGGCTTTTCTTCCTTTCCATAGAAGCTGCTTTCACCCCGGACCTAGTATTAAGATGTTGAGAGCTGCCGCATGCACGAACTTATTAAATATGAATAAAGAATTTGTTTCATTGATCATGATGAGGGAGAAAAATCTAAAATACGGGTCTCGATTCTATCTCAGTTTTTTGTTATGTGAATGATTATTTCAGATATCAAATTCGAAACTGTGACCATACAACAATAGCAGAACCATCTCCATTATGTCAGCGTTCCCATGAAAACTCTACCAAATCCCAAATACTGAAGCCGGATATTCCACAAACCGTTTTCACGCTGAAGGCAACTGGAAGTGTTTACTCGCAAACACTTTAAGGATACGGAAATTCTGCTTTGAGCTGAGCCACCTGGCCCCATCAGACAGCAACACTGCTTCATCCATTAGACAACTTAAATGATAATTTTTTCGATATCTTTGTTGCTGTTGCCTCACCACTGCCGTGTACCTATCGCAAAATCCACGGGGGCGTGAATCATCAAGTCGGTTTTCCTTCCCAGGTGTAAACATTAATTTCCTGGCACAACGACTCTGTGTACTTTTCCCAAGGTGCTTTTTGTGCTTTTCCCATTGTCAATAAACTCTGTCTTCGATAGCATCCCTGCAATCTTCTGTTTCTATGCAAATAAGGGAAATAATTACATTTTTGAGCAGAAACATTGAAGTTTTGTGGCTTGACTTTCTATCCTGTGCTCTGTTTGCTGTCGAGATGGCAGAGTAGCAAGGCGAAATGAGCGTGAGGATTCGGATATAAGCGTGTGATAGTCCTGAACTGACTGTTCTGATGTCCGTCAAAGGCAGCGGATTCTAAAGAGGACCAACTTGATTATCAACAGCTGCTACTTTGACAGGAATCTTCTGAAATCTCTTTTAGCCCCAAATTGTTCCTGCGTTCATTTGCACAAGTCGACAAACATTCAGTGGACGTACCGCTAGACAGGATAGAATACCTAACCTTGTTTACGTCCTGTCTGCATGAGGTGAGGTTTTAATTGTTTGTCTCTGAGTTTTTCAGCACCGGTCTCCAGACTTAATGCTCCCCCAATACTTCCCGCGGGAGCCATTGTCGTTGGCATATCATCATGTTTCTATGATATTTACATTTGACAGCTTCAAGGACTTGTGGTTAAGATTTTTGACTTGATGGGGACAAATGCAGAGGGGGACTAATTCGACTTTTTAGCTGAAAAGAGCGGATAGCATTATATGTTCAAATGGTATGCTGCTCCCCGAATAAATCCCTATTACAATTGCTCTCTTGGTAGGTAGGAAGGAAGATAACTCCATGGTCTCAATCGTATGTATTTTTAAAGAACAAGAGACTAGAATTACGCAAAACAAAGGTTGTTAGTAATAACAGGATTTTCAACACGGACTGATACTGAACGTATTTGGACACTGGGACAGCTCTATTATCTTTTTTTAGATTTTTCTGTTGGGTAGTTTCTGGGAATAAATCCGTGAAAGAAATTTCGACTTTGTAGCTTCGCACTGACCACCTTTACAACAAATGTCAAATTTAAGACCGGTTTTGCAAAGTATTAACAGAGGTTGCAACTCCTTCTCCTACATGCATACGTTCAACGTAACCCTACTCAATCTCCCCCCACTTCCATCAATTTAGCTGACTTTATTACCAACTTCTCATATCAATCCTACTACTTACTCGGTTTTTACTTCTTTTCCGTGGTTTCCACCTTGACCACTGCCCTCTCTACGCTTCTTATTGGTGTATGCTGCTCCGAGTCTTTCGTCGTCCTCTACTTACACTTTGGATGAGTTCCTCGTTGGTAAACTTGACACTAATATCGGATCAGGTTTTGACCTTTTCTTTGTTAACAGCAAAAAACGCATCTCCCACCCGTTATATATATGATCATCTTTGACGAAAATTCGAGACTTTCGTATATTACTTTCCTCATCTTTGGAAAGAGGCCTTTATTACCCCTATCCTTAAAAACGGGGACCTCATTCATCTCTTTCAAACTACCGTCCTATCCCTCTCCTCCATTTTTGCTTCAAAATTCTCAGGCTTTTGATGTGTTTAATCACAATATTCTTCATTACAAACTATCTCTACTCATTTTCAATTACCTCGTAGCTTTCCGCTGACTATCAGATCAGTTTCTTTCTAGGTTACTCTTCCGTTTCTCCCTCTCTTTCTTCTAGCTTCTGTCAACGCTCTATATTAAGCTCCCAATTTTTTATTAACGATATCTAGCAACTTGCCCTGGTTTACTTTACGTAGATGACCTTAAGTTAGCAGCTTCGTTCGAACTAGAGAGACGAACTAAGAGACATTTAAAAGAAATTGAAATAATAAACCGGGGTAGAGAAACAGATATTAATTCTCCAGTCGCACGGCATATTGTGGAACATGACCATCAAATACAGAGGATGACAGTGCTTAAAGAGACCAAACGCAACAAATTGGACCACTTCCAGAGTTTCTTCATTGAAAAGAGCCTCAAGAGGACTCTTTGAATACAGACATGAGTAACGCGCTCTCATATCTATATTCATTGCTCCCATAACGCCCATATGTAAATTAAGATATAAGTAAGGTGTAGTCATTAAGACAACTAGGTTAGTGTATATTTAGATTAAAGACCTTTCTGGGCTTATTCCGCTGAAATACGTGTTCAGAAAAATATAAGTATCCCATTGATTTAAAGGGAAATTTGTCTCTCTATTTGTTGAACCTTAAGTTGATCGCCTCTGATCTCTCTTCCCTGGACTGTGCTCCTAAATACTATCCGTTGGTGCCCAGTGAACAAACTGACATTAAATGTCAACAAGCGTCGATCGATGTGGCACCCGCTTAAGGGGGTCATCCCGTGTGAATGCCGTTTTTTTTGGCGTTTTTTAGAAATTTTTTGTGAAGAACTGGATAAAGATACAAATACGAATTTTTCACCACAGATTTAATAATATCTTGAGCGTATATAGTAATTTTTCCAGCCCCATGGCATAGTTCGTTAGTGAAATATAGAGCAATCGATACACCCATCTCCAAAAAAAGTTGTTTTTCTGCTGCCACTCTAGAGGGCGCAGCGATCATCTTACAGAAAAAAAGTAAACGGAATTTTAACGTCCAGACTTAACTACAGTCCGCAAACTAGGATTATTAAAAGATATTAAAAACTAAATTTTCGGTACCTTAATAAATTTATTTTTTAATTTTGGTGTCTTTTTACGGCTTCTTCAATGAATAAAAAAAAACTACTGAATGAATCGCAATTATCCTAGTTTGCGGACCGTAGAAATATGTTCTGAATAAGTCCTGCAAATTTTAAAGAATTTCGTTGAAAAAAAGCAATGCGATTTTTAGCCGTAAAACCTTAACTGACCATTAATCTATTATACCTAGTCCATAAACATTAGGTTTCTTGAAGAAACACATGTACGGCCTTGGTTTCAATTCCTGTCCTTTTAGCGAAGTTATACGAATGTCATTCGGATCGATAAATACCCGCTTTATTACGGCGATCGACATAAATCTAGCATGTGACTTATCATGTGCTTAACACTATAATTTCTGAACGACTCCGAATATTAAAAAATCACTTTGCCCATATGTTCTACACTATATCTAGGTTGATGCCAAAAAAAAAAGATTCGATTCGGCCGATCCGACGCACGGGATGACCCCCTTAAACCCTCCAACCATCCTTTTCCTATATTTTTAGTAGATAACTCCGATCACTACTGAGCTCTTCTCAAGTTCTGGGTATAACCTTCGATGCAAAACTTCATTTCAATTCTCATTGCGTTATTATTGACCGCGCTTTGTAAAGTCTGGCTGATCCGCCCACCGTAATCTATTGAGCCGAATTTTATTCACAACCTCACGGTCATGATATCGGTCATAAATTTCGTCATTATGGAGGCTACGAAATCGTCCATCCTCATGTGGTGGGCCAAACATTCTTCGGAATATTTTTCTCTCAAACGCGGCCAAGAGTTCGCAATTCTTCTTGCTAAGAACCCAAGTCTCCGAGGAATACAGTACTAGCTTTGGCCCTATGGTGAGATGATTCGAGGGAAATAGACTCGCCAGACTCGCGTTGATCAGTAAAGGTAAAGGAGACCCGGAGCTCCCGTCTGCATACCGACCGCTGTGTATGCTTGACACGGCCGGAAAAGTGCCCGAGAAGCTCATCAGGGGTAGACTCGCTAAAGCGATCCGTGCTGCCGGGGAGTTATCCGCAAGGCAGTTCGGGTTTAGAACAGGGAAATCTACAGTGCATTCTGTTATGGAGGTCGTAGATGCGTTTAATCGAGCCGGGGCACACAGCCGCCGATCTCGACGGATAGTGCTCCTCATAACGCTTGATGTCAGAAATGCCTTCAATTCCGTAAGATGGACAGATATGCTAGGCACACTAGAGAACTCCTTTCACGTGCCAAGCTATTTCTTGCGGATATTGAGGGATTATCTGAAAGACCGCTCCCTGTTCTATGAGACGCTAGAGGGCCAGAGGAGGATGGAAATCACGTCGGGAGTAGCGCAGGGATCCATCCTAGGGCCGAACCTCTGGAACGCTTCCTACGATAGCCTGCTGAGACTCGATATGCCTGAAGAGTCGCGCCTGGTCGGTTATGCAGACGACGTTGCGGAACTTGTTGCCGGACGCACTGTTGAACAGGCGCAAAGCAGACTTGGCATATTGATGCGAAGTCTGCTTTGCGGATTGATGACTGCTCACGGTTTCAACCTTGCACTGGAAAAAAGCGAAGTAGTCATTCGTTAATCATAGTTAGTCATATCGATCGGCGAGTTGACTATAGAATCAAAACCAGCGATTAAATACCTTGGTTTAATGTTCGACTCGAAGATGAGCTTCTTCGAGCAAATCAAAGCAGTCGCGGACAGGGCTGCAGCAGGAGTCGCGGCCTTGAGTCGGCTAATGGCGAATGTCGGCGGCCCTATATCAACTAGGAGACGTCTCCTCATGGGAGCAACGCAGTCCGTCCTTTTCTATGGTGCGGATGTATGGGCTGATGCCCTTGACAAGGAGGTGCATCGTAAACGCCTCGCTCAAGTGCAGAGGCGGGGAGCTTTGCGAGTGGCGTCTGCTTATTGCACCGTCTCCGAACCGACTGTGATGGTGATTGCGGGAGTGATCCCCATTGCCCTCCTTGCCAAGGAGCGCAAAGCTATCTATCGCCGTAAGGGCGAAAACTTAAGAGAAGTGGTTGCCCGTGAAGAACGTCAACGCACCCTTAACGAGTGGTAACTTTCTTGGCAAAATGAGCCAAGGGGCAAGTGGACTGCGCGGCTCATCAACAAATTAGACCCATGGTTGAACAGAAAGCACGGTGAGATTGATTACTTCCTTACCCAACTTCTAAGTGGGCATGGAGGTTTTCAGTCTTACCTGCACAGGGTTGGGAGGCACGATCTCCTGATTGTGTGTTCTGCAATAGAGTGGCGGATGACGCTGAACACACCTTTTTCTCTTGCGAGAGGTGGGACGGCCTCCGCTAGCAGCTTTATGCAGACACAGGGGAGCTCTCTCCAGACAACATTGTCTGAGAGATGCTGAAGAGCGCTGGCAGCTGAAATCGTATTGTGCATTATGTTCGGGCTCTTCTTACTACGAAGAAGATTGATCTCGACCGGCAGAGGGATCGAACGGTAAGGGGTTCCCTGAACTAACAACTTCCTTCTTCCCCTCCCCTCCCGTTGGTGAAAGGAATTCCCTGACTTGAAGGCTCCCAAAGCCAGGAGAGCGTGTGTCAAATGGTTCCAGGCTAGTTCTCTGATGGCAGGAAGGTGTTTAGTTGGTAGTCCGCCAGCGTGCTGTTGCGGGAGTCCAACACTCTATGCGTAAACGCATTCACCTACCCTACTCCCAAAAAAAAAAAAAATACTATCAGACTCGGCCTTAAAGTCGATTAAAACTGGTGATGATTTGCCTGGAGTAAAGTCTCTTTGGTATGAGCCAATGATGTTCTGGGCGTATGGGGATATCCGACCTAGCAAGATAGCGGAGAATATCTTATAGATGGTACTTAGAAACTTGATATCTCTATAATTGCTGCATTGCGTGACATAGCCCTTTTTATGTATGGCACAGATTGCTAGTCACCAGGCATTGATTCGTTGAGGTAATTGGTTACCTCCATATTTGCCCAATTCGGCTCTAACTTCATCGACTCAAGTTCAAAGACTTGTTAGTTCCCGCAGGCTTCCTTTTCCAGTCTGTGAAGTCGCTTCTCCGCTCGTCGGAATTCGTGATAAGTCTCCGCGCATGACAGCTTCCTTTGAAAATGCAACATTCCTGGGTATGTGGCATTCTTCGGTTCTGTTGCACCAGCTGTTCCGACTCTTTTTGCGACTGGGTTCAAGTATGTTTGTGGCCGTATTTATGATATCGTTCTTCATGTGATTGTCAAGATGATTCGTCTCCAAGATTCCTGTTGACCGCCTTCCGCGTAAACCAGGCGATTCCAACAACAATTTCGTGCGACACTGCTAATTGAATAATCCGTTGTCCGTTATCATTTGTATTTTTATGTAGGCTATGAGAGCCAAGGAATCGCCTGAATACGAGCTCCATTGCTACTTGGATATTAAAATCACTAAGTATGATTTTGATATCATATTTTGGACAAGCTTCAAGAGTCGGCTCAACTGCCTCGTAGAAGGTATCCTTCTCGGGCTCTGCAATCTCCTCTGTTGGGGCGTGGACGTTAATGAGGTTTATATTTGTAAATTTGCCTCTGAAGCGCAGAGTGCCTACCTTTTGACTTATATTTTCAAAGCCGATAACAACAGGTTTCATTTTTCGCCTGACTAGGAAACTGACTCCGAGCACAGGGTTTAGTGGATGGCCACTATAATACATGGTGGGTGGAACGGAAAATCGGCCAGCTGTTTGGCAGTTCCTTCTCTGTGCAGGGAGCGCACGTTCCATGAGAAAATGGGCAAATCATTACCCCCGTTTCGTTACGAGTTCGTCGTTGTGTTGTCAGTCCAGTCCGAGACTCCTTTTGTGTTTTCGTAACAAGTTCTTTTGCGTATAGAGTTGTCAGCCCTACGCAACCGTTAACCCGAAGGACAAGTTGGTACAATTGGCCTCTTTTTTGGCGCGGGAGACTCAACTCCATCCTTCTGTGTCTGCAGCTTTTTGTTAAGAAAGAGCTCCCAGCAATCACCACTTCGAGTTGGAGAAAGGGGTTTGGTAGTAGAGCTGTTGGTATTGGTTTAGCAGGCGTTTCCCAGGTTTTATGGTCTATCGTGGGTAACAATCCACATTACGCCTTGGGACCTTTACTACCCTTTGACGACCGTTTCTTAAATTAAACAAGTTAAATTAAATAAGAATGGGGTAACTTTCTTGTTCCGTCTTTTTGGTGCGGCGATTGTGTCTCTGCCTTTGTACTCACTGATGTTCGGCAATTATTACCTTCAAGGTGGTTAATTGAGCGCTATAACGTCGTTCCCACTTGAATTATGTGCACCTAGTTTCCCTTTAGCTCCTCGACAACCGGATCCACGGCCCCAGAATGCACGTTTTCTGCCACTTCAGTAATCATATGCAGTTTAGGTTTGGTGGGGTTATCTGAACGCGAGAGAAGAGCCGACAACATCTTTTTTCGGGTATGATGCTAATGATCGTAACACCAACGGTGAAGGGTTGGTAGACTACTACAGGGAGTACTACTTGCAGTGAATATCCTCAACAATAGCTTCTGATGCAGTACATACGCAACAGAGGATAGCAGCAACCTCATATCATGTTAATGTTATTTCCTGAAGTACATGCTGTAAAGTCATACCAGTCGTAAAAGTCAGAGTTTCTCGTAGAAGGCCTGTCTAATCAACGCAATATGTGGATTTGGAAAATTATTTTGTAACGGTACAAAGAACACCTTGAAAGCTCGTTCCATCGGAATTACGCTGTTTTCAGCGCTGAAACCTCCTAAACCGGCCACGAATTCGGCGCCTGCTCTTCATCAATTTCAAGAAAACTTTCAATACTGGAAGAGGTTGAAATCGAAACCATACTTTGATAGCATTGCGCCTTGCCGACGATATTTTTCCTTCGTGTTATCGGTAGCTTTCTCCATGCAGTCCTATGTATCTGGATGACAATTTCGATAGACTATGGCGTCTTTCAACAGATATCCCGACTATCCAAATTCTTACTTGCTTTCTTGCCGAGTTATGAATTTTGGCCAAGTGACTGAAGAAGCGGGTGAAGTCGGACTGGCAATAATCAGCAACGGATGCAAGGTTCTTAGTTCGACTGATCATCACTTCTCTTATTTATATTAAGGGAGGAAACTACATCAGAAGGCCCTTTTTAAGTACTTATTTGAGGTTTTTGTTAGGTGGGAGGAATTATTCGGAATTCAATCAAATTTGGACATTATATTAGTAATATTCGGAGCAATATTTGAGAGAAGTTTAAGCTAAAAATAAAAGAGTTAGGCGGCAATATTCTCCTGAATGTCGTAACTGGAGTTTTCCAGCTGCAGGAAGTGTAGTGACTCTCATTTTTATCTGAAACCAAAAAGCTTTTAACATTACATCACCAATTTATTTTCTAACCTCAATGCAGTTGAAAATAATTCAAATCAAAAATTTTGCAGGTCTTGAAAAAAAAATCGCTTTTCCCAATTTTTTTCCACTGATAACGCAAAAAGGCACCGTTAAAAGTATGATTTCATACCAAATGTTGGTTCATATTCTTTGTAAAGAGTCATACTTCCAAATTTCACAATGATCGTTTCATTACTTTTTGAGCTAGAAATCCCGCAAATATGTAAAACGCCGTTGTGAGCATTTTGTGTGTCTAGATGGCGTTGTTTCTACTGATAGTGGTTTTGATCGAAAACTGGAAACCGACTATTTCAACTACAGCATCAAATTGAGATTGTTTCGTCCCAGAAAACCACGTCGAGTTACAAGTCGGATGTCTAATGTCACGTTGACTTGAAGAAGAAAGTGGCACTCGATAAATGACACATTATAAAAGACCGACAAATCTATTACCATTTATGCCATGCATGCGATCTTAGAATAGTTTCCGACTGGGTTGTTCTAGAAGTACGAACAAGTGAAAAGAACATATTGTATATAGAGGCGTGCAATCTTCTCGGGAAGAGTTAGAGGACCTGAAGCATATTTCAATAAACCAGCAGCGATGACATTATTTACATATTTACATACGGAAGATTCGTCTCCCGACGAATTGCTTGAATTTTTATGGTGGAAGAAAAGCATTGCGCATATTTGACGTTCTTCAATCACTTCGCAATATTCCAAAAATGTAAAGCCAACGGTAGTGTTGAGCGGGTTCATTATACTATATTGGAAGTAAATCAGACCTAAAATAGAAACTATACTCTCAAGGAGATCATCGATATCATTGTAAACAAATAATAACAACTGGTTGACGGTTTCTTTCCAAGAGAGTTGCCTCTGGCTTGGTACGAAACCGTAGCTGTCTTCGCATCTCTTTTACTTTTTGAATTTTAGGTGTTAAACTCAAAAAAAAAACAAGTCGGAATACCGGAAGCTCGCGCTTCGGGTATAAAGGTTTTGTGTTCATCTTATGTAAGAGACGCACATTTCTCTGTCCGTATATAGCTACAAATCCAACATAATCCTTCATATTTTTCCAAACTACGAGACATACGTACATATTAGAGCCATAGATATCACGCTCACCCTAAACAAACAAACTGCCTATTACCTGCTGTACACATATATGCACGTATCTAAATTTATCGTACCCATATTTCCGATTTACGTCTTATATCTATCTGAATTAGGCACTAGCCGCAAAGTTCATTAGCACGCATATATTATATACCTACATATATACATGTCTGGTTGACAAATAACTAAAAAACTAAAACAAAATAATTGTCTGCGACCCAATTCATAAGAATTCATTTCGTTGTGGTATTGACGAATTGATATGTGATGATGACGTCATGCGGGTTGTAGAGTGCACGAAATTCACAAAAAATTGTAAAGTTTCACCCCCAATAACTTTGTTAATAATAGTTGGATTTTCTTCAAACTTGACCGAACTGTGCACTATATTCTTCATTATACGCATGCCATATTTTGTACTTCTGGGATGAACATAAGGGGGGGTGCCGGGTAAATTTCTAAAATGTGGAAATATACTATTATTAACTTTATTTGTGCAGATATCGGAACCGGATATATTTTGAGGCCTAGATTTCGTAGAGATGCATCACTGTGATTTTTTTCAGATTTTTCGGTTGGATAGGTTCTGAGAACGAGACCTGTTACACTTTTTGTGGGTCATATTTTGAACCCTCACTCCCCTACGTTTCATCTAATATCAAATATTGAACCAGATTCGGAAAGTACTAATTGAGACCTTTCATTTGATACCCTACTTGGCTACATTCTGTGAAAAAAAAATTTGCACCCTCCATTCACATGTACGGAGAGCCCCCCTTAAACTTAACGCAAGATGGCGCCACTTACTGCATGTAAAGGGATCACCAGATTACATACTCTCACCAATTTTCGTGACAATCGGTCTAGCCGTTTCCGAATAAATCGGGTGTGACAGACAGACAGACAGACAGACAGACAGACAGACAGACAGACAGACAGACGGACAGACGGACAGACAGACACCGTCACCATTCTAATAAGGTTTTGTTTCACACAAAACCTTAAAAAGAGTCTGTGCACCATAAAGAGTGGAAGCAAGTTGTTCTCTATTTGGGCCGGTCCGGCATTAAGTGGATGCGAACTTAGGACTCCCCAATTTCTAAAAAAATGTCTAGCTCGAACTGTCAGTCTGAGGGGTCATCGCACTATCTCTACATCATTAATGGGCAGAAATGATGACGCTTAGGAATGGTCGATACGCTACGTCCCATTTAGTGATGAATGGCCTTAAGGTAATGAGCGCAGCATGCGATTATCGGGTTGAAAGTGCAAGTATTTTCCTATTCACCTGTGCATTTCGCTACGAGACCATTTTTTAATCAATGTCTTAAATTGTAATCAATTATATCTTATCATCTATTAAAGGGAGACCAAGAGTGTTTATTACTTCATATCTTTATTATGTATCCTTCTAAATTATTTGCCTATAAAATGTGTACCCCTTCAAAGATGAATAAACTTTCTTTCCAAGGTTTTCGGAAGTATGTAAATACTCTTCTGAGAAAATAAGGGCAACGGCACTTGATAATGCCGTACTCCTTCAAATAATCTTTTCAAACATTCACTACATGAGTCCTTGAAAACTCTCTTAACTCGTTTAATTTACCACTCCGAACTCTTAGGATTAGGTGGAATTCAATTTTGGGTTTGAAGTTGCTTTGCAGTTACTTCCTGTAAACAAATTGCCAGTTTAGGAAAAAGTTTGACTGTTTTTAGATATTTTTCTTTCGAGGGGTTCTGTTGGAAATTCTTGTCTAAACTTTTCCGCATATTTTCAAATAGTATACATATGTAAATGCTGTATTTATATTCGCTTGGTTAAATTATCTTATCTCGTTGAAAAATTTATTGGTCATTTTTGTGAAATTTTATAGCCATACACAATAATTATATATAAAACAATTACTGTATGTATTAATGATATCTCCTCTTGTTATTTCCCCGGTGTCTGCATATAACTGTTCAATAATGGCATCCCACCTTCCGCAACAAAAAAAGATATGATTGGCGTCATGCGCCAACTCGATCTTATGCAGGTAAGACTGAAAATCTTCATGTCTACTTAGAAGCTAAGTAAGCGAGCAGGAGCAGCCACCCCCTTTGAGTGTCTTGTAGATAGCTTTATGTCCCTTAGCAAAGAATGCAATGGGAACCATTCCCGCGATTACCATCACAGCCGCTTCCAAGACTGTTCGATAGACAAACGCGACCCCAAATTTCCTCGTCTTTGCACTTGCGCAAGGCGCTTACGATACATCTCGTTGGCAAAGGCATTAGTCCATTAATTTGTGTCATAAAGCAGAACGGACTGCGTCGCACTCGTAAGAAGACGTTCTAAACGTTGTTCAGTTTCCGTCATCTACCAGTCCATAGAAGGATTGTCGTTGTTGGGTGACCTCCTGCGGGGAAGTCTCAATAGGCTGCCATTAAGAGGTTCACTACTGAATTTGTGACAGTAAAAGCTGCAATGCCACCATCACTGAAGAGGAATCTCTCAATGCACACCCTCGTGATATTCCACGCGCAAGGAGAACACCGGACTGGTGTTGGCCGACAAATAGCATTTCTCACTTCGACCGCGATGTGTTGGTGGTCATTTACTGGGAAGTCTTCCAGAACTCACAATCCACTCACTGACGGCCTCAGTGATTCTGATACAAGCGTTACGTCGGCGATGTTTCCTTCGGTGCCTGAAACTAAGAGTCCAATTGTAGCCGCTATCTCCAGTATCCGTTTCCTTCTGGAATCTGGGCCCAAACACCTTAGCATTGAAGTCACCTACAATGAGTTTCTGCCCTTCAGTGTTCAAAAGGACGACTTCCAGAGCATGAAGCCCGCACCTTCATTTGGTGTTTCATAAACGCTAAAAAAACCGGATCCTTAAACGCCGAGAACAGACAAAGCCATCTCTCGACTTCGGATATAGATGTTACGGAGTGTAAACCTTGTTCCAGTACTGCTCGCTAATTAGCACTAGATCGGCTTTTACCTCTACAGCGAACTGTGCTTCCAATTAGTGCGCAGTTGCATTCCGATCCTTGTTAATTTCTAGATAACCGATTATGTTAGCCACGCACTACCTCTGAAGACAGGACACGGCCCAAGCCTGCCTTGGGTGCAATTCTCTTTTAGTTTCAAGTGTTCGCTTTGTGACCTACCTGACAACATCTGCACCATGGTGCTCTTCTGAACGATTTCAGGCAGGTTTTTGGCATGCACCTAATCAATAGCTCCCATAACCTTGTCTCGTTAGTTGTCTAATTCCTAATTCAACTATTACTCCACCACCCTTCGTTTCTCGTAGAGATACTTCCGCTACACTATTTTTGAGCTTGACCTTATTACGGCTCTCGGTGAGAAATTTCACCAATGTTTTGACTTCCGTTAGTCTAATTGGCGGAGCCGACGATCTAGTCTCCCATTCCCTCATTCGTGCCTGCCTTGGCTTAGAGAGACAGTTTCGTAACAGCATGGCGTGATGTTTGCTTTGTCTTCCTTTACCTTCCTTTTTTGAGCCCTCGAGGCTAATTGGATGCAGTCTCCACATGAATTTTTTCTCTTTGCGCTTTTTCCCCAGTTTGCTTTATAAAGGACTACTTGCGGTTTTTTAGCCGATTACGGTGCTCTCAGCGGGAAGCAATTATCTTCATGTCCGTCTGTAAAGGGAAATGCGATGCAGGTATTCTTCCACTTCCAATACCCTCGTTTTTCAGCCCTTTCCAGGCGCGATTTATAAGAAGGTTGCAGACCACATGTGCATTACAACTGCAGTGCATTTTCTGATAAGTCTCTATTCTTTGAATTTAACAAGGACAGCCGATCGCGCTCCTACTTGGCTTATATCTGAATCCACCTGCTCATTTTCATGGATTTTCTGTAGGCTTCTTTCTGGAACATGCGCACTGCAAAGTGCCGCAACGGCAGTCGCATCATTTCGCTTGCTGCCCGTTTCAATGGGATCCGCGGTAAGCGACTCTTTTCGTATTGCGACCGAATGCTAACTTCTCCCCATTCACCACTATTTCATCAATTTTATTTTTTTGAACTCCAATGGGCGCACCCTCGGAGAGAAACTTCCTTCCCGAGTTCCTTCAGGCGTGACCAATGCTAAGTTGATCTCTGAACTCACGGACGCATTAGCATTCGTTCGGCACGACGCAAACTACTAATATCCGTTAACTGTGCACTAAATAATTAGGCCTCAATCAGGTTGTCCCCTGATACATATCACAAATACCACCTTGACAGAGCTAGGGTCACATCGATGTTGCAGAAAACTATTGACGGCTACGAGGCTGGTAGCCCTCAGCAAGAAACTTGGCTATTATCTAGGACCTCGGGGACGCCGCTCTCCGTAACGTGAGCGACCCGTTTAAGATCGCTAAAGACCCCAAAGGAGGATGTACCACTCGTAAGAAGTATGGACGTTAAGAACCTAAGTCTGTATTGAAATTAACTACTACAATGATCTTTTTGGGTAACAAACCATGAGGTACATCAACTGATTAAATTAGCCAGGTCTCCCTTACACCCTCGCCCCCCCCGTCATGATTTAATCTAGGCGGACTGTCCGCATTCAAATGAAGATTATCATCTGGTTTGGAGCATAATATAGGGTTAGAGGCTTGAAGATTTTCTCCCAGCTAAATGAAATATTACATAATTTCGACGCCATCTCTGCTTATTCTATGATCTTATTTCAGGTAATGGACAAAATAACACAATGTTCAGTAGTTCTGTCGAGGTGCCAGTATATCTGTAGAATGCAGTACCAGGAATTAACTGTTGAAGGTATCAGAGACCAGTAGCCTCTGGTTCAGGCGCCTCACATTTTTCCTACAAATTTGCTGCGACTGCTTAGATTGCTGTATAGTCTGCAGCACCGCCTGCTGTACAGCTGGCCACTGAAACTATATCGAAATAGGCTCCAAAGTTGTTTCGTTTCGGTGCGCCTTCAGCGGGAGAACGTTCCCTGCGTTGCACTCAATTCAAATACTTTATCTATTAGCATCAGTGGTTCCAGGTCAAAGGCAATCACGCTCTCGGTATGTTTTCAACTTTTCGATCTCCTTCAATAATATGCACTCTCTTCTCCTATATGCCTGCGCTCTTATCCAGATTGGTTCACCACGGAGGTTCACTGGAACCTTTGCTTAAGCACTATGGGCGAACCTTACTTATGTTATTCTCTGCGAAATGACTGATCAAAGTAACGCATGCGCCATTATTGATGAGACTTGGTACCACAGACACTCGGTATTCTCGTAACCTCATTAAATTGTTCCCCCTTCTATGTCTTTTATTGGCTGTCAATTCCAAAAAAAAACAATCTTTTGATCTACGGTATCCTGTTCTTATTTGTCCTCCGTGTTTGGTTTCTTACCTCCTGCTCCATTCACGCCTCTTATAAGCTGAGACTGTTACGAGTTTCTTGCCGTGCATCTCTTCGCTTGCTAGCAAAGAAAAGGTTGTGGATCCATTTCGGCAGGGTGTCCTGTTGACTGCCGTATCGCCCCAGAAGATATGCCTCGAATTGAGGTCGCCTCGGTGGTGAGGTATTTAGACTTAATCTTGATATTGCGCGTGTTTTCCAAGTCTTGGCTCAGTTACTCAGCACGGGAGCTTTATTTGAAATAGAAGGAGACCATCAACATTCACCTTTTTTCTGTTGCGTTCACTGCTCGGACCACTTCGCGGATTAGTCTGGTAAGACTCGACATGCTAGAAATATCGCGTTTGGTCTTTAATGCAGATGACTTTGCAGCATTTATTTCCGGGCGCACTATTGAGCAGGCATAAAGATTGCTTGGCATATTGATGGGAAAAACCAAAGTAGTCATCTTTACCGGAAAGAGAGTCCCGACCATGCGCTCCGCCCTCCTGCGTATAGGCTGGAGCCCTAGGCAACAACGTGATGGTGATCGCGGAAGTGATCACCATGGTCCTCCTTGCTACGGAATTAAAGCTATCTACAGTCACAGTGGAGAGGACTTCAGAGAGCTAATTGCCGTGAAGGATGTCAACGTGCACTAAACGAATTGCAACTCTGTTGGCAAAAGGAGTCAAAATGTAAATAGACTGAGTGGCTCTTCGGCAATTTACATCCGTGGCAAAACAAAACCTTATTAAAATCGGTTCAATGTTTGCCTGTCTGTCTGTCCGTGTGTCTGTCTCTTTGTCTGTCACAGACACTTTTCTCAGAAACGGCTATACCGATTAACACGAAATTTGGTGAGAAGGTGGGACCCCCAGACACGCAGTGAGTGATATCCTTCTACATTGAGATTTAGGGGGGGGCGGCGGGTCCCCATACATGTAAAAGGGGGGTGTAACATTTTTTTTCAAAAAATATAGTTATGCAGGGTATCAAATGAAAGGTTTTAATTAGTATTTTTGGCAGCCGGTCTTAGTTTTGAGATTTGTTAGAAAGGCGGGGAGTGGAAGGGGTGGAAAGTGTTGATTTCTTTCACGGACCCATTCTCAGAAACTACCCAACCGAAAAATCTGAAAAAAATCATGAAGCTGACTCTATATGGTGCCCAGGCTTCAAAATACTCTCCAGTTTGATCAAAATCATACCATTAGTAACAAAGTTACAGTAGCTAAAAGTTGCCTTTACCGTATAAATTTACAACCCGAAGTACTAAATCTGACATGCTAAATGCATATTCTTAACGGGCTACATACAAATGGGATAGTTCTACACTCAAATATACTCACAGAAGAAGCAAACAAAACCTTTCATACCTGAAGCGCCCAGCTTCCGGTTTCCCGACTTGTTTTCAGAGTGTTCTTTTGGATAGGTTCTGAGAATAGCCGCTTAATTGAAGTGACACCTTCATGGCCCCCTTACTCCCCGTTTCGAAATCAGCTTTAAAACTAAGACTAACTAACTAATCGAGTTCGACTGCTTCGGAAACTGAACCCTTTCTTCTTTGAGGACTGCCAACTCCTCCTGTAGTTGAAAGGCGAGTGCCCGCTGGCCATGAACGCCTTGTGCTCCTTCCGCTCAGGAATTTAGCATTGAAGGACTATGTTCTCCGCGGGCTTCTTTGCGGGGCCCGAAATATCCTCCATTTCCGACGGCTTCCGTATGGGCTCCATTTGCTTTCTCTCAAACCAGTCCTGAGGCTTTGCCAGAAGACCTCGTGGCTAACTGATGATCCGGAAATCATGTCGGCATTAAGAATGATATACTAGAAAGATAGAGGTGGGGAAATACTGAACTGAATTTTGGGGAAGGCCTTCTCAGTTCGATGGGAACTCTTGCCCGAAAAATATATCAAAGTTAATATTTGCCAATGATGGAAGATTGTACAAATTTGAGGCTCAGTTCATTCAAATATTCAACATTTTTAGTTTTATACTGATAGTTTTTTTCTCTTAAATGAAGATAAAACTTCTTCACACTATTTACAAAACTCTTACCAAAAAATGATCAACGTAGAAGATTAATAACGCTTCACAGTTTGAAGTAAATTTAGTTAAGTGGATGTATTCACTTTCAAACAAATCTGAGCGTTTCAAAGACAGCCTGCACATAATGTTTTCCATGAATATACTTAGAGCTTATTAGACAAATCACGAGAGGTGAAATCAACACAAACTTCAAACCTCTCCAGATGGAAATCCATTTTAGCAAATAATTGGATTTCAACCAAACGTTTCATGTTTTCCTAAGGCAAATCGCAACACAGGTGGATTACTACTACGACAGATTTACCAATAATTCCAGTAACTATAACAACGTATCTGCTAGATACATACATCCATGAAGTTATCTTTTCTCTTAAATATATATTAAGAATCTTATTGGCATTGATATTTGCCCTGGGGTTCCCTGACTTTTGTATCTATTCAATATTAGGATGCTATTACTCATCCCTATGAAGAGCCATATTAGGATATGGCCCTCGTCTGTCTATTATTGCGAAGTACCTTTATTCTAGTATTGGAGAATTTGTTTCAGCAGATCGGCTGAGATATGTTACACAGTCAAATACGAGTCGATAAATCAAAATTGCAAAGTGCCATCAATCAACGTCACAGAAACAGCCTTGTATCTAAGATAGATTTCAAGTGTCCACAGCTTATACGTGCTCTTACGGAGGCTGGTAATGTAAGCGAAAAGAATGGGGGACCCTTCCTGGGTATTGAAAATGTATTACAATTTGATGGTTTCGGCACTAACCAATATGTTACTTCTATATTGACGAATTGGAAATTTTAGATTGAATCTTTAGATAGTTATCATGTGAATGAATGAGTAAAATAAATCCATATTGAATCGCTTTAGAAGCATACAGTTCGCCTTGTAAATCTTAATAACGCAGACAATATTTCATCCTGCTCAGAATAAATGGCTTTTATGTTTCGGGGTGACAAATTTATCAAATATCGCATGGTGATTTGGAGTGTACAATATTTCAACTTGTTTCGTGCAGTAATTTTGTAGTATAAAAGATAATACATTGAGGTGTCAGAATCTGGTCGTACTGCAAGGGGAATTTCGCACAATCCTCTAATGGTTTCCTTTAACACTGGGTCGTAATGAAAGCCCTTCCCGGATCCCTCTGTAATTTTTAAGGATTGTATGCCTTCTTAGAGTTGAGAATTTCTTTTACTTAATGCAAAGGTCTGTGTCGTACCTTTTGCTGACAATATCATCGTAACAGCTGACTGCAATTATTATGTTGGCGAAGGATTGATGGTAGTCAATAAGGAAGACCATTTTGTTATTATTAATATGTAGTCTATGGTACCAAATTGTTATCGCATCTTCCTATATTAAGGTTTTGTGTGAAACAAAACCTTATTAGAATGGTGACGGTGTCTGTCTGTCCGTCTGTCCGTCTGTCTGTCTGTCTGTCTGTCTGTCTGTCTGTCTGTCTGTCTGTCTGTCACACCCGATTTATTCGGAAACGGCTAGACCGATTGTCACGAAAATTGGTGAGAGTATGTAATCTGGTGATCCCTTTACATGCAGTAAGTGGCGCCATCTTGCGTTAAGTTTAAGGGGGGGCTCTCCGTACATGTGAATGGAGGGTGCAAATTTTTTTTTCACAGAATGTAGCCAAGTAGGGTATCAAATGAAAGGTCTCAATTAGTACTTTTCGAATCTGGTTCAATATTTGATATTAGATGAAACATAGGGGAGTAAGGGTTGAAAATATGACCCACAAAAAGTGTAACAGGTCTCGTTCTCAGAACCTATCCAACCGAAAAATCTGGAAAAAATCACAGTGGTGCATCTCTACGAAATCTAGGCCTCAAAATATATCCGGTTCCGATATCTGCACAAATAAAGTTAATAATAGTATATTTCCACATTTTAGAAATTTACCCGGCACCCCCCCTTATGTTCATCCCAGAAATACAAAATTTGGCATGAGTGTAACGAAGAATATAATGCACAGTTTGGTCAAGTTTGAAGAAGATCCAGCTAATATTAACAAAGTTATTGGGGGTGAAACTTTACAATTTTTTGTGAATTTCGTGCACTCTACAACCCGCATGACGTCATCATCACATATCAATTCGTCAATACCACAACGAAATGAATTCTTATGAATTGGGTCGCAGACAATTATTTTGTTTTAGTTTTTTAGTTATTTGTCAACCAGACATGTGTATATGTAGGTATATAATATATGCGTGCTAATGAACTTTGCGGGTAGTGCCTAATTCAGATAGATATAAGACGTAAGTCGGAAATATGGGTACGATAAATTTAGATACGTGCATATATGGGTACAGCAGGTAATAGGCAGTTTGTTTGTTTAGGGTGAGCGTGATATCTATGGCTCTAATATGTACGTATGTCTCGTAGTTTGGAAAAATATGAAGGATTATGTTGGATTTGTAGCTATATACGGACAGAGAAATGTGCGTCTCTTACATAAGATGAACACAAAACCTTTATACCCGAAGCGCGAGCTTCCGGTATTCCGACTTGTTTTATAATGGGGACATTAAGGCATAGATCGACAATATCCTCATAAGTTGTCATTCGCTAAAGTTACTGGTGGAAAAGTCGAGCCTTACGAGTTCAAAGCGCCTCTTATGCTTCGTAAACCCGGGTGAATTTTTTTTTGTTTGGGGATTAAGGGGGTCATCCCGCGCATCCGATCCGAGGAATTCATTTTTTTCCTATCATTTGTATCCAGATATAGTGTAGAATATTTGGGCAAAGTGGTTTTTCAGCATTCCAAACTTACAGTGGTAAACAGTGTCAGCTTTATGCCGATTGCCGTATTGACACGCGAATTTACGAGCCGTACGACGTTTAAACGGCTTTGCTAAAAGAGTGATACTTGCAGCCAAGGCTTTACCTGCATCTTTTGAAGAAACGGACAAGTTGTTTGTAAAACAAAACCTTATTAATAATATCAAATACACGTTCTTACCAAATTTGTTAAGAAAGTCAGAATTGTGAACGCCCACACATGCAGTGAGGTACCTCTTTCTACGCTTAGTTTAAGGAGGGGGGGAGGTCCTCGGACATGCAAAAGGGGGTGTACAATGCTTTTCACCGAATATAGTCATGTTGGGAGTCAACTAAAAGGTCTCGGTTAGTATTTTTTGATACCGGTCTTAGTTCTGACATTTAACAGAGGGGGGGTTCGAAATTGTCGAAATTGATGATTTCATTAACAGATCTACTGTCAGATACTACAAAACTGAAAAATATGAAAAAAGATATGAACCTCTATATTGTGTCCAGGCTTTAAAATACTCTCCATATCGAAATCTACTCAATATAAGTTAATAATAGTATATTACTATGTTTTTGGGAAATTAATTAGAAACCGCCGTTAAATATACACTAGAGTAATAAAAGATTCCAGTAGTATAGGTTATTGTAGCATAATGTCTCCAAATTTGATCATAATAGTACTATTACTGATGCAGTTGCTTCCGATGTCTTTTCTGGATAAATTTACTGCAACCTCATGTACTAAATATCAATATCATACTGAAATGAGTAGTCTGATATGCTAAATGAGTATACATTTTGGGCTACATACTTAATCATAAAATCCGGTTGAACAGGTTGCGTTGGAAGGGTCACTTAATCACTAATTATAGAGGCAATATATATGGTATAAAAATAAGACGAGGCAGACACTGCTTCAGATGAAGCGATGGCATAGGCCAGGACACCAGACAGCTCTTAAGGATATCGAGTTGATGGACCTCAGCGCAAAACCGGTATGTCTGGAGTTCCTTATTAAGGCAGACCTATACCGGATACCAGCTGTTGCGTCGTTGATGATGATTATGACTAATCGAACCCTTTTATTTGATACCCCACATGGCCACTGTGGGAAAGCGTTTACACTCCCTTTTCGCATGTATGCAACTCAACACAAAATGGGGCCATTTACTGTATACAAAGGGATTCACATACCACATATTTTCATAAAATTTCTTGACAATTGGTTCAGCCGTTTCTAAGTAAATCGGATATGACAGATGGACATTGAATCGATTTTAATAATGTTTTCTTTACTACAAAAGCAGGGCGAAGGCAACTCATCAGACGTTGCCTCACCTCGGCCGATCAAGAGTAAGTTGCTTTCCAATTGATCCGGTCAGTCATTAAGTTGATGTGGACTCAGAACTCCTTTAATCGTCACCCACAATCTTCTTTTTTTCAGCCTAGCTTAGCCCTGAGCACATGGTAGTTTTTGCTTGAATATAATTTTTACTCATGTTATGTTTGTGATTAAATATAAATGGAGGGATTACCATCCAACAGCACCTTTCCTCTTCCTATACTGGCCTAACAGGCATTCCTCAGGGTTTAGTTCTTTCTGCAACCCATTTCTTCTTGTTTACCGTCATCCCTAAACCAACTTCGCATCCATATCCTCGAATCCAAGTCCGAATCTTTCAATAGGCAGATGACCTCACCCGGGAAGGAGAGAGAAGGAATTTGGAAATTGTGTCATAGAGATGAAAAAAATGCTGCGTGGTGTTAAAATGGAAGACGCTGCGCACGATTTTTTCCAATAGTTCGGAACAAGGCGTTAAGGAAACAAATATGATTTGCTTGTCTGGAATCCCAGTGTGTCCAGCTGTACCCTGAAATTGGCAGACACTACAGATATCAAATATCAATCCAGATACAAAGTTTCAAATATAAAAACGGGCAGAATGTATCAGGATCATCTACCCAAATTCACTGTTTATGACACATCTTTTTGACTTTTCCTCCCCTTCAATCACACTGAAATATCAAGGGACCAATGCAGCTTTATGCAGATGGTGGAAGCCTTCGAGGAGGAAGCCAACATCAGTGTCGACTCCCTTAATTCAACTCTTATGTACCAACAGAAGTTCCCGGACAGCTCGCGACCCGATCAACGTTCTTGTCTTGCAATATGTAAATCTAAAAAAATACAATTAACACTTAATATGTCATATCCAATCCCACCGTTGATCAGACTCTGATTCCCAATAAAGCAAGGACCTACAATATACCAACGACTACTAACAATAGTAATCAAACTGCAAGGAAGCACTAATCTTTTGGTTCAATGCCCAACCAGTATCATAGCTAGCAAATAAGCAAGTCATTTTCGTAATGCAGAATGATTTCTCAGTAACCTGCAAAGGTCGAAGAAAACTTTCATTCGTCTTAGATATTCTCCGTTGTCTCTCCGTTGTATTTTTCAAGGAAATTCTTTAGTATAAAGTTTAACATTCACTTCAGGCATAATTCGACGTCTTCATTATTTATGATGAAAACTTAAAGAGGAACGCACATTTGAAAGCACCAAGTCCGTTTCCTTTCACACAAATCTGGTAATCATCTATTGCATATAACAGATGAATGTATCCACCTAAATATGTGTATGCATATCCCAAACGCTCGGGGGATAGTTTTAACATTATAATCCTCCTGTCATTTTCACAAGGTATTCGTCAATATAAAATTCAGGATTGAATTCATACTCAAATAGAAATATTAAGGACTGCGTCACCAGCACTTTTGCAATTTTAATCATCAGCCAAGATAACATCGGAGGCAGAATCTTACGGACCAAAACTGTGTAGAACAGTAACCCCACTCACTTCTCGAGCACTCTCATCTTTCTGCATTAAATCTTTTCGCTTCCTGAAGTTTACAGCTTTAGCTACTTGTATCCGTAATACCCTATCAAAACTCAGCCTCGCCGCTTCGACGTTATCTTCATCAAGTTCTTGTCCTTTAGTCATCATCTATAAAGATGTCTGGTATCAATTACATTATACATTACTTTTCAGAAATGGATGCTCTCCTAAGCGTCGTGTCATCCCATTTGCGTTGGAATCATGACGTTTCTTGAAACTGCAAGGACAGGAGCCCTGTCGGCAAGGCTGCCTGTTTAAACTAAAACCAACTGAATGTGAACCAAGGCAGGGATAATAGGAGAAAAAGCGCTACACCACAGCTTTCCCTTCACGAACAAGAGCAACAGGAAGAGACTCACCCTTCCGCACACTTGTGAAAGTCTGTATCTAGAAACTGCTCAGAAACAGGAACGCAAGGTGAGCGTTTTCCATTGCCTCGATGAAGCAGGAGGCAACTCCACATTTAATTTTTTCAGACTAGGTAGCAGATTAATTACTAATAAACAAGAAGAATTTACAGCACTATGTTGAGAACAACAGCTAATGACACTATTGCTCAGTAAGGATGGAAAATTTCTGGTACAAACTTTGTGCTAAACAGAGTATCTACAACAGGCGAATCTTACGAGCCAAGGTATCTTCACAAAAGAAAAGCAAAAAGTTTTAAGCTCTTAATTCTCGAAAGTTACTTAGCAACTTTTCTGTCCAAGTGCGTTCTTCAAGTGACATAAAATAACTTAAATGCTTAAGTAAACAACCAAAGGCGTTAATTTTGCACCCTTGTCAAGCGTATTTTCATATCTATCTAGGCATGCTTGTCATCTACATCGACAATGTAATTTATGAATAAATTTCAGGGATGCTATGTGAAAACTACGACTCGAGGATTATTATAAATGAATGCTTAATCGTTCTCACTAATTACCGTGGGAAACCTCGCTATTTTCGCCGTTTTCGACATCCTCGCCAATATGGACGTTGTTAATGGGGCACAGATGCTGCCAACCGGCCAAGGCAGATGTTAATGGCTATAAATAAACATAACGAGAAGTTTACAAATCAGTTGAATTATATTTCTGGAAATATTAGACGCCCTACGCTCGGCATGAGCTCCCAGAACATGCTCCTGGTTGGCACGCATATTGAACGGGAAAGGGTTTACTCCAGTCGATTTTTTCCTTCCATTGCATTAGACGACGAACATCTGCTTCCTTCGTTCTGAAATTAGGACATTTGTAAGCAATAGGGTTTGATAGAACGCTCCCTCCATCCTCTAATCCTCTAATTTGGCATTGGTGCGAGTGTTAAATCATGAGTGAAGATAAAACAGAGAATCAAATGGCCGTATTTAGGCCTGCACTTTGCTAGAATCTTCCAGCTTTGAGAAGCACAAGATACCTTCCAAGTAAAAACATGGCTGACTTCAGGAGGTGTCGGCTATCCACCTCAAAATATTCAAGTAAGATTCATTTTTACCTGCGGTACGTATGCCTAGATGTAACTCAAAATGTTTTTCAGTTATGCGACTTGACAAACGGATTTATGCAGATTTGCGAGGAAAATTTCGAAACGCGTTATGTGTGAGAGGAGAAAGAAATGTGACAGAAGAAGGCGATGATAGTTTGTCTTTCAGTATTCTTAATGGAATAGTATTTCAAACCAAATAATAATATGAAGTAGGGTGGGCGGTCAGTGGGCATTTCAAGAAGTCTAACTTGGCATCTTGAAACGACCACTGGTGGTGCACCGTTTTGATGCAACAAACTCCTAAGACTATGATTGTTGTGATAAAAGCAAGGAGGCAGAGTCCAGTGGACCCAGATCTTCAAAGTTAGCCCGCAGCATTTAGGAAGGAAAGTGGGTTGTCCATCATGAAGTTAGAGATCTTGACTTGGCAGTGGTGGTGAGCCTTCGCCATCTAAGATCCGCGACTATTAAGTGGTGCGAATAGATTACGCTTTTGACAGTCGCCAGCGAGACACTGATTGTGCCTATCGAAGGAATGCCAAGAACAGATCCAGGTCTGGCCAATCCGTCAGCCTGTTCATTCCTGTCTCCTCTATGTTCCTATGAGCGAAAACGAAGAGAAGGGTGACCTTGAGCGTGCCGTTCAGACTGTTCAGTGCGTTTCCGCATTGTCACACCAGCCTGAAGGATATCGTTGCTGAGAGCAAGATCTTAATGGTCGCCAAGGTCGTCAGTACTCTTCTATCCGAGAAGACTCCATTCCACACGCCATCTTTGATCCACCGGTCTAGAATATTGTGGCGCGACCTTGCAACACGCCGCCTGTCTTCCACTATGCTCTGGTTGGGTAGTCAACAACAAAATCTCTCGTGAAGTTCGATTTTTGTGTGGCGCAGTCCATGGGGAACGCGTCTAGGGTGTTACCGTAGCCGTAGGGCTTCGCTGTCTGTCCGGCGTACGTTGTCTGACAGCACTGCACTCTACAAAGTATTTAATGCGGAGGTCTAAGCAGAGGAAGTGTAGGAGTACATTGAGAGCGTCTGCCGGGCAGGACTGCAGAGCCCCAGTGCCACATGCACACGCTGTCCTTTGAATCCTATTACCACGGCTGTCTACTCGGAGGAAAACTCTCGGTCAGGGACCACGTGTCTTTGAAAAGGTCCTCTTGCAGGCACAGAAAACTATTTTATGTCATTATATATTAATCCGCCGTTCTGTATTTAGTTTCCGATTTAGCTTCGGATCCAGGATTATACCCAGATACTTTGCATTGGAGGAAAGAATCACCAATCCTCGTTAATTCAGTCGTGTGAGATGAAAATCGAATACCCTTGGGTTGGGTTTATGCCGAGTCCGCATCTTGTAGGCCACCTTTTCCAACGTTCCTTCCATGATATCACCAAGTCGTCGGTTACGCCATCACTTTCTCCTCTCGTAAAATTCCATGCATCGGATCAACTAGAACACTGGAGGAATACGCCACACTGGGGTATGCCTCTGCTCACAGCTCTGGTCAAATGGCTGCTTCCCAGATCAGGCTGGATTATCCTGGTTCGTAGCACGGATACTATCCAATGCGTAAGATATCCAATACCAATCAAGGCTTCCTCGATGACGTTAGTACTTATGTGGTTGAATGCGCACTCTACATCCAGGAAGGCAACTAGAATATACTACCTGTACTGCAGTGACAGCTCAATTACCTCATAGAGAGGGGTTTTTGTAGATTTGCTTTTGAGGTAGGTTTGCCTGAACTTAGAGAAAGGCGTTCTCTCCATAATCGTTCTTAAACGGATGTCCACGATCAGTTCTAGAGTCTTCAACATGAAAGAGGAGAAGCTGATTGGTGGGAAGTCTTTCGAGGACACATGGTCGCCCCGCTTTCGGTATGAAAACTACGCGTTCGCATCTAGAAGACTGTGGTGCATATCCCAAAGAGATACAGCTCGCATGGCAAGCACGACACAACTCTTTCTTGCCGTTTCTGCAGCATGACAGGTATTATGCCATCTAAGCTGGGAGAATTATATGCGGAGAGGCTATTCGTTTTTATCCTTGTTAATTATCAGTCTAATCCGTGGTAATTATCGGCTGAAGATGGTTTTTAGTAGACTCCGTAATTAGGTTCTGTGAAGACTGGCTAAATTATTCCACCTTACTCTAAAGCATAATCAGACTAGGCTGTTAATATAATGAAAATAAAATAATAATAAAATGGACGGACACGGTGCTTTCAAACTACGAATCTACTTAGTTGGTATATCGATTACGCCAAGCACTTTCACTACGTTCAGCATACCTTGTTAATGACTGCTCTATGTCCTGTCTCAGTCGAGCAAACATGATCTTCGTTTCGAAAATCGACTAGCGTGAATCTGAGTCCCTTTATCTGTTTAGGATTTTTTTGGGTGATCGTTAACCTTCCACCTTCCTTTTAGTGGCCATTTGGGAATTCTTCTGCCGTCCATATGCGCTACATGGCCTGCCCATTGAAACTTTCAAGTTTTACGAATCCATATTAAAACTTTTGGTACATCATCAGCCCAAGCTCGAGCTTGTGGTTTTATGAGTGGTCTGGTGTCCGAATTCCTGGAACGTGCCGAGGTGACGTTGAAATGGTTATTTCGGGAATGAGCAGCTGAAGTACTTTGAATGCGTTCGCTATGCATTCAGTGGCACATACATTTGGAATTTTCTCGTGAAGAGCCTGGAATATGGATTACTATATCCCGATTTCGGAAGTATCCCCCAAATTCTTGAATGAAGCGGGTAAACTTTCCCCACGACGCCAGAGGTAGGGGTGGCTTCAACATTACGATATAAGGTTACCCTCTGTGCGAATAAGGACGATTATGGAACCATATATGGGAGTACTCAGTAGTTTCGCTTTGGGCATTATTAGGACCGGCAAGTTTTAACTGATCTCCATGTTTGACGCAAGATTGGCTGCTATTTGTACATTATTAATAATATTATCCTACATAATAGTAACATTGAGCGGAAATAGGCAAAGAAAGAGGTGAACTATGAGTCATTTGCTCCGTGATTAAAATACATATGGTATCTTGAGAGAATAATTACTACAAGTATTGTACGTAAATATTCAACGACTTCTAGACTGAAGCACAACATTCTATAGTTACTCGACACCAAAACCCTTCAATTTTTCCAAATGAATAGATTGGTAGGAGTCTAACTGTTTACCGGCTTACCTCACCGACGTACAACCCTTCTCTACAGTTCCGTCGGGCGACAGTGTTTGTTTCGGGCGGGGAACCGTCCCCACCATCATCAACTGCTATCATCCTAGCCTCTTCTCCTCTTCGATGTACTCCATCAACCTGCTGTTGCAAATTCCCACCTCTTAGGTAACTTATCGTATCCAGATTGGCTTATTCTACCTTCTTGAATGACATTCTCGACTACATTAGGAGCAAAACAAACTTGATGCTGTTATAAAAACCTTCTTTTCGCTAAAGAAACTTTTTTTAAACTTTACCAGAGAAACAAATTCACTACCTTGCGTCCAGCTCATGTATCAAGTATCACACACAAGAGATCTGAGAACCAACCTGCTGCGTTTCAATCTACCTGGATGGATGATAATATTCTGAATGCTTGTGGGCCCTTTGGTGTGGCAGTGATCATGCAGTTTTGGATAGGATGGCAAGCGGAGGCATCCTAACCGCTGAAAAGTCTCTTTTCCGTGCCAAACCTTTCGTTTTTTCCAAATCTTCTTTTGTCGACTGTGTTACTCTGCGCATTTCTCCTCCCACCGCAAACCCATTTATTGTTTCCTACCTATATTTCTCTGCTGTACCTGTACGGGAAATTTTTCACCAAAGTATCGAATATCCTAACCCTAGTTTCTCCTCTCTCCCCTTCATGATTTGTGGTAGCTTTAATGTTCGCCTGACCTAATGTTCCTGATTTCCTCCCTCTTTCACTTTCTCTGTGTAACTTTAGGAATACCTGTGCCGCCCAACACTTCAACCTGACCAGAAATCACATTTTGCATTTTTGATTTTGTCTGCTCCAACTTGCCCGGACCTTACTTTCCCAATTTTCAGATGTTCGTCCTTATGTCGCCCCTAATGTTCATAACCGCTCTATAATTCGATGCGCAAATCACTCGTATTAATTCCCATATTTTACGCAAGCCTGCTAACTTTCAAAAGTAAACTCCGTAGGTTTAAATTCAGTCCTGGCGACCGTCAACTGGAATTTCATAGGCATTCCTTTAACTTGTTCCGAAGTCATCGACTCCTTTTATATCATTCTCACAAATCTGTTTCCTCCTTGCATCCCGCCCTTACTTCGTCTGGTTCACGGCAGCGATTCATAAGAAACTTCGTTTGAAGCACGCTGCAAAAACAATGCAAGACCTCTACAAGCCACGTTGATCTCATTATATAAAGGTCGACGAGCTTCTGTAAAATCATCGATATCTAAATCTAGAAAGGAATATCTGGTTAGTGTTAGTGTTACCGCCTAACAGAATCGCAATTCCTTCCAGTTTTTTCCACCTCTATTAAGCTTGCATGATAGTCTGCTGACTCGCCGCAATTATCGTATTACTTACTTCGCAATTAGTTTTTTAGTTTATAATTCCTCTTCTCCTTTTTCTTTCCTCCTCCTATTTAGTGCAGCATGCCCTCTATCTCCTGCAATACACCGTCCTTAATCGAATAATTACTAAATAACTTGACGCAAATGTTAGCCCGAGGGTTGATGGCCATCCTAACTAATTTTTTTCCTGAAAACCAAACCATTCATACCCCCTCCGTCTGAGTACACTTTTTACCAAAACCCGCGAAGGTTATAATTTCTATACAGAAAAGTGGTAATTATATTATATATAGACTCGCCGAGAATTTTCGTTTTATCTTGGGTATATTAGACATTATATATTCGGTGCTGATGTGATCCAGCGGTAGCGCGTAACAGCCGATTTACCAGCAGAAATCCTTCGATACATAAACGAAACTGGGACAGAGAGGGGAGTCGGATACAATAGACCACCGCAATCTAAGTGCTGATGCGGTCCAGCGGTTTGCCCCTCCTCCCACTTTGTAAGACATCTTTCCTGCAACTCGCCCACTAGACTTCACCACATTTATGGCCAAATGTCTAAACTCTTCGCAGAATGTTGATGTTATCTACGCGGGTTTTGCCATTACCTTTGATTTCATTAATCACACGATACATTTTCCTCAACTCGCCTCTTTTGACAATGCTCTGCCACTCATTACATAGTTCGCCTCGTACCTATCTAACCATTCCTACCACGTAGCTTTCCATTTTTTGAATACACCGATTCTTTCACCCCCCTTTGGTGTGTCATTAGTTCCATTATTATTTCTATTCTTCAATAACAACTTTGGTCTTTGCTTATTTTACTTGCGAGCCTTTGCTTACTTTACCCCGATGCCTATGATTTTTTTTTCGTCCGTAGTTCCTCCTCTAAAATGTGCTCTCAAGAATCTTTCTGTTACCAAGATTTGATATTCAGTGTTTTGTTCCATCTTTCAAGCATCCCTAGGGATTGAAAGTCGTATGCGGCTATCGGGTGGCGTTTGAAGTCGAAGTACATTCTCCGGTTCATGATTATAACTACCAGAACACGGAAGCGTAGAATCCACTCTCTTTTGTTGAGCCTGAACTCCATTCCTCCTATTCCCGGTACAGAAATACAGTAACTAACCATTGTGCAGATGTCTGGGTGTTGTAGATTGCGAAAGACGTGAAATACTCCCTTATGGAAATCGACCGGAATATATGGCGGTTCCTTGTCTGATGTCTTGCAGTATATACTGCAGGTTTTGCCGCTGGTAGGAAGCTCCCTAAATATATATTTGGAGTTAGTACTGTGGCTCTGAAGAACTGCGCGGTACTTCTGTGCCTCTGCGATTGACGGAAAATTGACGGTGGCGGAGATCTGGCATTCTGCAGTCCGTTACAAAGCGTCGGCAACTACGTTATCTTTTCCAAATACGTGTTGTGTTGAATGTCGGAAGTGAACTGGCTGGTAAAGTTTAGGTACTGAAGTTGACAGGAGGACGCTTTGTCGGGTTTCTGATTCAAAGGAAAAGTAAGTGGTTCATGGTCTGTGAACAGCCTTCAAAGAAATATCGAAAGGTACGTGACTAATAACTCTCGATCGTAGGTGTCGCAGTTCCATCTGATTGGTTCGGATTGGACGTCTTCAGGGGTTATCTGATTTCCGAGAAATCTCACCTGCGATTGCAAGAATTTGCATTTATTAACCTTTGGTACCAGACCCGCCTCAAAGAGACTTTTTAAAATGCACTCGAGGTGCTCTAAATGTTCAGACTTAAAGAAGGATGCGACCAGAACATTATTCAAATATTGTATGTAAAAGAAAAGTGAAGGTTTCGTAGGATGGAGTGGATAAACCCCTGAAAGGTTTGCGACACATTGAATAGTCTAAAGGTCATTCTAAATAACTTGAAGTCGCTATTTTCGAAAGGTATTTGGGTATGAATAGACTAAGTCCAAGGACGAGCAAAGATAACAGTCTGGAATAGAGTGCGCAAATTCGTGGATAATTGGGGAATCGTTTGAGCTTTCAGACATCTGTAATCGTTACAAGGTCTCTATTCCCCATTGGGTTTAAAAACCATGTGAAACGGCGAAGGCTAAGAGTTGTCTAAAAGACTGCAAATAACCTGCTTAAGAAGTTCTTCGAATTTTACCACTAGGCTTGAGGACCAGATCGAGTGGAGATTACCAACAGCTATTGGAACCTTGGCTTATGCTCCGCCTAAGGAGTTGTTCGACTTTTTTCCATGCAACTGTGAGCTTTTACAGTAGTAAAGAATGGACCTTTGATAAAGGACAGGAGAGGCCTTAAAACTGGCTGTAAGAGACTACTGTACATAGTAATGTTGCGGTGTTTTTGAAGAAGTGTGTAAAAACGTGGCTCGGCAATGTCTTCGAAAATGATTTAAAGAGTGTTGGATTTGCAAGTCGAGATTCTTCCTGATGACCCTTTGGTGTGGGGATCAATGAAGGACCTACTTTGCAGGTCCACTGGTCCACAGGATGTGCCAAGAATACGTCCGCCGAAATCCTAGGCTTAGTATACCTGCACTATTGCCGAGGAAGTGCAGTTGGTACCACCATGCATTGGCACTTGCCGAAAGTACTGACAACTTACTACGCGATGGTTCTTTTCGGGAGGCGGATCTATATTGTGATTTAGTCCTACTTTCTGAACGCAACCCTTGACTGTCTCTCCGAATTTAAAAATGGCGAAATGTGAGCACCCACGCATGCAGTGAGCTATATCGTTCTATGTGGAACCTAAAGGGGTCGCCCAAGTGTTATATTGTATTTTTCACCGAATAAAGTTACGTAGGGTATCAAATGAAAGATCTCGGTTAGTAGTTTCCAAATCAGATCTTAGTTTTGAAGCCAATTTCAAAACGGTGGGGGGGCGGGTTGAAGGGGTCATAAAAGGGAAATATCTCCAAAAAATCATGATGATGCCTCTATATAACATCCGAAATACCCTTCATACCGATATCTACTAAAATAAGGTATATTAAAATATTTTTCAAATTTACTGCGAACCCTCCTTGAAGACCCGTAAAATTGTACATTAAGGTAGGTTTCAATATGGAGCAGCCTACTTTAAAGTTTAGTGGAAATCTTATTATTATTTACAAAGTTACAGTAGGTCAAAGTTGCCTCTTTTGTGGTATGTAAATTGGTAATCCCTAAGGGATAAAATGTCAGTACCACATTGAGTTGAATATCGGGTACGTTCAACGAGTGTACGCTACGAGCTATATATGAATAAAACCATCGTGTACCCGAATATTGTTCGTAAAAGATCAACATAACCTTTCACATCTGAAGCGCAAAGCTTCCAGTTCCGGAATTGTAGGTAACATAATATTGACAAAGCATAAACGATACCTTTTAATGGCTAGTAATCTACGCTTCTAAGTACAATTTAGGAAAAGCGCCGTGTCTGAAGATGCAAATGGCTCTTATGATGCGGAGAGAATATATACAATGGAACACCAATCCATACGCAATATTCGTTGCTGCACTCCCTTTCGCAACATTTTTTTTCAAGTAACACACAAGATTCAAGATATATTGTAAAGCTACTTATTTTAAATACTTTAAAAGCGGCCAGTCACTTTCTGTCCATGAAAGGTATAAAAAGAAGTGGCCATTTAAGATATTTAACACCTCTTTGCTTTCATCGGCAATCTGTAGTAGTCGCCCTTTATGCTCGCCATCAATGGAAACACATATACATCCCTGATGCTTCTTTTTCAACGGTGTTGCAGAATTCGGTTTTTCTCGCAATCCCTTGGCTTCCAGGCGCCTATGTTTGCGATTCAAACTTAAATCAGATCATGTGTCGAACGGGACTTCCGAAAAGCTACACTTTTATGAACACGGACTTGAACACTCTTTTTCGGCATATAGCATGTATGGGTTTTGCCCTCTTGGCTTACAAAAGTCCATTCGGGATGGACTTATGTCCACCCCCAGTACCCATTTTCATTAAAACTCTCGATAGATTGTAATCCAGCATGCGAGCCAAATACTACTGTAAGTAACTCTCAAGGAAAGTTTATACCTCGGGATTCATTGGACCTACACCCAGCTAAACGAATAGATCCAGTGAAATTCTTCTTTCATCTTAAGATATTGACAATCAAGATCCAAAAACGTAGGCTTGGCTGGCACGATGACTACGCTTAATATTTGTAAGCCTACTAACCCTCATCTGATGACAGCATTTCCAAAGTGTGATATACTAACCTTAGGATGAAAAATATTATATCCTAGTCACGCATTCCTGCACTCTTCAATATTCGCAACATCATTTCGGAATTTCCAAAGTCCTGCAGTCGCTACATTCTTCATCTGGAACATTGCTAGCATGTTTATCACATTCAAACATTTTGCGCGGCATATCCATTCGTTCCAAGGCCCTTAAATTCATTTCAATTGAACGTATCCCGAAAACCTCTGAATGTGTCACATTGCATACATGTTGCACCTACTCAACAGCTTTGCCAGCGAATGGAAGCTTCGCGTCGTGTCGATCTCTAATCAAATACTGCTGTGACTGCATAGTTCGATCAGGACAAAGGAGAAAAAAATAAATACGGACGGGCGTCAATTGATTTTACGGAGTTGAACTTTTACGCTATAGAGCCTTGGATAGCGTTAGTGAGTCCCCGATTTTCATTTGCACATTTGCAGGATTTGCTACGATTTTCCTTCGATTTTTCTCTTTCAGTATCCTTTCGGTATCTGACTGGAGTGCTGGGAATATTCAAAGTACCATTCCTGCTATTTGAATCCCGCAGAATAAATTGGAAACGAATGTATTCAATTTCAAAGCGCCCTGACTTATTTGTTATCCGCGACTTTATTTTATCCTTTCTTCGCATTTTCTTCAATAGTATGTACACATGCCATGGGGCTTTTCGGAGGGATGAAATCATCGATACCACGAAACCGATTTTATTTCCAACTGACGAGTCGTAGGAAGAATTGTTGAATATTTCCAGTGAGAAATGTGAAACTATTTAACTTGCTCTTATTACATTGTGGTCCTATTCTCAGAACTTGGAGCTAAATGAGGTAGCTATTTGCCGTTAGTAAACTTAACCTTACCATCATCATCATCATCAACGGCGCAACAACCGGTATCCGGTCTAGGCCTGCCTTAATAAGGAACTCCAGACATCCCGGTTTTGCGCCGAGGTCCACCAATTCGATATCCCTAAAAGCTGTCTGGCGTCCTGGCCCACGCCATCGCTCAATCTTAGGCAGGGTCTGCCTCGTCTTCTTTTCCTACCATAGATATTGCCCTTATAGACTTTCCGGGTGGGATCATCTTCATCCATACGGATTAAGTGACCCGCCCACCGTAACCTATTGAGCCGGATTTTATCCACAACCGGCCGGTCATGGTGTCGCTCATAGATTTCGCCATTGTGTAGGCTACGGTATCGTCCATCCTCTTGTATGGGGCCAAAAATTCTTCGGAGGATTCTTCTCTCGAACGCGGCCAAGAATTCTCAATTTTTCTTGCTAAGAACCCAAGTTTCCGAGGAATACATGAGGACTGGCAAGATCATAGTCTTGTACAGTAAGAGCTTTGACCCTATGGTGAGAAGTTTCGAGCGGAACAGTCTTTGTAAGCTGAAATAGGCTCTGTTGGCTGACAACAACCGTGCGCGGATTTCATCCTCGTAGTTGTTATCGGTTAGATAGGAGAAATTGTCAACGGTCTCAGAGTTGTATTCCCCTATCCTTATTCTTATTCGTGTTTGTGTTTGACCAGTGCGGTTTGATGTTGTTAGTTGATTCGTCTTCGGTGCTGACGTTGCCACCATATATTTTGTCTTGCCTTCATTTGTGTGCAGCCCAAGATCTCGTGCCGCCTGCTCGATCTGGATGAAGGCAGTTTGTACGTCTCGGGTGGTTCTTCCCATGATGTCGATATCGTCAGCATAGGCCAGTAGTTGGGTGGACTTGAAGAGGATCGTACCTCTTGCATTTACCTCGGCATCACGGATCACCTTCTCGAGGGCCAGGTTAAAGAGGACGCATGATAGCGCATCCCCTTGTCGTATACCGTTGTTGATGTCGAATGGTCTTGAGAGTGATCCTGCTGCTTTTATCTGGCCTCGCACATTGGCCAGGGTCAGCCTAGTCAGTCTTATCAATTACGTCGGGATACCGAATTCTCTCATGGCCGTGTACAGTTTTACCCTGGCTATGCTATCATAGGCGGCTTTAAAGTCGATGAACAGATGGTGCAACTGTTGTCCATATTCCAGCAATTTTTCCATTGCTGGCCGCAGAGAGAAAATCTGATCTGTTGCTGATTTGCCTGGAGTGAAGCCTCTTTGGTATGGGCCAATGATGTTCTGGGCGTATTGGGCTATCCGGCCTAGCAAGATAGTGGAGAATATCTTATAGATGGTACTCAGCAACGTGATACCTCTATAATTGCTGCACTGTGTGATATCTCCCTTTTTATGTATGAGACAGATTATGCCTCGCTGCCAATCGTCAGGCATTGATTCGCTGTCCCATACCTTGAGCACAAGTTGATGAACCACTTGGTGTAACTGGTCGCCTCCATATTTAACTAATTCGGCCGTAATTCCATCGGCTCCTGGCGACTTATGATTTTTTAGCCGATGAATTGCACGGACTGTTTCTCCTAAACTTGGTGGTGGCAGTATTTGTCCGTCGTCTTCAGTTGGCGGGACCTCCAACTCGCCGATGTTCTGGTTGTTCAGTAGCTCATCAAAGTACTCAACCCATCGCTCTAATATGCCCATTCTGTCGGAAATCAGATTTCCCTCTTTGTCTCGGCAGGATGAGCATCGAGGTGTATAAGGCTTCATCCTGCTGACTTGTTGGTAAAACTTCCGCGCCTGGTGCGGTTGCTCCCTGTACTTTTCTAGTTCACAGACTTGTTGGTTCTCCCAGGCTTCCTTTTTCCGTCTGTGAAGTCGCTTCTCCGCTCGACGGAGTTCGTGATAAGTCTCTGCGCGTGCCCGCGTTCTTTGAGAATGCAACATTACTCGGTATGCGGCATTCTTCCGTTCCGTTGCTAGCTTACATTCATCGTCAAACCAGCCGTTCCGACTCCTTTTGCGGCTGGGGCCAAGTATGTTTGTGGCCGTATCCATGATAACGTTCTTCAGGTGATTGTGAAGATCATTTGTTGATGCTTCATCTCCAGGTCCTCTGTTGACTGCGGTTATTGCGGCGTCCATTTCCCTCTTATAGGTGTCGCGGAGGGTTGTGTTGTGGATGGCTTCAGTGTTCACTCTCACCTGATTGTCTGAGGGGATTCTAGGTGGTATTGTTATTCGAGCTCGGAGCACCATGCCAACGAGATAGTGATCCGACTCGATATTGGCCCCCCTATATGTTCTGACATTCATCAAGGCTGAGAGGTGGTGGCGTTCGATCAACACGTGGTCAATTTGGTTGATAGTGGTCCTGTCTGGAGAGGCCCACGTATGTTTGTGGACCGCTTTCCGCGCAAACCAGGTACTTCCAACAACCATTTCGTGTGACCCTGCTAATTGAGTAGTCCGCAGTCTGTTATCATTTGTATTTTCGTGTAATCTATGGGAGCCAACGTATCGCCTGAATACGGGCTCCTTCCCTACTTGGCTGTTAAAATCCCCAAGTATGATTTTGATATCATATCTGGGACATGCTTCGAGGGTTCTTTCTACTGCCTCGTAGAAGGTATCCTTCTCCGACTCTGCAGTCTCCTCTGTAGGGGCGTGAACGTTGATGAGGCGTTGATGGACCTTACCATGGAATGACTTATAGTCCCTCGTAAGTTGTTTAGTATAAATTGAAGTGGTTTTTATTTGTAGCACCGATCGCTTCACTTTATTTGATGATGACGTCATACACTCCTCTATGTTCTACCAAAAATATAATCAGTTTTAAATAGTATTAAGCGAGCTCTTTCATTTGATACCCATATGATTATATCCTGTGACAAAATTTTACACCTCCCTTCCGCATGTATGGGAAGTCTCTTTGAATCCAGTGTAAAATGATTCCTCCCGTTGTATGTAAAGGTATTCAAAGACTACACCTTTCCTCCACATTTCGAAACAATTGGTTCAGTTGAGTCGAGTAAATCGGATGTGATATATGGACAGACAGACGAATTGACAGATATTAAATCAATTCTAATAAGGTTGATCCCGGCGTTTGATTCATTTCGGACTTCGAGACGAACAGCACATAAATTACGGAACGTTGTCGTTAGAAGTAATACGCGACTTGCCGCTATAACTAGTTCCTCAGACCGAAGACATCAAGCTAAATAGATAAAATAAAATAAACAATTTAGTGGATTGCAACGAAACTGGCAGATTTTCTTTTTTATGGCAAAGATTTAATGGTAATACCTTTTATGGTTTTGTGTAAAACAAAGCCTTATTAGAATCGGTTTATTGTCTGTCTGTTGCACGCATTTTTCTCGAAAACGGTTATAGTGATTGGCCCTAAATTTGTTAGACAGGTGGGAACTGTAAACATTTACGCAGCTACATCCTTCTAAGTCGAATTTAAGTAGATGTTCATACACATCCAAAAGGGGGGGTATATTTTCTTTTCATCAAATATGTCATGTGGGATATCAAATGATTGTCTCGATTAGTATTTTCGGAAGTTGGTCTTGGGAGTGTGGGGGATTCAAAGTGTTCATTTCTTTCACGGACACATTCTCAAAACTTAGTCAACCCAAAAAAGTTAAAAAGTCAAAAGACAAAGTCGAAAAAAATCAAGAGAGCGCCATTATATTGTACCTATACTCCCAAATACCCTACATACCGATATCTGTTTAAATAAAGTTAATAATAGTGTACTACTATAATAATTGACTGCTAAACCCCCTTAAGTTCTTCCTAGAATCCAGGAATTTTGCAGCAATGTAGGTTATAACGTAGAGCATGATCCTACCAGGTTTCGTCAAATCGCACCATTATTAACGCTTCTGTGAAAATTGAAGACTTTCAGTGTCAGCATCACGCGAAAGTGGATATTCTCATATAATGTTTGCATACATTACGCCAAAAGAGGGACGAAGACAGGTACGGTTTCGTACCAGGGCAGAGGTATCTCATTAGACGCTGCCTCACCTCTGTCTTGGGAGTAGCTTGACCGAAGCGGCTTGTAGGTGTTACACGTTCTCTTTTATAAATCGCGAAACACAGAAAGGGTGCGAATTATATTTAACGTAAATCCGCGTAAAGTTCAGACCAAAGCTTGGCCGGAGCTAGATAATTTTGTTTAGGAATTGAGGAGTCCTAAGTCCGCATCTACTTGATTCCAGACCGAACCAAATAGAGACCAACTTACTCCGACACGTTTTAGAATGCACGAAACTCACACAAAATGTAATACTTTCATCTTCTATAACTTTGTTAATAATTGTTTGATTTCCTTCAAACTTCCAAAGTTATGCCTTATGTGTAATTTTGTAGTTCTAGCATGAACTTAAGAGGGGTTTCCGGCTAAATTTCTAAAATATACTAACGTACTATTAATATGATAACTTTATTTGTGCATATATATATTTCATTTAGATACAGCATTGTGATTTTTTTCAGATTTTTCGGTTGGATAGGTTCTGAGAACGAGACTTGTTACACTTACTGAGGGTCATATTTTGAGCCCTCACTCCCCTATGTTTCACTCGGAATCAGATATGGGGTTTCGAACAGCGTACCACACGGCCACATTCTGTGAAAAAAATTTTCACATGTATGGGGAGCCCCCTTAAACTTACCACAAAATGGTGCTACTTGCTGTATATAAAGGAAATAGCAGACCACTTGCTCTAACAATCTAACAAATCGGTCCCGCCGTTTCCGAATAAATCGGGTGAGACAGACAGACAGCGACTCGATTCTAATAGGGTTTTGTTTCACACTAAACCTTGAAAAAGCTCAAATAAAAGAACCAGGCCGAATTTCCCAGGTAATTTAACAACCACCTCCAGTTGACGTATGGACTCCTATACGTTTCAATTCTACCAATTGAACTCCAATCCGCTATCGTCCTCAACAGGTTTTTCGACCTAACTGTGACCCAGCGGAATCTCGGCATAAGCATGTACAATGCTTTGCTTCAATCAGAAACGAGCGTTGGATTTGCACTTCGCAATAAGTAATATAATTTAGAATTATGGCTAAACAACATCGTTCTCCGAACTGTTCCAAATTTTGCTAGTCTAAACTTGAATGTTTTAATTTTTTTTTTGTTTTGTTTTGGAAAATTAATATTTTGAAAACAGTGAATGTCAGGATAGCAACAGGGGAATTGTAAGGAAGTATTTTATTTTGAATATGAGTATCTACAGCCCATCAATCCCGTCACTACAGTCTTCAAACAAAGTTGTGTAGTTATTATGTGGCCCGGCCCAAAAATTAGTGTATTTTTTTCTTGCGGATAACACACATCTTAAATTGATAAAATCAATTGACACTGAAGGGCTGAATATCGAAGATTAACTTTCCCAAGACTGCTTCGCTTAAGATTGGAAGTATATTATATTCACTCAAGTTACAGGACACTGATATTACATCATCTAAGTCAAACACTGATTTTTCAGTAATCAACCTTTGTCCTTATGCAGTAGTCGAAACTCTTGATTGATAACTTATAAACGATTTTGGTGACAACTCCAAATTTGTATTCCCTCATAGTGTCTGATCTGGAAACCCAGCGCCGGTGGTTAACGACCGCAATGTCTCAGTAGTGGAAAACCTGATTGTAGCAACAATGCTACAAAAGATAATAACGGAGTGGAAATGAGAACCACACCGGATCCTTCTGGCATGACACTCGAATTTTGGCAGATCACCACTAAGGGCATATGTATTGCCCTCGGATCGATATTAACGCAAAAAACGAACGTGAAAGATAGAAAACGGGAACAGTTTTCTTTTCGTTATTTTAGACCATTAAGAAAATAACTTTTTCACCAAAGAAAACTGACCCGGCGAAAATTCCGAGGAAAAATGGCCGTTGGGAGTTTCTGAGAGTAACCACAGCCAACCACAATCTTCAGCAAAAGCCTCGGAGATTTCCTTTCCCTGTACAGCACATTGACTAGGTACCCACAGTAGGTCCACTGTATTGAATCTTGAAATAGACTTCAATCGACGTCGACATCCCTACAATGCAGCTCTAAATTAATTAATTAACGAATTTAGAGCTGCGCGCGGTGTTATCCTCGTCAGTAATATCTAGACATATACGCCTGCACAGGGCATAGCGTGCCATATCTTTTTTCATATCTACCTCTACAAACGTGTTTGTTTCAAACAAAGTACTAATCTAAAATGACTCCCAGATAAAAGATTGTGCCCCCATCTCGTCCATTTTATAAGTATAATACCATTGTGATTTTATTTGGATTTACTTGAACTCCATGCCAATGGCACCAACTGTCAATCAAGTCAACAGGGGTAGTCTTTCGTCGCTTCTGTTGTCCCCGCACATCGTACCGTCAAAGACTTGATCCCCTCAGAATGGATTTTTATGCAAGCTCCCGCATTTTGGGATGCATCAGTGTCATGTCCTCGTGTATAAAGTGCCTCATCTCTTCACGAAGTTCATCTTTCTAATCACTACTTAATACCTCCTCTGTTGTGCGGTGTCCCGTTCGCGTGGATGCAATTTTACAAACTGACCTCAAACCAGTTCTGTTCTCGTCTCTAGCTTCAACTTCTTCCGCTTGTGTCGTTAAAGGTGTAGGTAAAGTTACTAACAGGTAGGGTTTACTCTGCAGTCCCTTCGCCTGTATTAGCTCCCATACGATGATTTCTCCATTGTATTCACAATTCTTTGGAGAAGCGTACCGAAGATGCTCGATCTATTTTGTATGAGCCGAAGACCATCATATTTCTTCGCTTTTAAAGTGAAAATGATGCTCTACACTTTCCTGCTATGACTCAAATCCAATCTTTCCAAGAAATCTTGGGATACTATTAGAACTGTTCCTGGCCGTTTTGTCCCAGTGGGAATACCAAGCTGAAACGCTCCACGATTGTAGATTGTAGATTTGTCCTCTCTGGTATCGGAAATCAATGCCCGGGTTCTATGCGAATTATGTCCCGTACTATTATTTGAGGGCCAAGTATCCAACATTCGATATGTTCTGTTTTGCACAGCTCGGTATTCACGATGGTCAACTTGGACCGATCGCCAGAAGTGAAAGCAGAAATTTCCTGGTTGAGCCTCATCAGTGCACTCGAAATAGAACAGCCTCATCAGTGCACTCGAAATAGAGCAGTCCATCTTCGTTTTGGTCTAGATTCAAGCACTCTCTTCCACAGTCATTCCCAAAAGATGACAAATTGTCCCTGTGACATTTTGCCGTCCTTAGATAAAACTTTCGCTGCAACGTGGGAGGGACCACCTTCCTTTTAATCGCTCTCGCTGATCTGATCTGATGGGCAATTTAGGTAGTAGTACCGCCGTCGGGCCGCCCGTAGTTGAATTTCCCAAAAGGTGAGAGTTTTTGTACTTTCCTGACTGGATGGCAGCACCAAAGGCACTGAATTCAAGCTTTCTAGAAAGTTAGGAAGCCTGGCTCCCACAGATTCCCTGTTGGGGACACACACCAAGGTGGTGTCCGGAAATACTCGATATGGTAGGTTGTTGGTAGCGTTGCCTATCAACAGCTTTACTTGATTTTAAAAGCTCATAATAGATCCCACCCTTGAGATGGTTCGCCTAATTCGACCCATGATTTTTTCCATTTAGGATTCTCGTAGTAGATTCATTTATCATCCCCGTCACAATTCGATAAAAAGAAAACGCTTCCTTTCGTGCCTTCTTAAAAATCCTCCCAAAACCACTTTTTTTAATGGGGGAATCTCCATTGACAGGAGGATCGTTGAAGCAGTTCGAGAGAATGAAGAATGGGTAATCATGTAGAATGGAGACATATAGGTTGCATGCATATGTGGTTGCCATTCCATACTTGGTGGGGGATACCGAGTCAACCATACTTGCGCGCCATCGTGGTTACCTGAGATGGGGTTCTGCTCACCCCAGGACTTCCAGGGTATACATGGCAACCCGGTAGTCTCCATGGTGAGAATATTGCGAAAGCGTGAATGCGATGGACAAGTTCAACGAATGGTGAGACTATACGAACCAAAATTAATGGATCAAGACCGATTGGGAAATGGAGGAAGCGGTGGAAGAGATCAGCTGACGTCAGTAATGCTAGGTAAAAAGAACTAATTCCCGGTGCTATTGAACCAATAAGCCTGGAGGCAAAGTATTCCGGAAGCCGAAGTTCTGAACGAGCTGTAACGTTGGAGAAAAAAGAAAATACAAAAGAAATTAGTTACCAAAAACTGCATGAGCTTAAAACAATAGATTTATGGGGCGATCAAGAGACCTTTTCTCTGACTGATAATGCTAATTACATGTAGAAAGCCTACGGGTTATGTTCTTCGTCTAATCATTAAAAGATTTACGACCACCGCAAAGGGTGTGATACGCGGTGTGGTGTTTACTTTATTAGTGCATCAGAAAACTTAATTTTGTCATGACTTGCGATGTACTGCACTTCACAAGATTTGTCAGGGTGTTTAGCGAATAGTGGTCATCCCCACTTATGCTGACTACTAAGACCGCTGATTGCTTAACTTCAGTTCAGTTTTATAATGGCTATAAGGCACGTGGGTACTTCTGGTAGTCCCCCGGGGATCGTTAACATTCTCTGGCAGCATCAAAGTTTTTTCACTTTCCTAAAGCAGTCATAATATGGACGTAATTCGAGTGTAGCTGCGGACACCAAATGCAAGCTTTCTTTTCGTCTTTAATGAAGGCTACATTTGATAAGCCGTACTAAGTCACTGATGGTCTTTAGACTGGGCCGAATTATTTTAAGTGTGGAACCCAGAGACGAGTTGGTATGTGATAGCTGGATCTTAGAACGAACAAGCCAGAGTTCCGAAAGCTGGACACTACGGGTATAATGCTTTTGTGTTCATATCACGTTTCACGCTTCTCCTTTTCACGTTTTCCCATTCACATATATCTTTAATTTAAAATATGCCTTGATATGCATATATATTTCCAAATTCCGTTCATACAAGTTCACAATTTTGACTTTCTATTATTTTGTTTATAATCAAATTATGTATTCCTAGGATGAACTGGTGAGGGGTTTTGGGTAGTTTCCAAAAAATGGTGATACACTATTATTATTATAGCTTTATTTAAGTAGAAAGGAATGGAATGCTTTTTGGGCCTAGATTCCATATGGATGGTGATTTTTTTTCAGATTTTGCGGTTGGATAAATTGTGAGAGTGAGACCTGGTACACTTTTTGGGACACACATTTTGATCCATCACTCCTCTAAGTTTCTCCCAATGTAAAGAATATCTTCAACTATGAAAAGTAAAAAAATTTGATACCCCCTTTCACATGTATGGAAAATCCCACTTATATCCATCGCAGAATGATGCCACCCACTGCATGTAAAATGATTCACAGCCCACACGTTCTCCCACAATTTTGGTAACAATTGGTTTAGCCGTTTCCGAGTAAATCGGGTGTGACAGACAGACAGACATCGAATCGATTCTAATAAGGTTTCGTTTTACACAAAACCTTAAAAAATCTATCTCCATAGACGGTCTAAATCCTTTTGTAGCATTTGAAAATTTTAATTAAATTTTTAATACCGACCTAATAGGTCATCCATTACTTGTACCAGTGCATTGAAATCATAGTAACTAAACAAAACATAAATCTCCGTTTCCTCAATCTACTCCTTAATGTGCCCAGATACTTAACACTTGTGTCATGCAACAAAATACAAACAATCCTTGATATTCAATACTCACCACAAATCGACATGAATTTTCAATTCCAGATCCGTACCGTTGCAAAGTATCGAATCCCAACCCGACACTACCTTTCCTCACTGATTTCCGAATAAGAATTCATCCTTAAAGCCATATTCATGAGAACTCTGTATAAAAGGAAATTTAATTCGCATTGAAATGGATTTATGTCATCTTTCGTTAGGTGAGACATCGCAAGATCCGTCTTCGAATATTGGCGCAATAGAGCAGATTCGAAAGTAAAAATAAGTCAAATTCAAAGAAAATTGAGATAAAGAATCAAAAAGAAAGCGAAGGGAAGGCATTCCTGGTAATGTAAAAGGTTGAAAAAGTTTATGTTTCATTTGCGGGAGAAAGTAGCCCCTAGTCAGGTTGAGGGGTTGCGTCGGGATGTATTTAACCAGAGGATGACCGAATGAGTAAATGAACGAAAGCCGCTTTTCCCTGGGAAAATAGATAATCGGGTAAATGTCATAGTGGCATGTCTTAAGTTTTCATGACTGCGGATGTTTTCAGTTAAGTAAAATGAAGTGGGTGAGGTCATGGTATGCGTCCGTTTTCATATTGGATGTGCTGGTTTCTTGGAACAAATTACGGCAGTTCTCGTAAATTTTCCTGTGAATAATTAGACAATAGAAGGCTTTCAGGTCAAGGTAAGATTCCGTAATTACGAATGAGTGTGGCTGATACAAATTCTGTGGGGTACCGAGGTATTATATGCATCTAAACGAGGACACAACATACGTAAAAGCTAACGTCACGTGTAGTACTGCTGGATAAAGAGAAATGCAAATTGAATGCTTCAAGAAATATTTGAGGTTGCAAGGTTAGTGCGACTGCAATTATTTCTAAAATGAATGTGAAAACGTTTAAGCTTTAATACAAACTTTGTTGTTCTGGGTAGAAATTGCTAGATGTGCAGATACTTAAAATAAAAGCAATGCCAAGCCGTGCAGATATACCCTTAATTGCTATGTATACCACCTTTCACAAGGACATGTATACCTTTTTTTAATCAGCTCACGATTTTTAGGAAATTTGATAACTGGTTAATACTATTTATTAGGAACAGAAGAATAAAACAAAATTTGTCAATAGTTTACAAATTTTTGCAAGCCAAATTATCATCTTGCCAAGTCGAAAACCGGACACTCAACGCCTCAAGTGTAAAGGCTTTGTTTGTTTCTTCTCTAAGTGTATTTGAGCGCAAGACTATTCCACTTGTACGTAGCCCGTAATTTATATGCATGTTTGGCATGTCAAACTACTCATTTTAGTATGATATTGATATTTAGCATTTTAGGTTGCAGTAAAACATACTCAAGCTAAACTTAAAGGGGTTTCTAGTGATTTATCCAAAAACATAGAAGAAAGAATATTTTGAGGCCTGGGCCCCATATAGGGGCAACTAGATAATTTTCTTTCAGATTTTTCGGCTGGGTAGTTTTCGAGAAAAGGTCCGCTAAGGAAATCACCACTTTTACACCTGCACTGCTCGCCTTTCCAAAAAATGTTAAAACTAAGACTGACTTCGGAAAGCACTAAAAGAGACCTTTCATTTGGTATCGAACATGACTACATTCTATAAAAAATGTTACACCCCCTCTTCATATATGAGGATTACCTTAAACTTAATATAGAATTTTGTAACTTACTTCAAAGTTCGCACCTTCCTACCTAATTTCGTGTCAATCGGGAAAACCGTTTCTGAGAAAAGTGCCTGTGACCGACAGATAGACAGACAGATCGGAAGGTGAAGCAGCGAGTATACAAGGAAGCTCATAGGCACCTGAAGCTAGCTATACAGCAAAGAAAAAGGGGCTGCTTCAAGCAACTCTGAGCACAGGCTGATATAGACCTATGGGAAAGCGCCTACAAGGTTTTAATAAGGAGACTTAAAGGTCAGCCAGCTCCACAAATTACATGCGCCGATCTCCTACTGAAAATGGTTTAGGGTTTGCTTTTACAGGAGAGGTCGAGTGATTGCAGTAATGACAAAAGAAGTACTGCAGATTTGCGGTATGTTAGGACACAACAAAGTGCTGGGCCCTTCAGCCCTTCAGCTGGCTGTTAAACTGAGACCAGACATATTTGTAGAGTTATTTGAAGCATGCTTGGCTGATGGGATTTTTTCGGAGACATGGAGAACACCAAGGTCAGTGTTGTTGCTTAAACATAGTATGCCTCCTGGCGAACCATCTTCTTCTAGGCCGGTATATCTAGTTGATACTGTGGGGAAAATGCTGGAGCAAGTAATTTATAACAGATTGATTCAGGCTATAGAGAGTCTGGAAGACTTATCAGACCGACGATTCGGCTTCCGTAAGGCCAGATCAACCCTTTATATGATCATACTGGCCACTGGCTTAGCTGAAAATGCGATTGATGGAAAGGGGGCCTAAGAAGTATTGTGCAGTGGTTACCTTTGCTAAAATGCGTTCAACTTGGCCAGTTGGAACCATACACGGAGGTCTTTGGCGACGATTGGTGTACTTAACTGCGTTTACCGACAGTTATTTAACAGGTAGAAAGTTCTGTTATGGCACAGATAATGGATCTAGATGAGAGGGGCGGTTCTAGGGGAAACATTGGGAGAAACAGTAGCACAGGAAAGTCTAATTGGGAAAGTGGTTGCATGTCAGCAGAACTGAAATGCAGTTAACGGCATGGCGAGGCGGACTCAGCGCAGGTTGAGAGAAACAGAAGAGGCAAGAATGGCGCGGTTGCGAATGCAATTGATGGGTGAAGGGAGAGGCTAGTACTATGTCCACCCTGCAACGTAATAATTTACGGTAGTTCCGCGGCATGAAGACTGGAGCTATGGAGTGGTGTCAGTGGGTAAACATCTTGCATGCTAGAACCTATGTACCGGTTTTTGGGAGATTTTTACTCTCGGAAAAAAAACAGAAACAATACAGATGAGCAGACAGATAGACACACGGTCACGGAACCGATTTTTATAAGGCTTTGTTTTACTAAGAAAACCTCAAAAAGGATAAAGGCGTGAAATAATAACATTGCAAAAAGTGGTTTAGTTAATTCTTCATCTAGCTTGTCAATGCGCTCTAAACCGCCAGCGAGGAGAACAGAACCTTGCGTAGAGAGTATACTGTTCTAGTCGCGTGAGATTATCAATTCGGTGATTACCGAGGATAAACTCAGTTGGGCTATAAACAGGCTTTTGGCATATAAATCTGCGTGCCCAGGCAAAATACTGCCAGTTACGCTGCAGAAACAACGTGGCTTGTAGAGATTTTTCAGAGCTGTATTTCGCATAGGCGTGTGTTTCTTATTCAGAAAATGGGTAGGCGCGGCCATGAATCCGCGAAGGGGTTTCGCATTTTCGTAGAAGCAAGAATGTGGTTTTTACCAATCTTCATTAAGTAATTAGCAGGATTGAGCGATCGTTGCACTGAAAACAATATACTCTAGCTGACTTCCTTGATATAAAGGGAGCGGAATGAAGGTATCGAAATATACCGAAGATTTCGTGATGTTTGTGTCAGGGTTTTTTCCAGTAAAATGCAAAGGGGATTAAGGAGGGATTATAAAGGAAGCACCGGGACAGGTGGACGTGAGGGCCAGAAGATGCGGTCTTAGCAATAAATACAAACAAAATGGAGCTGATGTTTTTTACCAACAAAGATTAACATGGGACTGCATTGTGGTAGAAGAAAAGAAAATTTTTAGAAAGAGATCAGAAAATATGATTCTTCGGCATGAATGTCCCCTGAATCTGATTATTATGACTTTATAGGTAGAAGCCACGTTGAACTTTGACGAACCAAACCCCATGAAGGTTTCATTATTCATTCCAATCGTAACCTTATCCCTCTGGCGTTTCTCTTACCGTTCGGCATACGCTAGTCATAGGAGGCAATGTGGCCAGCTTTGCGCTCACCCGATATTATTACCCTACTCAGGTACTCATTCACAGCTGAGTCGACTGGTATCCGCGTCAAATCACGATACAAATCTCCACTGCCATAAGTGAGATTTGAACCGCGACCTTCTGTATGACAGCCACCTTAGCTATCCGAACACCTATTATATTCCCTATTAATTAAAATCAGTTCCTGGGCTTATGAGAGCAAATTTTGAGCAAGCCTACAGTGGTTGGAGTTCGTTTGAATCAACCTTACCTCCCATCTGTAGCTATTATATCTTTGCCCTTTATCCTTTGGTGGGGTATGGCATGTCAACTACATCGATGCTCCATCGCCGTCGGCTACCTTAAATGCGCTTCAGCTCCCCCTGTGACTTACCGAGACGCTTGCACCTACTTGGGGCAGTGGATTCCACTGCATGGCATAGCCTGTAATGTAATTGTCGCCCTTCCTCAATGTGTGACCTGTCCACTGCCACTTCCTTCTTCCTATCACATCGCATACGAGTGCCAAGCTGTTCGTTTGAAATAGTCTCTGACCAGTGTACTCTGTTGATACGATACGGACAGGCATAAACGAAAGCTTGGAGCTCCCATATAGCAACGCGGAACGAACACTAGCACAGAACAGTCTCAATTTAATCTTAGTGTTGAGATAACTGCACTTCCAGACTTTAGACAGGGCAGCGAAAGCGGATCTAGCGCTCTTAAAGCGTCGGAAAGCATCTAGTTCGTTGCAACCATCGGCAGCAACCAGAATTACCATTGGAGCCCAAGGGAAGGGAGGGGGGGCGATGGCGTGCCCTTCTTTAAAACCTGTTCCTGTAGATTTCTTACGGCGGTAGTTAAACAATTACCCAAGCGCTGCTGTGTAGGGTTACCAGAATTCGGCAATTTTCTCATTCTCACACCTCTGTTATAGTTTTGTGCTCTAAAAGCAATTTATATCCTTTAGCATTATTAACACTATCGGATAAATAATTGAATATTCTAATTATTGTATAATAAAATGTTCAAACGTGACGACTTAACTGCTGCACACATTTCCCTCACTAATTTTCCGAAAATAAACACCATCCTTATGGCTTCACGTATTTATACTACGGGGAGCTTCATTAATTAGTCAAATTGTAAAACGCACTTTCCGGAAAATGCAAATTAATAAATCCAATTTCCGTTTTTCCGTTCACTGATTATCCACATTGAAAAATTAAAGAAGAATCGAGCGACCTAAAACAGAGAGGCTCATCTATCTTTATTCAAATGGCTATGCTGCGTGTGTTGAGTGAGTTTCCGCGCTAATCCATTTGGTTTTATCTGTCATCCCTTTTCTACCCCTACTTCAACACTAATTAGCATAATCATAACCATCACCGGCTCCATCAATTATGGCCTTTAATCCAATTTTACATGTCACTTTCCATAATTTATAAGTTTTCTACAGTATTAAAAAGGGACGATCACAAAATATTGTACGTAGACGCCTCCATTGCTCCATCCTTCCTGTCGAAGTGACTTTCTCGTTCATTTCCTGTCTTCCTTAAAATTCCGTTCAGCACCAGCTCACTCCTTACGACTCACGTGTCGGTACCACTTTGCCATAAAACAGACCCTAATTAAGAGACTGTACTTCTTGTGCAAAACGACCATGATGATGGCAGCAACCACGATGACGACGATGATGATATTGGTTCCAAGTTGAAGGTTATTCCTACGGCAATCTATACCGTGCCCAATAATGAAGCAGGAGCGGCTAACATAGGCAGGAACAACGGCTCGAGGAGGGAGGTAGAGAAAGTTCCTGGATCGAAGTTTTACCCGCTGGGGAAAAAAGTTATTTGGGAACGCTAACCAAGCCACTCGTGTAGCGCCGACATGCAGATATCGGAAAGGGTTCTCGCCTAGAACTCCACATTATTGATGGTTTCATTGATGGAAAATCGAAAGTTTTGAAAATTTCACAAACTCTTCTAATGCGGTTAGGGATGCTGTCGACTTGTTTTTTATTAACATTTGCTGAAGACGAGCTCTGTGGATTTGAAGTTTCCCATGAAAGCTACTTTATCAACATATTATTTCCAAGTTTGCAGTTCGGCCGTTGTGGTGTTCATCCAGGATAAATTCCCGAGCTGAGAGCGCTGTGAATAGACGCAGGACCCGCATATTGAATGGAGGGAATTTATGTCTGACTAAGTTATATAAATATGCGGCTGTGTGTCGGTATATATGCTAGCCCGCACAAAGCCCCACACAATTCTGTCGGAAATTAAATTTTTAGCTGCAAGACTTTATAAAAGAGCCATCATGTTTGATGCAAATGGCGCCCTCAGGGTTGAAAATTTATTGTGCAAGTTCGGAGCTTTTCTATAAACAAATTCCGTTTTGTCTTTGACGAAAAGTTCATAATGCAGTCCAAGTTCATTTGGCTTTGTGTTCTCAGAAGACGCTACTTATACTGCTGGAGGTTCTGGGTAGTGTGCTTTTTTTGGGAATGATAATGTCAGACACAATCAATCAAGGGTTTCTGGTTACCTACCCACCTTGATATCCGATAAATGCCTAGGAGCAGGGTACTCAGGCAGAACCTGCAATCAATTGATGCAGTAACTAACCGCACGTTGTTCAATTGATTGCGGCTTCCAGCCTCAGACAATCAGCAATTCAAATCAATGATGATTGGAGCGTAGTCCAAGAAAATAGTTGCAGTTCAGTACTTGATGTATGTATGTGTTATCGCAACATACTTTTTAATTCAAACCTAGCCGGGAGGTATCCAGCGTTTCAATCTAAGCGATGAAGATAAGAAAAGCATGACTTTGTAAATATTCTACCCATTAATCCAAACGATGAGAAATGGAGAATGGAAAGTAAATGTCATAAAAGCCTCGTCGTTATGGTGAGATCTATGGAGGAAGCCTAATGCTTAAATCTGATTTTGATGATTTTTCATATTTCTTCATGGTGTGAAGAGTATTCAACTAAATACGACAGCTTCCATGAACAGTACCTTTCTCGCGGGGTTTTAGAACACGATCAGCTAACAATATCGACACCAGGAACAATATAAATAAATCCAAATACTTGATGTCATCACATGGAATGGAACCTAAATGTCATATTCTATGCTTAAAATAAGCAGGAAGGAAACAGTAAAAGGGACAATGTAGGAAGGGTTTACGTGACACTGACCTAATCTCACAATTGAAGAATGAAAGCGAATGTCGAGTTCCGCCTACCAGGGCTTTGTCTTTCACCTTTACTAGAAAAAGTGGGAGGAAGAAAAACTGGCGATGTGATTGCAAATGGCGTAATACTGAATGCGAATGAAACGCCGTAAACCTGGGAAGGTTCCAAGCCGACACCAAAGGAAAGCACTGTGGAAAAAGGCGAATCTCTATGAAAATAGCACATAGGCGCTGCTGCATCACCGCGTATTAAAGTCTGCAGAAATCGGGCACAAGGCAATAGAACCTTAGGGTAAAGATGAGAAAATTTTCATGAGGACTAGGACCAGTGTGTTGGAGGTAATAAAATTAACGAAAGGGGTCTCAAGTAAGCCGGTCCCTCCCATCAGATACGAAGACGGGAAAGGAGAGGACTTATACGCGCCTCATTGCTGACCGAATGACTACGAAGACGGCTAAATTTCGAAGGGAAAATTTACCACTTCCCCGGGATATCTGTTGAAAGAAAATGTTGGGGTCTGGACCGAAGCCAAGGCTTAACAAACCAGCTTCCCCATCTGGATCGCATTGCTGTGGCTACTTTAAGTAGTCTTAGCAGTCAATCTCAGCTATTACTTGTGGCAACGATCTCAAATTCACCGTTGTAGGCACCGAGGTGAGCAGGACAGGGCCCTTGAGATAAAACAAGATGTCCTCCGCATGTTTAATACAGAGAACCCGCACATTGATTTCGGGAGGACCGTACTATCCAATTACGCCAGAAAGGATAAATGAAAGGCGGTTTCAGCTTGATGTTCGAACTAAATGTTCAGGGCGCTTTTCCACAATATATCTCCACGCAGAGGGCAGTGCACGGATCGACAGAATCCCTATATGGGGGCCCACACAGGCGAACTTTAACAAATCAAACGGAAGAAAGAAAACTGGTTCGAAACCAGTTTGTGAACACCTGTCACTTCGAATTAATTTTGGTCTTCTTTTGGATTTCCGCTTCCGGGATGCGGTTCTTCTGCCCTGTGGCTCCGTCCTTAGTTCAAAGGTGATTGTCTGGTGATCGTTGTACGTGAAGTCCTCGCTAACTTGCCAAAACACATCACGTGCCAGTGCAGGGCTGATAAGAGTCTAGAATTGAACCAGATCTGTCTGTTTTACCTATTACATCACAAATGGTTAACCCTCCTGATAAGAAATTTGGTAGAAATATGGGACCTCTAAATCTCATTGCATGCAGTGCGTAACAAAGTTCAACTTTGAGGTTAATTGGGAGGGGTCTCATATATACAAAAGGATGATGTAAATTATTTTTTGAGCGAATGTAGTTATATGGGGTATCAAATCAAAGGCCTCGATTGGACTTCGGAATCCGGTATTAGTTTTGTCATTGGTTGCAAAGCAGAGAAGTGCGGGGGTCCGGAAAGGGTATGTTACCGTTCTCAGAAACTACCCAACCCAACAATATCTGAAAAAAGTAGGGAAGCCGGACGCTGAGCGCTTCAGGTATGAAAGGTTTTGTTTGCTTTTTCTGTGAGTATATTTGAGTATAGAACTATTCCATTCGTACGTAGCCCGTTAAGAATATGCATTTAGCATGTCAGATTTAGTACTTCGGGTTGATAATTCAAATGGTAAAGACAACTTTGAGCTACTGTAACTTTGTTACTAATGGTATGATTTTGATCAATCTTGGAGATAATATGCTTCATATTATATTTTATACTACTACCAACTTTTATGACTCTGAGGTAAACTTGAGGGGGGTTTTACTCAATTTTCCCGAAAACATGGTAATATAATATTATTAACTTAATTTGAACAGATATCGATATGGAGAGTATTTTGAGCCCTAGCCCCATATAGAGGCAGCTTCATGATTTTTTTCGGATTTGGGTAGTTTCTGAGAAATCATCATTTTCATCACCCCCCTTTTACATGTATGGGGACCCCCCTAAATCTCAACATAGAAGGATATCACTCACTACATGTCTGGGAATAGATAGGTCGCACCTTCTCACTAAATTTCGTGACAATCGGTATAGCAGTTTCTGAGAAAAGTACGTGTGACAGACAGACAGAAAGGCAGACAGACAGACATTGAACCGATTTTAATAAGGTTTTGCTTTGCAAACACTCAATGCACAGGGTATCTTGGCCTCAAAATATTGTTTTTACCGAAAGCTGTTTAGATAAATTTAATAATAGTATATTTTCATATTTATCATATTTTAAGTATATTTTTTAGAAATCGGCTCGAAACCCCTCTTAAGTTTATCCCAGAATCATCAAGTTTGCAGTTGCAAATTGCAGTAATATAGGCTGGACTGTAGGGCATGATACCACCCAGTTTGTTGGAAATAGCGCTATTTCTGATAAAATTATAATAGGTCAAAGTTGTCACTTTTATACAAAGTTGTTGCTTTCTAAGATTTTGAATGTCAGTATTATACTAAAGTGAATGGTCTGACGAACTCAAAGCATGAACTTTACGAGCTAAGTATAAATGGCACAAATAACTGTTCAAATATGCTAATATAAACAATACGCAAAACCTTTCATACCTGAAGCGTTCTGCTTCTGATTTCCCGGCTAGTTTCCCCTTTTAACTCTTGCCGGTGTGCCAGACGGAATATTGTTGCATTCCATCGTGGGGTAGGACCCCGGGAAATGATTTCGGGAAAACAAACTAACCCTATCCTCCTCATTCTCGAAAAATGTTCCATCTTCCTTCTTCAGACAAACACACAAGTTGTCAAATTTGCGTGCAATTTTCCTAACATTCACGTTCGTTCCGTCCTGTTCTGTTCTTTTAATTTTTACCCTACGTAACTGTTCCATGTCTTCATCCCTTTCGGCTACCCCTTGTTCAAATCTTTCCTATGCAACGCGCTTTTCACCACCTCCACCCCACTTAGAGTACCACTTTTAATTTTCTTCTGTTCAACTTGACATTCTAACCGGGACTTTATTTGCTCCCCAAAAAATAATCCGTTTAACACGACAGCTTTTAAGCACTTGTATACACAATGACTCCCAAATCAGTAAAACAATAATAGATTTAAGAGAAAAATACGTGAAAAGAACTCTTCCCTTATTCGTAATCTCTACTTATAATAATAATAATCGTTGGCACAACAATCCATATTGGATCAGGGCCTTGAAGTGTGTTAGAGCACTTCATTCAAGACCGTAACGGTACACTACAGTAGACTGTAGGAAACAATGTGGTCAGCATTGCGCTCGCCCGAGATTATTACCCTGATTTGGCTCAGGTACTCATTCACAGCTGAGTCGACTGGTATCCGACGTCAAATCACGATACAAATCCCTGTGCCACCAACGAGATTTGAACCGCGACCCTCCGTACGACAGCCTTGTGCTCTAACCACTCAGCTATCCGGACACAATCTCTACTTGCTACTCCTAAATGTACTGAACTCCAGCTTCAGTCCACACCCATTGCATCCTATTGAACTCAAATTCGCGGGCTGCCTTGTAGTATGTAGTAGAAATCTCATCAATATCCTTGCCTCTCCTAAGATGGCTGACAATATGTCTTAGTAAGGTCAGTTTTGGTCTGCCTTATCTTTTCAGTTTATATTCCCCTATTTGGTAACGGTTATGCACGTAAGTTTCCTTCTCTTCTTTTACATTGCGCGCCTCCAATACGTCAACCTCATACCTTTGTCGTAGCCCGTACATTCCACTGCCTGATACGTTCAAGGAGTTCCATTACTTACATAAATGCCCTACGACGGACATTGAATTCAAAATTTTACCATAGTAGGGTTATTCTGTTGTTAATTGTTTTCCGCCTCTGTGTGGCATTGTTCTTCCTTCACTAGACAAACTACCTCTTTCTTGAGGCAGGTTTCCTTGTAGGTATGAGAAAATTTAGTCTATTCGTGGAGGATGTATATTTATCCTGAACTCACTAAAAGAATGCAATTCATTTTTAGACCTTTTGAATTTATCGTCATTTTCACCTACTTTCACGGTGAATTCCCACGGCTGGTATTTCATACTGACGATTGTAAACTGCTTCCAAAATTAGAAACAAACTTTGCGTATTAAATTTTCCAGTTGTTGATTTATGTTTTGCTAGTGTATTCCTGTTCAAAGCAGCTTGAATTTTTCCTACTAATATACAGCTTCCTCTAATAATATCTTCCTCCATCAGAAAACTGGAACGCCTACGTTCATACAGTTAAAAGGAAACAATTAAATTGAATCGAAACCTGAACGCTTTCTGCAGTATTTCGCTTCAAAGAGATTTCATCTTCTGCCTTGTCAAATCCACGAATCAATCTGAACTAGGAGCAACGCTACTCTTGGTTACGCGGTGTGAATAACCTCTATCTTCTTTGGAAGGTGTTTCCTGTGAAATCTACACACCTGTCAGCTGCTTTTCAAGCCCACACCTTCAGATATGGAGGAACATAAAGCAAGGATTGGATTCCCACTGCATGTCTATTATTGATGTCAGAGAGAAGGGCATTAAACCACGAGGATTTATTTGAAATTATGATTTAGATATTTCTGTTTGCCTCAGATTGGGCAACAACTTCGTTATCCGGTGATATTTTACGAAATCGGGGGAAAAAGATGTTGGGATCAACCATATTTACTGCCTATGCACATAATTAGCTCATATCAAGCGTGTCGGATCTTTTTGGCATCTTAATATCATCTATATCCTTCAAAATGAGTACTTCGAAAACTTATTATAGAAATACTATATTTCCCTAGAAAAAATCAAATTAGTCTAAGGTATCCTAAAGTAATTACGAGGCTATATTCGAGGCTAATGTATCCATAAAAGCATAAGATTGCTTCCAGATCCTAAGCATGACATTTTTTGTCAGTAATAGAGATATTGATAGACATTCCTTACTGGTTTGATATCTTGTCAAAGAAAACAAATTTTACTTTTTGTATTAATTCTACTATCGTGCTCATAACCTCATTGGTTCACGTAATTAGATTACGCTTCCAGCTACTCATTGTGTCCTTTGTTTTGATCCTTTGCCTCACTTCCTTCTACTAAAAAATATCTGAAAGTTGTCTCACAGTCAATGGGAATGTTTCTTCGGAATATTATCTAATTTTCTGAAGTATGTGAGAAGGAAAATAGAGTATCTGAGACTTCTGCTTTGGTAATGCGATGAGTTCAATTAATCCAATAAGGAGTCAAGAGAATGAATGTGAGTATGCTACTGAAATAGCCAATGAGAGCACGTAAGAGGCTTTGGCCATTTTTTTTTTGTTCAAAAGTTGGAAAACTAATTGACATTGCCACGTGTGATGACATAGCTAAAGTTATGGGAAGTCATTTTAATTTCACTGGCCTCATCGCATTTGATGCTTCCAACTGAAGATGAACTCTGGTAAACTGCCCCTTTCAGATTGGTATTTGTTATATTATATTTGAGTAGAGAAATGTATTTGATTTTGTAGCTAAAACTTATTTAATTCGTTTTGCCTTCAGTCTGGCTGTTTGACTTTTTGTTTGCTGAAAATAGAAATCTAGGTTTAGGGGTAGGTAGGTAGGTATCAGTGGCCGCTCTGAGGAGCCCAATTAGCGCTTTGATGCGCCGTTTTGATGTCACAAACTCCTAAGACCGTGACTGTTGTTATGGGAGCAGGGAGGCAGAGTCCAGTCGGCTCGGATCTTCAGAGCCAGCCCGTAGCATTCACGAAAGAAAGTAGCTTTCCTACCCTGCAGCTAAAAATCTCTCGGAGGTCTCCAAAGAATGGTTTACCCAGTGCCCGTAGTCTGACTCTAGCCAGAGTTGCATAAGGGTTTCCCTTCCTTCTCCGCAGCTTCCGCAATGCGAACTGTAGGGTATGCCGAGCCTAGCGGCATGGTCCCCTATGGGGCAGTGCCCCTGCAGACCGGCGTAATCTTGAATGCATTTGCACGCGTCTGGCAGAGGAGCTCTTGTGATCGGTATATAAGCAGGCCAAATTCTCCTTGACTTGGTACAACTTGTCAGCCTTCGCCATCTCAGGCCCGCGGCTGCTAGGTAGTGCGAGTGGACTCGGCCCCGAACACCGACTGAATTCGCCGAGGGACTGCCAAGAGCAGAGCCTTGCCTGGCGAATCCGTCTGCCCGCTCATTCCCCTCTATGTTCTTATGCCTGGGAACCTAGAGGAGAGTGACCTTGAACCTGCCGCCCAGACGAATAAGGGCGTCTCTGCACTGTCCCACCAGCCTGGAAGACGTCGTTGCTGAGTACAAGGCCCTGATGGCCGTTTGGCTGCCGGTCAGAAAGGCTATGTTACGCTTGAGGCTCGAATCTCGCTCCAGCCACCGACAGACTTCCAATATCACCAGTACTTCTGCCTAGAATACACCGGCGAATCCTGGGAGACCATACGACTTGGATACACGGTGTATATTCGAGAAAACACCCGCGCCGACTGCACAGGCAATTTTTGATCCGTCCGTAAAGAATACTGTGCCATAATCTTGCAACACGCCGCCGGTCTTCTACTTTGGTTGGAAGGTCCACAGCAAAGTTTCTCGTGAAGTTTAGCTTGTGTATGGCATAGTCCATGGGATGCCCAGATTCCCTGAGGTATTTCATCTAGGATGTTGCTGTGGCCGTAGGATTTCGCTGCCTAGCATCCGGACTCACGCAGTATGACGGCACTGCACGCTGCAACATACTTAACGTGGAGGTCTAGCGGGAGGAGAGGCAGGAGTATATTGAAAGCATCTGCCCGGTAAGACTGCGGAGCCCCAGTAGCACCTGCGCACACGGTTCTTTGAATCCTGTTAAGCTTCATCCTATTGTATTCTAGGTAATAGTAGCCTATGGGATTCATGCTAACTGATAATATTCCTCTTACTCTCATGAACAATGAATTCATCCCTTACCGGAACATGCATGGAAGTCATTCTTACAATAATACTTGTCACCTCTGACTGAGGATTTCCAGAAAACTTGATTTGTTAACTTTCCTCCTACTGGTCTTACACTTGAGAACTATCTTCACTAACAACACTCCAGAATTTGCTACCTACTCGCAAGCAGGCGTTGATGGTTTTGTGGCGACACATCGGAGGCGCGATCCTAGGTAACCTTAGGAATGCAGCATCAATCAGCGTCGCAACTTAGAGAAAGGAAATTTAGTACATGAAACTTCATATTGGGAAAACATTTTCTCCAAAGATATAGATAGACATATTCCCAGCTTCAGCGAAGTTCAATTTTAGGACGTTCCTTTCACGGCCGTTTGAGTGATATCTCCAGGATATGGACGGCTTGTTGTGTTTTACTAAAGCAACTATGACGCGAGACTAAAATTCACTTCTGTTTATTTGAAAATCATACTTAAAACTAAATGACTTTAAATTAGTTTAATACGCATTACTGTTATCACTTTTTTATGGATCGGCGGACCGGACTAGAGTGTTCATAAGAAAGTTTACAACTGACATTGTTTGTCACCCCAGTCTCATCTCAGTCCGTCAGCTGTTTCTGTTACCATTGAATGCCTAGGTTTGCGCCTCCGATGTGCCGCCATAGTTCCATCGGCATACATTTAACATTTCTACGGTATTTCACCATTAACGCCGTAGACAAAATATGGGCGAAATCTTTCATAGTTTTATTGATCGGCACATGAGAGGCCCACTTTTCATCATGTTCTACAAAAGAGGACCTAGTGCTAAACTCCTTAAGGCTCCTGCTGGGATCATGTACACCTTAAATCTCTCATCATGTCATAAGAAAGTGACCCCTCGGAGAGGTAAGTTTCAACCGAGGTCAATCAATCGTTTAAACATTGAGATTGACTTTTTAGCCGGAGAGATGATATAATATATCATTGGAAAGTTACTTTTCGGAGAAAAAAACCCTCCATCATCTTAGTCATGTAACTAGGAATGTTTTAATCATTGCACTCTTAATTCACCGCCATTTGACCAACGCGAATTGACAAACAAGTTTACTAGGCCCAATATCAATATCTTTCATACTTCAATCTAGCTAATATCACATCTATGGCGTCGACCCAAAGAATGTTTGGCGTGAACCAAGTTGTCACTTCAACAGATCACCCCTATACTTTATGACAAAGGCATATCTGGATCTGAAAAGCGGATCAGGCTGTATGATGATGGGTATCCAGATAGCTTCTTGGGATTTAGCAGGAAGTCTTCGCCTTGTCAACCTAGGTGGAAAAATGCCTTTTACTAGGGTACGCCTCAAACACGCTAATAAACCAATCAAAACACGTATAATCAATGAGTTAAAGACCTCTAATAGAAATACTATCCAGACCGGTGCGATCCTTGACTAATGATTATTTATCTATCTCCGGGGTTAAGAATGCACCCAAACGCTTGCCTATCTATCGTAAGGGGCGGCTAAAAGGACTAGAAATTTGTAGGTTAGCAATCTGAAAATTTTGAAAATTTACTGCGACTGAAACGCCAACGACGCTCCACGTAGGGACCGAGCTCACGGTTAAAACCTTTGCCTATCGAAAACGAATTATGATCGGTTTCAGGAATGTGCATACGCTCTTCGACGGAAAGGGACGTCATAAGCGTGGAAGCTTGGAAGCGGATCAATGGGTGGAAGGGGTGGCTCTATTGATCATTCCGAATGATGCCAGTCAAACAATGGTACCAAGTGAAATCCGACGAAGTTGGACGCAGTATGATCCGTGGCAAAAAGGAAATTGTTACTACGCTGGTCAAGAAAGCGGAAGATGCCGCAGAAGGCGATGATTTCTGAAGTGTATCCTGCATCACGAAAGAACTTGCATGTGGTCGCAAATCTTTTGATAGTCCTGTGACGGACGTTAATATTGGATTTTCTACCCATAATGTCGAATAACTGAAAAGTAGGAAGAACACTGTACCACGCCGGTCAGGAAAGCTGAAGTTGCGCGTCAAAACTTGCTTGTAACTTGCCTATTATGGATGGAATAGCTAGCCATTGTAACACGCAATGCAACTGCAAAGACAGCAAATAATTAACACAGCAGCATTTTGAGGGACGCAATTATATTTTACGGTCAGGATTCGAACACGGGGCGTAACGAGATCGAAAGTCGAAAGGTGCTCAACCAACTCAACTGTCGCGCCCATCATCATGGGGAATGATCTGCAACAGTTTTGATTTCTAGGTAGCTTTCGAAAAGAGCATGTGAGATAGCTGAGAAAAATAATCTTCAGTAGTAAGTTCCGAAGTAAACTGCAATTTGCCATATCAAATGCATTTTCCATACCCAGATTAGGCTACTGTAGAATGTTCCGTATATATGAAACCACGCTGTTTGTAAACAGGGTCGCCTAAGCGATCTATAGCAGGATGGCTAGATGGGCTAGAGATTTATAAGCACCAGAGGGGATCTCTGACGTGCAAACCAGTAAACAAGTCCAGTGTAGGTCTTTATCTCCAAGAACATATTCTACCACAAATTTTCGCTCCCAACTTTGATTACGGCAGGGATTACCATTGATCATTCCTTTCTTGTGACAATACTTTTGGACTCGGGCGTAGGTACAGGTGCGCTAGGTTCAGAATTTGGCTTATAGTATGTTGAGGTAATAACCAAAGGGTAATTTAATGCAAAATATTAGGGCATGATGATTATAACACTTAAAAACATGTTAGTACGAATCATCTGTAACCCACACATTTAGTATCGATCGTTTGTGCTTTCCATTTCCATACGTTTAAAGCAGGTCTTAGTTGAGTTTTCTTCTCTCAGCTGACTTCACTTATATAGAGCTTTCTAGTGATGAACAAGTTCCAGTCTTCAGTAATCCCAATCGAGTGCCACCATATAGTTTTTTTAGGCTGACATTGTAAGCTTCTGCAAATTGAATTGGTGCTTCAAAGTATTGTATTTCTCCTACTGACCAGAAATTTATTGTAGTGGATCCTAAGAATGAAGGGTTAAAAATAGCCTTATCATAAGAGGTAAAATGTCATTCCGAAAACTTGTTCAAAAATTGGTCTACTGTTCAGCCAAGCAAAATTATTAAATTTTATGAATTTACTGGCTCATCCTCCTTCTCTACCAAAACATACGGAACCTAAGGTCCAAGCTGTCGAGTTTTAAGTCACCTGCCTCAACATTCCAACATTACGCCATCTGCATTACTGAGAGCAAATTGGATGACAGGATTTAAGATTTCGAACTCGTCGAAGGTTATTTTGGCTTTCGTTATGACATAGACAGCGCTTCACTTGGCAAGTCAACCGGTGGAGATTTTACAATAACGTTTAATAGTTGTTCGATTTTTTTCCGTGCTGAAATGATCCCTCCTCCTCCTCCCGCCTCCTCTTCCATTTACCATTCTGTCCATTCCGCCAAACGTATGCTTCTTTGTCATATCCTGTGTGTATTTCCCTAGCTTCAGCTTCCTTTACTTTACAGATATTCTTCCCTGTACGTCCCCTACTCCCGCTCCCGCTTTTGCCCAGTCTGGTTCATTCTCGAAGTCTACAAAAAGCTTCATCAGAAACTTACTCTGGAAAATACGTTGACTTCGTATTTTTCAAAACTATCCGTTCCTCGATGCTTGTATCCAAACTAATCTTTCCCAGTACTGGGCTTGGCTTCTTTTGATAGCTGCACATCCTGTTTACTTTATGTCTCCTCTGAATATTTTCGCTATTCTTTATAAACGACGATCCCCCTCCTTACTTGTCCTTGGTTGCTCTATGATGATGACCCTAAGCCGTTTTCTGCTATATCGTCGTCTAAAGACTGTGTCTCCCTTCAGTCAAACCTTACCACTCTGGTTCGCTGGTGCTCTGCTAATAGTTTTTCGCTAAACGTCAAGAAGTGTCACTCTATGTGCTACCCGCTCAGATCCTCATCCATTTCATTTTACTGCTGTATTGACGGATATTCCTAATCAAATCAGAATTTCATTCAAACCTCCTTAGTTCTTCAAATCCCTCATGAGAAGTATCCTCGAGTACTCTTCCTTTATCTTGAGACTCTCCCAACACTGTAATTATCAGGCCCATGAACAACGTCAATTCAGTCATTCGCTCATCAATAAAAGGAAATTCCTCGTGCCAACTACCCATCCCGCCTCTCCTGCTCTCCTTTCCAGAAAGGGATTGAAACCTATATGTATTTATGCATATTTTTCAAACTTTCCACGGGCCTAATGGGCTGGTCCGCCTCTAACAAGATCGCTTACCGTCCAGCCTCTTATAATACTCGGGACGCAGATATTTGCAATGTGCCCTTCGGGGATCTCGAAACTGACTCCATATCCGAAAATTTGATATAAATGCTACTACTAATAACAAATTGTAGATCGAAGTTGTACACCCTGTGTAAGTTTATGGAATTCTAAAAAAAAAGTGAAGTGACGGCGGCTTTACGGTTTCTTACCAGGACAGAGGCAAATCGTCAGACGCTGCCTCACCTCTGCCCTGGGAGCAGCGTTTGGGTGCAAGCCCTGCGAGGGGTCCGTGGACCAGAAAAGAAGGAGTAAGTTGCTCCTCAATTGGTCCGGTCCTGCATTAAGTTGATGGGGACTTAGGACCCCTCTTCATTCTCAAAACGAATATTTCAGCCGTGGCCAGCTTTGGTCAGCAAGGCGGATTTGCGCTCAATATAATTCGTAGGCATGTCGTGTTTTACGAATTATATAAAGGAGCATTCAACATCTGCGAGCCGCTACGGTCACGCTGCTCCCAGGGCAGAGGTGAGGCAGCGTCTGACGATTTGCCTCTGTCCTGGTAAGAAACCGTAAAGCCGCCGTCACTTCACTTTTTTTAAAAAAGTTTGGGTGCAAGCCCTGCGAGGGGTCCGTGGACCAGAAAAGAAGGAGTAAGTTGCTCCTCAATTGGTCCGGTCCTGCATTAAGTTGATGCGGACTTAGGACCCCTCTTCATTCTCAAAACGTCTAAAAAAAATTTTTTAAGATTTTGTGTAATACAAAACCTTATTAAAATCGGTTTACTGTCTGTCTTTTTTTTTCATCGTTGGAAAGTGGAAAGGTTCAAAACCTACTGCTGGTTCCTGCCATGCAGTTATGTGAGACTCCTACTCACTAAAATCAACTCCTTCTTCCTCCACTCTCCCTGCGGGACTGCTATAAGCATTGCATCGCAGGGCTGGATCAGTTCTTAACTGCGGCTCATTATTGTTCGCTCCCTTTCTTGCCTTCTTCGCAGTTCTTCATGCCTTAGCTGTTGCCGTCGAAGTACAATAGGCTCCCCGATTGCATACATTATGTCGTAGAGGCGCCGACCTTCATCCGTCAAAATGTCAATGGGGATTGTCCCTCCCAGTACATATGCTGCTTCTTCTGATGTTGTGTGCACTTAATCGATATGCCATTTCTAGTTTTCCGCAGTTTGATTTGTTTTCCAGAACGGTTGCCCAAACTGGAGCTCGATAGAGTAGCACTAACTACCCTTGAAATAAGACGACGTCGACTTTGTCTTGGTCCACTAATGTTCGGTAGTATCCTCGAGATCGTTACATCAATGGAAGACGCTTTAATTGCAGCGCACTCAATGTGTTTTTTAAAGTTGAGCCTTTTGTCAATCATTACTCTAAAATATTTAAGCGACTCTTGGGAGTAAATTATTTGTTCACCAACTTTAATTTTCACGGTTGTGTCTTTCGTTCTTTTGCTGATTAGCACTAGTTCCGTTTTATGCTCAGCAAGTGATAGACCGGAGTTTTTCAACCAGGAATTGATCTCCCATATAGCTTCATTTGCATAGATTTCGATCTCGTCTAAGCGTTTTGCAACTACTATTACCCCGATATCTTCCGCAAAGCCAATGGTTGTGACGCCGTCAGGAAGGCGTAGCATCATCACTCCATTGTACATAATTAACCACAGTAAGGGACCTAAGACAGACCCCTGTGGTACGCCGCGCGTCATTGGAAATAATTTCTGTTCATCGTTCGAGTCACAATGTAATCTTCTTCCAAAAGGTAATGCAACAGCGACGCGTACAATGTACTTCGGAGCCTATAGTTTGGTTAGAGCCTCTACGATTTTCATCCACTTCGCAGTGTTGAATGCATTTTTTACATCGAGTATCACCATTGCGCACCATCTTGTATTGCAGTGCGAGCCAGGCCAGTAAGCTTGTTGATTGCATCAACGGTTGATCTCCCCTTACGAAACTCGAATTGCTTGTCGGATAGGCCTCCTTCCTTTTCCGAAATAACGAGCAGCCTGCTCTATAACACTCATTCAAATAGTTTACCAATGATATTGACCAAACATATCGGTCTATATGAGGAGGGGTCACCCAATGGTTTACCTGGTTTCGGAATAAGTAGCAACTTTTGCAGCTTCCATTGCCTGGGGAATTCTCCTTCTCTAAGGCATACCGTAAAAACTTTGACTAACATACCTGGTGCTGACTGTCTGTCTGTCTGTCCGTCACACGCATTTTTCTCGGAGACGGTTATAGGGATACATACGTCGAATTTGAGGGGCGACGGGTTCCATACATGCAAAGGGGGGTATGCATTTTTTTCTCATCAAATACAACCATGTGGAGTATCAAATTAAAGGTCTCGGTTAGGTAAGCCGGTCTTAGTTTTGACATTTGTACGAAAGGTAGGGAGTGCGGGGAATTGAAAGGGACCACTTCTTTAAGGGGGGCATTCTCAGAAACTACTCAACTCAAAAATCTGACCAAAATCAGGAGGCTGCCAGCCTTCCATACCGATATCTGTTCAAATAAACTTAATATACTATTACAATAATTTTTAGTAATTGGCTGCAAAACCTCCCTTAAGTTCATCCTAGCACCACGAAATTCGCAGTGATGTAGGCTATAATATAGAGCATTATCTTACCAAGTTTGGTGGAAATGTCACTAAAAAAGTTATAATACGTCAAAGTTGTTACTTCTGTGCAAATTGAAGACTATGAATGTCAATATCATCCGAAAGTGGATACTCTCACATAATATATGCATATATTACGTGATACGTACTAAGAAATATACAAAACCTTTCGTACCTGAAGCGTCCAGCTTCCGGTTTCCGGACTTGTTTGAGATTTGTGTTTCATCGATAAACAGCATGTCATGTCACCTTTTATAGAATATAAGTAATTGTTCGACTGCCCTAACCATTTTCTTAACCTCAGATTAAGCAAAAAAAAATGCGACACCAATTAAATTTTAAATATCTAGACGGTGACGTTTCCTTCTGGTAACTTGTTATTTTCGACGAATAGAAAAAGATACAGCATACAAGATACAGTATATCGACATCTAAAAAACCAAAAAATATTCAAATATCAGCGACCTGCCCTTCCAACATCCCGTCTGTGTCAACTTGAAGCACTTTTCAATTTATTGAACAGCGAGACACTATAAAGCCATTACCGGAGCACTTAAAATGGTAAATTGAGTTTAGGGATGAAAGTTCACAGGCAATCAAGCATCAAAGACCGTGGCTCGGTGAAAAGCGAAATTCGATTCTATGATATTTAGTACCATTTCGATTCCTTGTTGGAATTCTTAAACGCTTAACAGCAGCTCAGCTCAATTTCTTTTCTCATCCCTCTATTGATTGCACCCCTGAACGTTTCGTCTTTTTTCTGTGCTTTCCTTGGAATTCTATTCTTCATCCACGGAGGCTATGTAGACATGCCTAGAGAGCTACGTTACCGATATCGTCGGCCAATTAATGCGAAACCAGTCAAAGACATAAAAGCTAATGTCACAAATAAGATTCATTAAAGCGAAAAATCTCTTTGTTCTCCGTCGGGGACCTTTTTGATGTCGGTAGACCGTGTAAATCGTTTTAATTGAAAATAATTTTGTGATAATTTGTATGCCATGAGTTCTTTCGGAGGTCGTCCCTTGTACCCCGCAACGGTGTTCAATTGGACAGATTGGATCGTATTCCTGTGTTTCCTCTTCTTCTGATGACTGAGCTCCTTTAATTGATTTCGCATCTCTGTACATATGTATACACATCTATCACGCATTATTGGAGTTGATTCATGTACGTTAGTACCTACGTTCCGTATTAATGAAATTTTTAACTTCGACGCTCCAAGTGGCCAATGGTATTCGAAACTTGGTGTTTTCTTTCAAGGTGTCTTGGTATCCGGTAAACGAAATGAACATCTATTCAAGTGTCTGATGAAGATAGGGATCGTGACCACAAATGAAAAGGATTAGAAGGGATGAGTGGGAAAGTAGAAAATGGGAATAAGACCGCAAATTTTGAGGAAACCAAAACATAATTTCTGCAATATCGACTTTGAGAAACTTACTTTTCCTGATCTGAAACACACTTTTCCTACATTGGAGCCTTCGTTGTCTACATAAGCTGGTTTCAAAACGGTTTACAAGAGATTAAATACTGGTCTCTAAATATGAGAATGAACAAAATGAAAATTGAAGCGGAAATATTTCCTGCTTCTGTTCAGATGGACCCGCCCACCACGCTATTGCTACATCATAGCGTTTTCCTATTAAATTAATTACCGAATTAATTTTCTTCTTAGAAATCAGCGCTGCGAAAAGGGCATAAACTTTTGAAGCTCTTTTTAATTTTGTTCGACTTTCCTTAAATTTGTTTTTCCAGAAGTCACCGAAACGCTACAATATAGTTAGGAAAAATATTTTCAGCCTCGCTGTTTAAAGATGGAAGAAGTTTTGAGGCTTTGTGTTGTTTTCTGAGCGGAACGTAGCTAGAGGTTCAAAATGTTTAGGAAATATTTAAAAAATTTCATGAAAATATGAATATTATGCCCATCTTAAACAAACGAACATTGTATTCTCACTTCATTTCGTATGTAAAACATATCTATGAATGTATGCATCTTAATGGAATACGACCGCATACTGACAACCTACAATGCAATGCCAGCGAATTATGAAGACGGTTGATTTCAAAACAATTATGAAATTTGGTGTAATTAAAGGCACAAAGAGAAAAATTTTTTAAAACTTCAATATTTCAGTAAATTCTCATTCATTTCAGAAGGAAACCTGTTTATTTGAACTAGTATTTCATCTCACACACATGACCACATGACCAACATGAAAATTCGTTACACTAGAAATTAAGGAGGGTTTCCCCGAAAACTGCGGTTTCCGACTTGTATTGTTCTTAGTCTTTATATCATATATACATATGTGTAAATGAAGAGGATGTTTTTAAGGTTTTGTGTAAAGCAAAGTGTTATTAAAATCAATTCACTGTCTATCTGTCTGTCACACGCACACTTTTCCAAAACGGCTAAACCGATTCGAACGAAATTTCGTGGGCATATGGGAACTACAAAATCCCACGCATGCAGTGAGTGACATCAATTTTCGAACAGGGGGGATGTACAAATGATGTATGTATTAAATGAAAGGTCTCAATTAGTACTTTCCGAATCTGATATTAGTTTTGACGTTAATTGCAAAGTGCATGAGTAAGGAGTCAAAATGTACACACTTAAAGTGAGACGGAACTCATTTTCGGAAACTACCTAAACCTAAAATCCGCAAAAAAAAATCAGGAAGATGCGTTTAGATGAAATCTAGGCCTCAGAGTATGTCCCATTACGATATCTGTTCAAATTAACTTATTAATAGTATATTACCAGCTTTTGGAAATTGACTGAAAACCCCGCCTTAAGTTCATCCTAGGACCATCAAACATTTTTTATATTATTAAGAGAAAATACATTGCTTTTGTGAAAACTGAAAAATTATTTTGTTTGCCGGAAAGTTCTAATGTAGTCTGATCTAAAGCAACAAATTACCACTTGTCCCTTCAACTTTGTGAGCATCTGTATGTATATTTGTTAAATACGCATCAGTTTCTTCTTGCTCACATCTGTTCTCTCTGCTGACACTAGAAAAAGTACCGCTATGTTTTACTTTACGCTGAAAACTGCTACTGAATAGAAACGTAACGTAACGTTTGGGATCGTGATTGGCAGCAATACCATACATTGTGAAAACCTTTGTCATTATTATAAAACGTTTGACATTATTCAGATCAATTATTAAATCAACAGATTTAAACAGTTTTGAAGGTAAGCGGCTAAATTGGATTCTCTTCAAGTTGTGGTAAAATCGTGTAATTGACAGTATGGGGAGAAAATCTGATATTCCAGCAACAAAAAGAGCCATTATTCGCTCGTCTAACAATAAGAGCAAACTCAAAATCGCGCGGACAATAGACAAGATTATCGTTCAAACTTTGTTGGAAGACCACACTTTTAGGAAAACAATTTGGAGATTAGTACGTCTTTTTGTCCATTTGAACATTGACACATCTTTCTGCTGAAACTGGTCTAAAATCATATCGTCCCACAAATACGTAAAAATTCATCAGAGACGTTGAAAAAGATAAATTTTAATTTCGCACAGCAGTACAAACATTCACTGCAGTTGACTAGGAGAAGTTAGGACTTGAATGGAAAGTAATTTCATTTATTTGCATTTAGAAAAACTTGTTGCCGCTAATTTCGTTTTTTCCGACTTTAGTTTACTGATGAATCCACTTTGAAGTTTGAGTCCATTGGACGACGATCAGGAGAAAAATAACTCATATAGCCTTGCACTTTATGGAAAGCATCAAAAATGGTGTCCGGATAGCTGCGGACAAGGTTGTCGAACGGAAGGTCGCGGTTCGAATCTCACTAGTGGCAATGCAGATTTTATCGTGATTTGACGTCAAATACCAGTCAACTCAGCTGTGAATGAGTATCTGAGTCAAATCAGGGTAATAATCTCGGGCGAGCGAAATGCTGACCACATTGCCTCCTAGAGGGTACTATAATCCTGCCGTGTACCGTCACTGTCTTGAATGAAGTGCTCTAACACATTTCAAGGCCCTGATCTAATATGGATTATTGCGCCAACGATTATTATTATTATTTCTGAGTTCAAATCGACAAATTAATACCAAAGACAATTCACGCAAGGCACGGTAAAGCCTTGCCTTCGACTTCCATTCATCGATCCGCTCTTGGTCCGATGTCACTCTACTCAGGGGATTGCATGCAATGGACTCGCCTGCTCTTTGCTGTAAAAATAAGCGCGCAGCGAGTCGACTTGGCGATGATGTTGTGTCGCCACGTCAACCACATCATTACCTCCGATGTCACGAGGCAGGTTCATCCGCTCCACGGCAGACCTTGGATGATATATTCGGAATTTGGACATAGTTGTCCGTATCCGCCGCTGGACGTTTTCCAGGTCGGTCTTCGTCCACGGCAATATTCTGAATGCATAAGCCAGTGAAGGAATAGCAAATACATTCAACGAGCTTATTTTATTCTTCCGGGAGAGATGCGATTTGAATACTAGCTTGCTAGATTTGAATTCTCAGCATGCTGGGCGGGTAACCCCGCAAGTCCACCCCAATACTATTTCGCTTCCGTCACCGAAAACTGTACTTTCCGGACGTTCTATTGGGATTTGTCGAAAGATCTGAAAAAGCTCCGTTGGTTCCTTGCGTATGTTGCATTCTGGACCCGTCTGGAATAACCCTCGACTGCGAAAGTTCGGCAGTTGGAAATTCTTTAGGTGCTTCGTCTAGGATGTTACTATGGTCTTAAGGCTTGTATGGCATTTAAGGTAAAGATCCAGGATAACTTTCTTTATTTTCCTTATTTTCCTGGATCTTTTTTTGTTTTTATTATTTTCTTTATTTATTATGGGAACTATGAAATTCCACGCATGCGGTGGGTGACGTAAATTTAGGTGGAGTCTAAAGGGGGGACTTAAAAAAAATTTTCACCGGATATAGTCGTGTGGGGTATCAGATGAAAGGTCTCGATTAGTACTGTTCAGAATTAATATTAGTTTTGACGTGACTTGTAAAGTTCGCGAGTAAGGAGTCAAAATGTGCACACTTAAAGTGAGACAAGACTCATTTTCAGAAACTTTCCAACAACAAGATTTCAGGTGGTGTGCTTAGATAAAATCTAGGCCTGAAAATATGTTCCTTTCCAATATATGCTCAAATAAACATCCTAGTAGTACTAAATTGTACCAGCATAGAGGACAGTATCGTGCATACGCATGCCAAATTTCATGAAGACTTATCAATTTTTGCGAATTTACCGCATTCTAAGCCATACAAATAAGATGCTGACCTCATAATTAACAAGAATAATTAACATTCAAGTGAAATATTAAACTTCCATTCCTGAAGAATGCCATCAAATTATTTGTTTAAATGGCTTTCTAAAAAATAGAAGGCAATGGAATTTTTAACTATGTACACAGGGAACTGTCACACACTTATCGCTTTTCACATAGGGAAACACAAAACCTTTTATACCTGAAGCGTCAAGCTCCTGGTTTCTCGACTTGTTTACTATTATATTAAGTAAAATAGTGAACGAATTTGTATTTCTTTTATTTCTTTTGATTGGCTCCGAATGGTTGTATTTGATCTATGTAAGTTAGTAAAAGTTCTCATAATGAATTTACAGTAATTATTTAATTTGAAGATTTCTCCCCACTCCTCCCTATTTCACGGAGAGCACATACAAAATAAAAGGAGTATGAGAATGCCAAGGGAGGGTAAGGATGCTAGAGGCTGTGCCACATAGACATCTAAGACAGAAGACACACGGATTAAGAATGTGGTTCACCGGGGATCTTCCCTTTGGTTCCAGTACTCGGATCTGCAGTTTTCCGACTCCATGCGGACAGTTAACTCTGTAGTTTTGATATTTTTGCATTTTTTGTATTAGGCCGTCTCTTAAAATTCACGTGGTATTCCTCTTTGCATTTTAAGTTCTTGTGGTAGGAACTATAAGTTTACCATCCCCGAACCTGGGTCGCACAGAGGTATGGAAGGCATTGTCGATAGCACACTTCGATGAAGCTGTAGAATTTGCAAGCAGATGTTCATGGTGAATTGCGCATTTCTTTAGGGTTTTGGCATAGCTCTATCTTTGGCCATTGCATAATTTACTCAGTGATTACAATTGGAATAGAAATCAATCAATCAAAATTTGTTAAGGGCGGTGTCTCTTTATAAAAAGTTAATCAGCTGAGTCAAAGAAACCAAAGTGAAGTGTTCCTAACAAACTCTAACAGCGAAGGTGACAAATAAAAGCAGAGAATTAAATTAGGTTAGAAGGCGAACGGGTCACATAATCCGTATGGATGAGAATAATTAAACTAGAAAATTTGTAAGGGCAATATCTTTAGCAGAAAAAGAAGACTAGGCTGACCCAGCTTAAAAGGGAGCGATGTCGTATGGATCGTAGTTCTTCTGCGATGATTTTTTATGCTCATGAACATGTTGCGTAACATTTACAGTAAGGTGATTGCCAATCACGCTTTCATTGTTTTCTCTTCATTTATACGAATCCCAGCCACAAGTCACTACCTGAACTCAAATAGACAGGCGCTCAGATTCTTTTTCTGTACACATATACAGAGAGATCTCCCATGGACCCTTGCTACAAATTTTACTTAAATAACTTTAGAAGCTTTCAGAGTACAGAAAGGAAGGTCAGTCACATGAATACCTCTCGGGGCACTAAGATAACAGAACGTCAGAGCTATTTGTTCATTTTAATTCTGCACCGTACTGAATTATATATGTTCATATCAATGAACCATATCCACCGCTGTCTGCGTTACTTTTCACTGGAAGAGCTAGTTATAATCAGGACCTTAGGAGTGAATTATCTTTCCCGAGAAATTAATACCGGCCATAGTGGCTGTCCCGATGGCTCAAGTGGTTAGAGTGTTGCGCTATCGTAGCGGAAGTTTGCGTTTCAAATCTCGCTGGGGGCAGAGGAATTTGTTATCGTGACTGGATGTCGGACACCAGTCGACTCAGCTGTGAATGAGTACCTGAGTCAAATCAGGGTAATAATCTTGGTCGAGCGCAATGCTGACCACATTGTCTCCCACAGTGTACTGTGGTGTACCGTTACGATCTTGAATGAAGTGCTCTAACACACTTCAAGGCCTTGATCCAATATGGATTGTTGTGGCTGTGGCTGCGCCTTATTCACTCAAGAGGAAAATATAAAAGGGATATTTTTTTAGATACCTCATTCAATAAATACCTAAAATACCTAGCTAGTAATTTACATTCCAAAGGACATGCACTTTTTAATTCAGTGGTATTTTTCAAGTCAGTTCAATACCTTGCATTCTGCATTCATTCACAAACCACCGTCTGTCCGCAACCAGCCTTTAATATTCCTTAACGTGTTCGATGAATCAATCATAACAGCTATTCTCCCCAAAGCGCAATACATACTGATTCGACTACATCAATTCTAGATTGGGAATATTCTATTATATTTCATCGGAATGGAAAGAATGAAGCCATCATATTACTCCTGAAAAATTATTTACAATTTGCATATGTTTTAGAACAAATTACATGCTATTTTACACACTCAATATGAAAACGAAACAGAATTCAAATATCACCCTAAGGCCGGGAGAATTGAGGCACCTAGTTGGCAACCGTTTTGATTTTTTCCTGGGAAGGATACAAGATGGAACAGCAGATAGACAAAGCCTTGCCGTCATGCAGGGTTTCATATAAAAAAGGACGAGACTGTTACATTAGGATATATTTGGGGTGATTTTTTTGCTTATCGTTGCTGGCTGCCGACGTTACTGCCTAGCAGAGTGCTTTGGGCATATTCTACGGATGACATCGACTTATCTGAAGAATGCCAGAAAGAAATTCTCTTTTTTTAAAAATACATCCCATTTTTAAGCTTCAAGAAGCTCTGGGCAAGTTATTGAGGACGTGTCATAATAAAGCCCTGTTTTAGCATGAAATTGACTACTGCTCCACGACCCTCGATGGAATTCCATCCACTGATATATGCACACCCAGGGGATGTACAGCTCAAGCTAGTTTTTTGAGAGCACTGGAATTTACGGAATGCCTTTTCTATGGAGACAGAATCAACGTGGATCGGAAATTAGTAGAAAATTAGCTCCAAACTGTTGTGGCAAATAATAACCCAAAACATAGGCAGTGATATAGCAGATATAACCAAGATCTTTTTGAAACTATTTGAAAGACCAGACTTACCCACCTTGAGCCTGTAAATTCGTTGATATGATAACACATAACACACACATTGTCAGCAAAATGCGTAGCATCTTGAGCCATATGGTCATTCTCTTAAAACTTGGGAGGCATAAAATGTCGACTACATCCGCTACCGACCTAATTTAAAGAGGTCATGGGCTACAAGGACTATAAAAACTTTTTTCGCTTATCCCAGATCCCAGACTCTAGATGAACAACTGAATGCTTTCACTCAACTTTTCCTGACTGTAACTCATATACACCCATTCATATTTCAACATGCGAACATTTCCTCAAGTATCGAGGCAAACAGGACATCGTTGGATAGCATTTCAACTTCACACACAGTACGCGTTTCTCTTGGACAGCCAAGAACATGTCAGGAGCTCTCAAGCCAACCGCCAGCCCATATGAAAGGACAAAAAGGAAAGGTGGAATTTTGGTCTGATTGAAACAAATGTCGTCGCATTTTTCATAAAATTTTTCTTCACTTCAGCCTCCCCAACCGGATACTTGGCCCTTGCGGATATGGTTTTTAAAAGCGTCGGCGCCAAGCACATAGTTGTGATGTTCTTTTACTAAAGTGGTTAGCACATTATGGTAATAAATAGCGACGTATTAGAGGAAGATGTTACTGCTCCACTTTATTTATGGGTGGTCATTTTTTACCAAACGCAACTAACTCAACTTGACCCTGACCAACGGTAGGACGAGGAGCGCTGGTAAAAGGGTCGGGAGTGAAGGAAGGCTACGTTACACTTACAGCTAAGATAAAAGAAACAGTAAACGATGCTATATGGCTAGATGTAGGCTGGTGTTTGCCAGAATTACTTTAAGTAATGTATATGTAAAACTGGGCAAATTAATGGTGGTAATTAATTGGTACTGGAAACTGTTGTACTTGGCGTAGAGGGCGTCTGGTTGTAAACGTTGTATCCTAACATCTGGTTGGCACGAAATAAATAGAACTTAAAATATTGGATAATATCATATTAGTTTGGAGTAGGGGAATTTTTGTGTAGAAATTCGGTACAATCACTATTTCCCAAAAAATAAGTTTGAATGAAAATTGATGCTGGAAATATCAGGTTCCAAGCCAGAATAGAAAAACTGCAAACTTTTTAATTCGCCCTAAACGTGAGACTATCTTATGCGTATTTACGAGCATGTCCATCTTTTGTTGCAAAATAAAAGTCAACGTTGACTAGAGATTCAACATTGTAAATAATTTTGTGTTAGGTATATGCGACATATACCACCAGATGGGCTGTCTATTTTTGCCTGTAGACTTAAACTACTACCATGATTTTGACTTCTAGAGTTATTTCACTGCGTCATTCCCTTAGACATCACTTTGATGTGATGCGGTAGCCTGTGGTATTACCCTACTGCACTAAGAGTGCTCAGAACATGAAAATAGAAATTAAGGATTTGTACTCCCCGACTAAAGCGCACATCGGAAAAAGCAGGCCTGAAGCTTGCGATCCACAATGTATGTGCCAATAAATAAAGATTTCTGTGCACAGGAAAATTTCAAATAAAAGATTTTTATCCAAATTCCAGGTTAAAAGACGACTTCTTACAAATCACTCCACCTATGTAGTGTATTTGGCGCGGTTAGACTACGAACTACCTGGAAATTATGGTCACCATGGGATAAAAGGGAACGAAACGAAACGAAACCATAAAAAGGATCAATTTCTTGGATGCACGGATTAAAAATAGAAGATGGAGTGTCATGAGAATTGGCAAATACGACTATCAAAATTTGAACACATGCCTTGCAGAGAGGCAAATTTCAGAGATTAAATAGCACCAATATATATATTTTTACATATTTTACAGTCAGAACTAAATAGGCATACTTCCAAGTTTATGCAGACGTTTCAGGGTTATTCTGACTTTTCAGAATAGAAGTATTACAATTATGAGCATATAAAAACTTGAATTTTTGGTGTTGACAGTATCCTGTTGGCGGTCGAAGGGTAGTGTGGGCCCCACAGTGAAACGTGTATTGATAGTCACGATGGAGCATAAAACTCGATAAACGCCTGCCGAACCAACATCAACAGCTCTACTACTTAATCCTATCTCTACCTCCCCTTGGTGATCATTGGCGATTTTTTCTTAATGAAAAATTGCAGACAGAGAAGGATACCAGCGAGTCTCTCTCACTTAAAAACGAGACTAGTCCTCTAGGTTGAGGGTTGGGTAGAGCTTATAACCATAAACGGAAAACCGAAGTTATGGAGCTACGAAAGGAGTATTAGACTTGACGGATTATACAACGACGAACCCGGCAACGGAGGTGTACTAACGATTTGGGAATTTTTCATGGAACATGAATTCTCTGCACAGATCGAACTCTGCCCAGTAACTAGCCGAGACCCTCTCCCAAAGCTGATGTAAGAATACGGCAATGGGGCAGGGAATCTCATTGCACAATTTTCAGGTAGGAACGAGGTAGGTAGGTGGTATGCCGATCTCGTCTTGATGGTTTTCTTGTGACTTCCTGTACCTTATCCTATCCGTCTGCATTAAATTTCAAAAAATATACCGGGAGTTGAATCTGCTGTAGATAGTCTTCTTGTGCAGATGTAACAACGTTGCAAGAGATTCACTAGACAGGGACTGGTGCCCTGGAGACGAGCCAATACACCACATATTATAGTATTCATCCAGTAAAGCATGTGCTCGGAGCAGGTTTCTTAGTCAACTAAAAAGTAAAACCTGCTGTTATTGGCGTTAAAATAAGCGAATGGCTATGCACTGTGTGTTTGCGATGCAAAATTCAAAGAATATAAGCCTATAAAGTCCGTGCCCCTACAGAGGAACCTGCTGAGTCGGAGAAGGCAGTTGAGCGGACCCTCGAAGCTTATCCCAAGTCTAATATCGAAAACGTACTTAGAGATTTTAACAGTCAAGTATTGTCGGAGCCCGTATTCAGGCGATATGTTGGCTCCCATAGCTTACATAAAAATACCAATGCTAACAGCTTGCGGATTATCCAATTAGCGGTATAATCCGCAATTGTTTTTGGAAGTACGTGGTTTGTGCGGAAAGCGGTCCGCAAACAAAAGTGGGCCTCTCCAGACGGGGCCCTTGATGAATATCAGAACATATTGGGGGGCCAATATAGGCTCCGATCATTATCTCATTGGCATTGCACACCGCGCTTGAATATCAACACCGCCTGGTATCCCTTCTGAAATCAGGTGACAATTAACACTGAAGCCATCCACAACACAGCCCTCCATAGCATCTATAAGAGGGAAATGAACGCTATAATAACCACAGTTAACAGAGGTCCCGAAGATAACAGATATATAATCTTCAAAACCACCGTTTCCATTGATACGGCCACAAACAAATTTGGATCCAGTCGAAAAAAAAGTGGGAACGGCTGGTCCGACGATGAATGTAAGGTAGCAACGGAACGGAAGAATGCTGAATACCGAGCAATGTTGCATTCTTAAAGAACAAAGGCAAACGCAGAGGCATCACAAACTTCGTCGAGCGGGAACCAGTAGGTCTGTGAACTTGAAAGTTACAGGGAATAAACACACCTGGCGTGCAATCAGGGTAGAGACTTATACACCTCGGTGTTCATTCTCTCGAGACAAAGAGGGAAATCTAGTTTCGGACCGAATAGGCAAATTAGAGCGATGGGCTGAGTATTTTGGTGAATTGATCAACACCTGGGGAGTTGGAGGGGCCGCCAATAGAAGACGATGGATAAATTCTGTCACCACCAAGCATAGAAGAAACATTCCGTGTAATCCACCGGCTTAAGAATTATAAGTCGCTATAAGCCGATGAATTACAACCGACCTGGTTTAATATGCAGACCCCCAATCACACCAAGCGGTTTATCAACTTATGGTCAAGGTGCGGGACAGCTAATCAATGCATGATGACTGGCAAAAAGTTATCAACTGTTCACGGCATTAAAAGGGAGATACCATGCAATGTAGCAATTATTCAAGTATCATGTGTTTGAGTACTATCTATAAAATATTCTCTGCTATCTTGCTAATATGCCAAAACATCTTCCTACATCTTGCCTTATACGCCAGAACATCAGTGGCTCATACCAAAGAGACTTCATAGAAGGCAAATCCGCAACAGATCAGATTTTCTCTCTTCGACAAGCTGTGTAAAAACTGCTCAAATATGAACATCAGTCGCATCACCTTTCCATTGACTTTAAGGCCACCTATGATAGCACAGTCACGATAAAACTGTACATGGCCATGATAGAAATCGGTATCTCGACGAAATTTATAAGATTGACAAATCTGCGAGGCCAGATAAAAGCGACAGGATCACCCTCGAGACTATTAGACATCAACATCGGAATAAGAGGAGATGCTCTACCGTGCATCCGTTTTAACCTGGCACTGACAAAAGTGATCCGCGATGCTGATGTAAGTTCGAGGCATCCATCCACCCTTTTTAAGTCCACCCAACTACTAGCCTATGGTGAAGAATTTGAAACTATGAGATGAACAACACGATATATACAAACTGTCTTTCTCCAAATCCAGCAGGTGCCACGAAATGTAGGCCTTCACATTATTAAAAATACGACGTATATGTTGCGAACGTCAGCACCGAAAACCAAAGAGGCAACATCATCAAATGGCACTGGTCAAATAAGGACAATAAAGACCAGAGAGTTCAAATTTGAAACCTTTGATAATTTCTTCTATCTAGGGTCGAAAATGACAACCGATAACAGCTTCTAAGATGAAACTGGCGCACGATTGTTGGCAGCCAATAGAGCTAATTTCAGCCTACAAAAGGTATTCCACTCGAAACGTCTCACCATAGGGTTAAAGCTTTTACTGTGCAAGATAATGATCTTTCAAGTTCTCATGTATTCTACGGAGACTTGGGTTCCTAGCAAAAAAAAATTGCGAACTCTTGGCCGCGTTCGAGAGAAGAATCTTCTGATGAATTTTTGGCCCTCTACATGAGGATGGACGATTGCTAGCCTATACAACCATTAAATCTGCAAGCGATACCATGACCGTCTGGGGGCAAAATCCGGCTGAATAGGTTGCGGCGGGCGATCACTTAATCCATATGGATGAGGATGATCCAGCCCGGAAAGTCTATAAAGGCAATATCTATGGTAGAAAAAGAAGATGAGGTAGACTCCGCCTGAGATGGAGCGATGGCGTAGGTCAGGACGCCAGACAGCTATTAGGTATATCGAATTGGTGGACCTCGGCGCAAAATCAATAATAATAATCGTTGACGCAATAATCCATATTGGATTGGGCCTTGAAGTCTGTTAGAGCACTTCATTCAAAACTGTTACGGTACACTTCAGGATTACAGTACCCTGTTGGAGGCAATGTGGTGAGCATTGCGTTCGCCCGAGATTTGGCTCAGGTACTCATTGACAGCTGAGTCGACTGGTATCCGACGTCAAATCACGATACAAATTCCACTCCTGCCAGTGAGATATGAACCACAACTTTCTGTACGACAGTCGTGTGCTCTGACCATTCAGCTATCCGGACTGATGTTTGGAGATTCTTATTAAGTTGGGCCTGGACCGGATAGTGGTTGTTGCGCCATTGATGATGATGAAAAGCGGTCCTCACCACTAAGCGCAATACCAATATTGCTAAATCGGCTGAACTGATGATAGTCAAAAATTCAGTTTTTAGCAACGCGCGTATGACTTTGGAAAGGATGATGACAATGGTAATAGTGCGAAGATATGTATACTTCCGGGCAGAAAAAGAAATCTCGCTGTAGTTAGTTAATTCTACCCCATGGGGTAATACCTGAGGTTGTCTACGGGGCAAGGGAGAGTGCGAGGTAGCTATGTCAATGAAAACACCACACTCTGGTGAGATTAACACAGCGTTTTTTGGAAATTTTCACGTCCTTAAAAAACACAGACCGACATTGGAACGTATCTCATAAGGCTTGTTTTACACAGATCTTTAAGCCGCCATCAACGTACAGTTCGACATTCAGTTCACATTTGACCGGCGGCGGTAACGTGGATAAGATGCATTTGGTATGCCAGTTTTGACTGTATAGCGACCACTGAAATGAAAAATGATTCGACCAACTGGCCAGACATATCTTTTTAGGATCAGAGCGAGGATTTCATGTTTGTTTAGGATATGATCGAGAATTTTATGGGCATATATATAGCTAATGAACATTTTGGATAAATGCCCCAGCATAAAATTACCTAGAATTTGGGAATTTCCACGTCCAATGTTGAACTGCTGATGTTGTGGCCTGCCGATACATGGATGCTGCATTCAGTTCAACTGGTGGGCGGGCATCTTGATTGCTCTTCAGACTTAACCGACAGATCGAACTGCATGTGGATGGCGGGCTTTAGAATCGAGTTCCAGAAGTTGCAGAACAAATTTTGTAACACTGGGAGCGGCAGGAAAGTAGAATTTTGAAAAAGATGCAGGTTAATACTACGAACATTATCTAAGCAATAGTTTAATAATAGCCAAAGAGGGAGCAAGAGAGCAATGATCCAATCAATCAAACAAACTACGATACCTTGCTTACTACTAACACTGAACAACACAGAGTGGACCGGTTTTAATAGGATTAGGTTTGCATCATCATGCAAGTGTATACTGCAACATGTGAAACTTATTGTGAATTGAAAAAGTGGAAGCTTGATATGATACCTAATACCTGATATTAGTCAAGACCACGGGAATGCGATTTAGAGTTTTAAATTCTTGAACTGAATTGAATTCATGGAGCAAGCAATTTTCATTTAGAAAACCGCAACCGTAGTCATCTATATTATGCACATTAAAGAATCTAAACTACTGAAAGTATGCAAGCGCAAAGTTTTCCTCTATTGATTGAATAAGTCCCAAAACTCACCACGTCTTCAGATTTCCCTTAACTTTTCCATCTATTATTGAAAGTTCCTACATGTGCTCTCGGAACATTTTTTATGGAAACTTTACCTACAAGTGTCTACTGCAAGAATCGTTCATCCGTATCCTGCTCTGCTTCACTAGACACCAGCACAAGAAATTACTCGAGAAAACCGCAAAAATTGCTTAGATTGCTGAAGCTTATCTAAATTGTTTGTTGGTTGCCGCCTTTAATGCAGGTGTTGAAGACAGAGACTGTAAATTTTCTTATCTTCAAATTCATATCAACTTTACCGCACAAATGGAGTATGTGAAAATGCATATATAGTTCTCTTGTTCAGCAACCATTCTTGACTCTAACTCCACAAAACACAATTCTGGAACTGACTACTTTATCTCTTGCGAGCGAATAATTCCTCGATAAAATCTTGACCAGTCGAGCTAACACTCTCGACTTTGAAATAGTTTTATCAATTCACTTCTTGGTCTATTCCTTTTCGCATATGTGAGTACGTGTATCCTTGCTAGTTGGGCGCAACCAGAAAAGTCCGTTCTGAGTCCCAACTAGACCAAATGTAACAAGTTCGATAACAAGTTCTGTAAAGCCACTTCAGCCACATATTAAAACTTGCTTTGGCCACTTAACAAACAGAATTAAATTATCCTGAACGTGGCTGACCGAATTCTAGACATTATCGAGCGTTCGTGTTCCTACACTTGTTCTAAGTTACGAACCCTACCCTCGTCCATACGAGCCGCGCCTACTGAACTTTTCAACTGCACTTGATAACCAGAAAGAGCAGTAATGAAGGTTTCTGCTTCAAAGTCCTTCCGCCTCTGGAACTTTTGTCGCTTCACAGCCTAGAAATGATACGTACTTGTAGATAAATATTGTGGGAACAATTGATAATAACTTTGTAGACCAACTGAAAATTCGAATCTGACCACAAGGCAAGGACTTCGATTGAATTTGATGGGCAAGAGCCTACAAGTAATAATATCTACGAGAACTAGTTCCGTCATAGTCATGCCTTCCATATTCGCAAAACATTTTATGAAGAGAATAACTTCATTAAGAGTTGAAAGATTGGTTGCCAGCGAGGATATTATGAGTTCGTATGTTTTGAGTGGCCGCTTCCTCTTTCCATGGAACAATATTGCTGGTAGGTAATCTGATTTTATATACAGTGCGTGGTTAATGAATGGTTGCACTTGTTAGCTTAGTACTGAATCTTCCGAACAGAACTGATCTGTTTCTTTGTTTAAACTTTTAGCACATGACTTTGCAAATTAAGGGATCTTTCAGCATTATTAGGTGAGTAGTAAAACCTCTACAATCGGAATAACCTTAAGAGTTCCCAAGCCTATTTCATATATAACCCTGAGACATCCATAGTCGGAATTTTTACGCGCTTCTTCAAACGCCCGTAGGAATGGCTCACACAATCATCATGAATTTATATCACTGAGTTGTGAAGCATACTAGTAAAAACTTCGCCTGCTAGATTGCGAAGGACGCGGGATTCTCAACCACTAAAGCCATCCCCATTTCTTAGTCCATATCCCCACGAGACAGTTGTGAAGTACTACTTCATAGGGAGGGAGCTGGTTTTCGACAACATGATTAAGTCATGCCCCACTCTTTCTTTACTCGATCCACTTCCGGAAGCTTTTCGTGTGCTACAGTTATTGTTGCGTTTACCGCGTTGCAATTTACTTGCGACATCAGCATCTCCTCCACAAATCATGGAGTCGGATAACTGCATTTAGAGTATCATTGAACCTACTTCTTTCAATCGCAAATCTAAGAGATGCTCCGGGTCCTCGAGTGAACCGGCGCACTGTCCTGCCTCACCGGATACTATACTATATGCGCTGCATATTTTGATCGATATGTCAAAATCACCCTCCTCTGATTCACCGTGTTGTCTACTGTTACCTCCCAGACAGGAAGCGGTTATAGCAGGATGGATTTCACCAACTCGGTGATAAGCAGCAGCAGGCGACTAGATTTTAGCTTTCCAGTCTTAAGCTTCATTCTTGCTAAAGATGAACTAGCCTTTGCTGCCTTTCCTCAGTATGCAGTGCAGGCTCCCCTTTGAGTTCAACTTAGCATCAATTATAACCCGCAGCCATTTAATGATCGATTTTGAAGCGATCTCATGATTACCAACAGATTCTTGCACAGATTCTTTTCCCAGTGATTGATAATAAGGAACGCTTCGGTCATTTCGTCCGCCAAGTCCATTTGTAACCATGTTTTGATTGCACGATTGGTTTTTCTTCCATAAAGTTCCACATCCTCGGGGTACTTTGCAACAACCACCACCGCCAGGTCATCTACAAAACCAATCAGGGTTACCTTCTTTGGCAGCCAAAGCAAAGTACTCCGTCATACATTATGTTCCACAGCAGAGGTTAGTACATCTGCAGTCACAAAATATTCTTTCGGCCTGTCATCCGCCTCGTACCAAAGAAGTCTTTGCGAGAGGCAACTATCGATTATCCGAGCTAAGTAGCCAAGGATACTCAGTTCAACCACGGTAACTTTTGGACCATCCCCAGCTGGTCGAGTTGCAGATATTCCTGACTTTAGGCGTTTCTACCGCACAGCATTTACCAACGCCTGATGCTTCCTGAGCCAAACCTACGACCGTTGCTCTTGCTTCGACTGTAAAACCGGCTTTACGAAACCTATACTGTTGCTCCGATAGACTACCCACTAGCTCGATGAATGGAAGCAGCCTGTTGTATATAAGCATCTCCAATATCTTCCCCATTGTTTCTTAAATGCAGATGGGGCGATATGCACTAAATGGAGCTTGGGGGTTCGGTAGCAGAACCAACCTCAGCCTCCTCCACTGAAAAGGAAACACTTCTTCCACCGTGCACTATTTAGGTGTGCTTATGATCCATGTGGTTCTGATTTTAGCATCACGGGTTCGAATTTGTCTCAAGGCACAGCTGCCTGTAGCAATTCCATCCATTTTCCTGTGTTTTCTTAAGGTTACCTAGAAAATAGCGCTATTCTTTCTGCTGCTCGTTGGTAGTCACGATGATCTCAACAGCGAGATTTCTTGATTCTACCAGTAATTTGGATTCTTACTGTAGTGGAAACGCCCTCCTGGCATTGTCGAGGCACGTGTGTCAGTTACCCGCAGACATAGCTGATTTACCTTTTCCATCGCCTTTGCCTCCTTCTAAAGCCGCCAGGAATATCGCTTCTTCCAAAGCTCCAGTAGCGCAACCAGTTACCTTGGTTTTTCCACTTTTGCTGCGCATTCGAGTGTCGCTTCCTCCGTTTCTAATGTTGAGGAAGTTGGCTTAGTTATCAGTGTGGATGTAGTAGTCACTCACCCGCTGGACCATCCCTCTTGCGAACGAGGTGTTGAGATAAGTCAAATTGGCGATCAAACCTAGCCATCTACCTCGGACAATGAGGACGCATCCAACGTTGGCTGGTACGATATATAACTCCACGAAGTTTTCAAGCAGGGTTTGGCCCTGATGACTTCCTCAGTCCAAAACTCATATGCTGAAATCCGCGACAATAATTTTAGGGTTGTAGTCTCTAGCGTCCAACATTAAGCTCTCTATTATCTCCTTACATTGCGCTAATTTTGCACTAGGAGGGGTAATTCACTATGGGGTTTCACATTGCTTTTACAAAGCCGGATATCGTGAATGCCATTCTTTTTTGTATTCTGCATCCCCACATCGCTGTGTCTCTAGATGAATCGTTTACCTACGTAGCACTAGTTTCAGTGAGGTTCACATGGTTTGCTAGCACCGTTCTTAGCAGCCTCGTAATGGTAGATGTTGAATTGTATCAACCTCTTATATGCCATCCTTTTGTTGTTACACATTACTCATCCATTTCGATCCAGTTCTCCACGAATTGTCATCAGTAGAACCGCCATTTAATTTTTTCAACAGTTTTGGTTATACTCGTGTGCTCGCCACAAATTGCAATCTAGTATCCCTAGAAAAGATAACGTGAAGACTACAGCATCACTTTCACGACATTCTCTTAGGTTAGTTCCTTAATTCCTCAATTTTGGCTTGTTTAGCATTGTACTTCCTAGTTAGTGACACTTTGCGCCTTCACTAGATTGGCATTCAGTCCCTGCGCAAGTTGCACATAATCATTAGCCTTAGTTGGATTCTGCCTTGTAAAGTATCCCTGTGTTCATTCCTATCGATTAATCCATTATGGTGAGGTTAAACTCCCATCCACTCCAGCCACTTGCTTCACCATCATTCGCATCGTGGAAAGGGAATTACGATATAATGGGGCGAGGCGCGAGGAGGAAACGTCATGAATTTTTTCGAAGCTCTTCATATTAGTAATCAATCTAGCATCTATTACCATGTTCCTTGATATTGTTACTATTCGCTATGAACCAATGACATTTTGGGGTTTGTTTAAAGCCATTTAGGAAGACGAATGATTTGATAACTGACTAATAAAACTCACTATTTCATCCGGATCAACCCAATGCCGAGGAAGAAGCTTTCTGATAGTTACTTTACACGAAGATCTGTAACGTACCTGCCAACGACTATATCATCATTCCGGGTGATCCTAATGAATGGGCTTCTATCACAGGCTGCTCGTCGACAAAACACGGCCCAATTGCAAATTCACAAGAATGTCAATCGGGGAAAAAAGCGATCGCTGTTACCCGAGTGTCCTAAAATCTTTATAATAAGCTGGACACTTGCGACAGCGCATGTACCGACTTTTATGGCGTTAACGAAAAGAAAGGCACTTTGCATCTTGTGGAAATATTTCGAACAGATTTCAACGGAAATCTTTGCTCATCCTCAGCTTTCACAGGCACGGCAAATAATTGGAGCAATTCCTCTTCTAAGGACCTTTGGAATCGTGGAAGCAATGAAACATATGAAATCGGGAAATACAATAGAATTTGTCAACATCGCATCTAACCTCTGGAAAGTAAAGAGCTGACTCCCAACACTGTGGCTTAATCAGTTCCTCAATAGGGTTTTTGAGGAGGGTAGGGTTTTTGAGGAGGTTAGAGCACCGTCTACCTGTCAAGAAAGCACCACCGTTTCAATATGGAAAAGGAAAGGTATTCCAATCAAACCGGGTTTATTAGGAACTGCGAAACTACTGAAGCAATACACATTGCACGATTACTTATGAAGAAAGACCGTGGGAGGCATCGCTCTTTCTAGATTGCATCTTTGGATCTAGAGAAGGCGTCTGACGGTATGTCATATAAATTCATCTTGTAGTCTCTGGCAACACTTGGTGCTAGAGTAACTGGTGCACTGGGTTATGTGGCACTACCACGATCCAAAAAGGAAAAACCTGAAGTGCAGCAAGTGTTTCAAAACTGCTGCGTGTCTTTGTGGTCCTTCTCCACTCCTTGATCCCAATGAACCAGGCACTATTTCTACCACTGGCAGTGACTTGCCGAGGGCTGAGCGACTTAAATATCTCATATCAATCCTAGCAGCCAATGGTGCGGCGTTTTTTAAATGCTTTACTCATAAATGCAATTTAGATGAATAGGCTCAAGAGCTGGCGTTCTTTATGAGGTCACTTCCCAAATCCAAAATTTACCGCAGTGTTGTTTGCCCTAACGCTCTCTATGAATCTGAATGCTGTACCAAAAGGAATGAACGACACCTCGCGGTAATGGAAACAAAGATATTACTTTGGACCAGTGGTGTAATGAATAGGAACATCTATGGTCGAACTCACCTGCGAAGATTGCTCTGAACGTTTAATTAGCTGAAAAACGACAACGAGGTGAGCTGAAAAGTCGGCTAAGAGCACTATGAACATCATGTGTTTATCGAAGATCATCTGACGAATTTTTGATAAGCACATGGTCTTCATAATGCACTTAGCCGATATAAATACGCGATTTTTTTATGTGTTTCATTAATATAATAACAGCAAATAGTTTTTCGCTGGAATGGTAAGATGTGACTTTGAAATTGATTTCTGGACAATCGGGGCTTCTCGCCATTTAAACACCAGCTGCTAGTTTATGCTTTACCTTCCAGTCTTGACCTTTTTGGTAGTATTTTTTCTCTCCTACCTTATTTTTTTGCTCTGCGGGTATTGGGCCAGCGTTCTGGCCGAACATCAAGTTTCTGAATTAGATTTAGGAAGATCTCGAAACTTTCGATGTGTTGGTCTACGATCGCTCTGATTTCTATCATTAGGCCACGCCGCAACGTCAGCATGCCAAGTGCGTTTCTGACCCTTAGAGAAATTATGGCTTAAAAGGTAATATTTAGTCTAATCTAACCTCCGCCATTATAACCCTCCTTGTGGATAACCTTGGGATGTGTTCATGACTATAGTGTTGGTCTCTATTCGTACCTCAAATAGCCTACGCTCCAGCATCCTTTGATTTCCAAACGCGTTCGTGAGGTTACCTCTATTGTTGCAATTGCAGTATGTGGTAGATCTATCAATTGATATGAAGCTGCGTTAAAGTCCTGTTTAATTTGCAAGATGCCAGTTGTCGAGGATTGTTCAGGACTTTCTCTAATAATTTCAGCACAGGTGATTCTGAAAAATTTAATGTTCAAAGGATTCTGTCGGGAGCCATGAAGGCGGCCTTTAGCGTATCGTGCCAACGTTCCAGCATCCCATTGGACTGCGGATGGTATCAATGGTCATGTGCCGATTGAAATCCAATAGCTCGCATTCTCTGGTCCGTGCTAATTACGGTTGGTATACCAAAGCGCGGAATTCATTCTCGGCGAAGGGCCTCGGCGCATGATTCTGCAGTAATGTCAGTCAGAGATATTGTTGCCGGCCACCGCGTAAACCTATCGATTATTGTGAGGCGACACTTGTAACGGTGTGGGTCTCACAAAGGGCCAATAATTTCGAGGTGGATAATATGGAACCGCTGGGTTGACCGAGGGAATACGCCTACTTTCTTTACACGCGACGCACTGTCTGGCCCAAGAGTTCACTTTCTTGCTCATGAACGGCCAGAAATATTTTCCGGTTACTAACTGGTTAGTTGCCTCTCACGTAGCTCGAAATGATGCTTCTGCCAGGATATCTCGAAATAAATACATTTGGGTAGTAGGAATAGCCAAAAATGGTGGTCGAGGTCATCACTTTGGTCAAATCTCGAATGGCTATACCCCAGTGCTGGATTGTCACACAGCCCACTTTGCCTGCATATTGTCTGAAATCAAGAAAAAGGTCGATCGTCGTTTCATAAAAAACCACCGAGAGAAACCCCGACATTTGCTCCGTTCTTGAGGAAGCGTCAACTTCTGCTGCATACTTTGTGTTCTTCCCTTTCAGTGTTCTCTCCTGTTCCTCTTTTTAGGCGAGTAGAGATTATTGTTCGATCCTTGGCGAGTACGGAGTGCTTTGAAACCCGGATCTTAGCTTTTGAAGAGCTCCCAAAGGCAAAACAAGCAGGCAGATGGAAAAAGTCAATAGCATGCTTAAACAATAGTCCATGAAGAACATTACGAATTAAGATGGTGTGATATTTCGATTTTGTGAGAGGGCCATCGTGGTCGCCAAGCGTGAAATGGTGTCTCCCCTGCTGCGGTTCTGCTACATGATGGAAGCGTATTTCCGGATGAAAACTCAATCAGAAAGGCTCGTTGCTTGTTTAGAGAGACGTTTAGCAACCAGCATAGTGGTCTCAACTTGACGATGAGGAATAAACTCAACAGAAGGCCGTATGCACAATAATTACACCGGAAAACTTGCTACCGAAATATAAAGCGAACGAACTTGCTAGGTAGGTGCGTATCGGTTCAATTCTCTCTATTTTAATGATAAGATGTGGGTGCAGACTAGAAGAATTAGAAAATTAGCCAATCTGGTTTGCAGAAAATCCAGAAAAGTTATAGAAAAAGACTCACAAAGAACAAAGGGAAGAGTGCATCACTGAAACCCATGATAACACGAAACATCAGCGAGGAACGACATATCGTTAAGGAATAGTAAAAAGTTGGATGCATAAGGGAGCTGCCTCTACATTTTCAACCTAACCCTGATATCCTGAATTAACCTAATTAAATTATTACAATTAAAATATCACTACGTAGAATGTAATATTCAAATAACAAAAGCCACCTAATACCATTATTATTTTTGTTTCTTTTTAACAAAACCTTCTTAAAATCGATTCAATGTCTGCCTGTCTGTCATACACGCTTTTCTCCAAAACGGTTAAACCGATCCAAATGAAATTTGGTGGACAGATGGGAACTATGAAATCCCATGCATACAGCGAGTGGTATAAATTTAGGTGGAGTTTAAAGGGGCTCTCCATACATGCAAAGAGGAGATTCAAAACTTTTTTCACCGGATATAGTCGTCTAGGGTATCAAATGAAAGGTCTCAATTAGTACTTTCCGCAACTGTCATTCGTTTAGTCGTGAATTACAAAGTGCGGGAGCGAGGAGTCAAAATGTACACACTTAAAGTGAGGCAAGACTCATTTTCGGAAACTACCCAACCTAAAAATCCGAAAAAAAATCAGGGTGGTGTGCTTAGAGGAAATCTATGCCTCAAAATATGTCCCATTCCGATATCTGCCCAAATAAACTTACTAATAGTATATTACTAACTTTTAGAAATTCACTGAAAAACCCCCCTTAAATTCATCTTAGGACCAGCATAGAGTACAATATTCCGTATATACGTGCTAAATTTCATGGAAATCTTGCCATTAACGTCACATGTTATAGCAGTCCAAACAAACAGATAAGACGCTGACGTCATAATTAATGGGAATAATTGATATTCGAGTGAAATATTAAAATTCCATTCAAGAAGAATCTAATTCTCCCTAGCCCTTTTTAAGGTTTTATGTGAAACAAAACCTTATTAGAATCGAGTCGATGTCTATCTGGCTGTCTGCTTGTCTGTCTGTCACACCCGATTTATTCGGAAACGGCTGGACCGATTGTCATGAAAATTGGTAGGAGCATGTAATCAGTTGTTCCCTTTATATGCAGTAAGTGGCGCCATTTTGTGTTAAGTTTAAGGGGGTTCCCTATACATGTGAATCAGGGTACGCTCAATTTATATACGTGCATATATATGCATAGTAATCGGAAATAGGCAGTTTGTTTGCTTAGGGTGAGGATAATATCTATGGCTGTAATATGTACGTATATCTTGTAGTTTGGAGAAGAATGAATGAATGAATGATGAAGAGATATGTTGGATTTGTAGCTATATACGGATAGAAAAATGTGTGCTCAAGTTTCTTACATAAGATGAACACAAAGTCTTTACAGTCGAACCGCGAGCTTCCGATATTCCGACTTGTTTATATTTGATGTAGGTTACATTATTGGCATTTGCTAATAATATTAAACTCGGAGCGTGAAGCGTATTAGGTTGACTATCATCAATACAGAGGTTTGCATCAAATAATTTATTTAAATCGTTTCTAAAAAATAGAGGGCAATGGGAATTTTTAGCTATGTGACACGGAGCTGTACTCGTCGCTCCACACATCGTTTTTAAGGTTTTGTGTGAAACAAAACCTTATTAGAATCGAGACGGTGTCTGTCTGTCTGTCTGTCTGTCTGTCTGTCACACCCGATTTATTCAGAAACAGCTGGATCGATTGTCATGAAAATTGATGAGAGTATGTAATCTGGTGTTCCCTTTACATGCAGTAAGTGGCGCTATCTTGTGTTAAGTTTAAGGGGGGCTCCCCATACATGTAAATGGAGGGTGCAAATTTTTTTTTCACAGAATGTAGCCATGTGGGGTATCGAATGAAAGGTCTCGATTAGTACTTTTCGAAACTGGTTCAATATTTGATGTTGAGTGAAACATAGGGCAGTGACGGCTCAAAATATGAACCCCAAAAAGTGTAACAGGTCTCGTTCTCAGAACCTATCCAACCGAAAAATCTGAAAAAAATCGCAGTGATGCATCTCTACGAAATCTAGGCCTCAAAATATATTCGGTTCCGATGTCTGCACAAATAAAGTTAATAATAGTATATTTCCGCATTTTAGAAATTTACTACGCACCCCCCTTATGTTCATCCCAGAAATACAAAATTCGGCATGCGTGTAATGAAGAACATAATGCACAGTTTGGTCAAGTTTGAAGAAAATCCAACTATTATTAACAAAGTTATAGGGGGTGAAACTTCACATTTTTTTGTGAATTTCGTGCACTCTACAACCTGCATGAAGTCATCATCACATATCAATTCGTCAATACCACAACCAAATGAGTTCTTATGAATTGGGTCCCAGGGAATTATTTTGTTTTAGTTTTTTAGTAATCTGTCAAACAGACATGTGTGTATGTAGTTATATAATATATGCGTGCTAATGAACTTTGCGAGTAGTGCCTAATTCAAAATAGATATAAAAAGTAAATCGGAAATATGGGTACGATCCATTTATATACGTGCATATATGTGTACAGTATTCGGAAATAGGCAGTTTGTTTAGGGTGAGCGTAATATTTGTGGTTGTAATATGTACGTATGTCTCGTAGTTTGGAAAAATATGAAGGAATACGTTGGATTTGTAGTTATACACGGATAGAAAAACGCGCGTTGAAATTTCTTACGTAAGATGAACACAAAACCTTTATACCCGAAGCACGAGCTTCCGGTATTCCGACTTGTTTTTTCCTTCGGCCTTTGTCGCGTTCACAAACGGGGTCGGCTCATCGCGATTCGTTTTGTCATTTTATTTTATTAAATGTCTGATCAGGATGTAATCGCGAAGGCTTTAAATCCCTATCGATTGTATCAAGCCACCATTGTTTCGGCCGGCTTTTTGGTTGCTTACCACTGACTTCGATGTTCAAACCAATATTGGTAAGTGAATTCTCGTTAGCGTGAATTACGTGACCACATCATCGAAAACGCCTCTGTCGCAATTTTTCCACGATCGGTGCAAACCCACATCGATCGCGGATATTCTCATTTCAGACATGATCAAAACGTGTCATACAATGCAACATCTTCGTCCCCATTACCGCAAGACGCCGTTCATTGTCTTTTATAGTCGGCCAACACTTAGAACAATAGAGAGCAGCAGACCGACGACATTGTGATAAGTTTTTGATTTTGGACGTGCGTTGATACGTCGATCACAAAGAATACCAGTTATGGAATGCAACTTTATTCAGGTTGTGTTAATGAAGCAATTTCATTACACAGTTCTCCATTGGCTGATAGCATTATCTTCAGATATTTAAATCGCTGAGTTCTGGCAATGACAGTAACCTGCCCCTTGAGATATTTAAATCACTCAGTACTGGCAATGGCAGTAACCTGCCCAGAACTGAGCCATTTAAATATTTCGGGTCAATAATATCAGCCAATGGAGAACTACGTTATGCTGCTCACATGGGGAAACACAAAACCTTTTATACCTGAAGCGTCAAGCTTTCGGTTTCCCGAATTGTTTTTTAATAAAACCGTGGATAAAATCGACCAGGTCGGAATTGATATACAGAAACCCGACAGCGCCGTCAAAAGGTCGAGATTTGAAATACCATTTGACGAGACAAGAAAATTCATTAACCCTGCTTTTTTTTAAACCAATTTACTTAGAAAGATATGAAGGCATACATAATTATTGCTTAGATGGCTAAATTACAAAAGCATTACACATATGGCACGGGGGCGGGATCAATGCCAAGTGCAGGTCTATCTGCTCCCTTTGTGCTGCTTTGTGGGGTTATAGGGGAGATCGCTTTTCTCGCACTCTTCCGTTACTCTTTATGAGTCTGCTTGGTCCATATTGTCATGATGCAAAATGTTTTCTTAAACCTCGGGAGGAGAAATATCTTCAGATAGGGATTGCAAATTCTCAGTATATTTATATATGTATAAGAGAACAGTGTGTTGTTCTGCCGTTTGTACGGTACACTCGCAAAAAGTTTAAGAAGTATTTACGCCTTGCTTCCTGCTCGCGTTGCTGCATGCATTGAATGGATTTTCATGCCTAGGCCAGTTTTCTCTGCCTAGTTGAAAAGTCTTATAACATTTTCCTTCAGCTGAGTTGATTTTTTGATTCACTGCGGACTGCTGGGTTAGACAGCTAGCCCCATATGCATGCATGGTATCTTTCTTTAATAGAGGTGTTGAGGGTGTTGATGTTATGACTGAGGTATTTTTCTTTGAGTGTCGGATACTCCTATACTCTTACTTCGAACCTGGCATCGTGATAAACTAGAGCCTTTTCCTACCACTACAATGCCATTCAGGTAAATTAAGTACGTTTTCTGCTTCAATCTCTTTCAAATGTTGCAGGGGAGCTGCGTAATCCAAAAAGATCACTAAAAGCCGACACATATTACCGTAAACTAACTTGAAGAATTCTCCATTCACGCATCAATTTTCCACTTCCCTGTTAAAAATTGATTGATTACTTGAAAAGCAACAAACACTAAACCGGAAGTCTTCACGTTTATCTACGTCAATAAAATTCAAATTGCTCGAGCGGACGTCACCGCATTTTCTTCTCCGTCTTGGGAGGATTCAATTTTTAAACCATTATAATTAATTAATGAGCGTTCCAAATTGGTTTCTTTTTAACGGATATGGTAATTTGGCAGATGAAATTACTATTTCGGCGTAAGAACGTATAGTCATTTTCTAACGCGGAGAGTCTATTCTGCTTCACTACGTGTTGTGTGGTCCCACCATTGGCAAGAACATTTATTTCATTTTCAAAATTTTGAACTCCCTCACAATATTGTTCCCCTCAATATTGAATGCTGAAAATTCTGCGTTCAGACTGGTGATGGCTTTGAGACGGAACCGTTGTACCCCTAAGTATTTATGTTGCTGGATTGAGTATTCCGTTAGCAAAATCTCATCCTGTAATTTTCATACAACCCTTTCTTCCCAATTAATTAAATTAATTACCTTCAATTTACATTTATAACCCGATACTAATTGCTTCAATGGAGGAGACCCTCTATATGTCTCACTGTTTACTGAATATTCCAGAAAAGTGCTAGAAATTATGCCGCTTTCTAAACATCTTACCGGCACGACACCCTATCTATATTGGCACTCTCCTTCAGTATCTTGATGAGTCAGCTGCCATTAAACATGTGTCTTTTATTATACATCTGCAAAATTTAACTACCTGGAAAAAATGATAATTGCCTGGGGTTCTTATTCGAAAATTATGCAATTAGAAGTTCATTTGGGGTAATTAGTGGCAGATTACATTGGAATAACCATAAGTGAATACCTAGGGTGCCCCCTTATGACCTATACCTCCTTCATGATTTACAAATTGATAACCTTTTACAGAGTGTGTTTGGCTACTGCTGACTTACTCTTCTCCTGTGTAGAGTGGTTGATTCGCATATTTCTGGTTTCTGGGATTTGCTCCCGGAACTGTGGGATTTGCCAATCATTTGGTTGTTCTACAAACACCTTTCAGCATTCTGAACAAGTAGATCTGCAGTTCCCCTTTTTGTTTTGTACTCTTTTTAGCTTTTACCAATTCAAACGGTTCCTCAGCTACTCGAACTAAGACCCGTTTCGCACATTAACTATACGGGCACGTCTGATCTGGTTGGGTTAACCTACTTAGAAAGTAATATCAGCTAAACTGAGATTCTCTTAATAAGGACTAATCTTTCTGAAGAAAAAGGAAACTCAAGTAGAATTATTTCTCCTAAGATTGAAGGAGCCGTGAGTTGCCATCCACTTGTTGTTGGGCTGCAGCAACTATGGAGAAGTTACCTTTCTCTATTTTTGGATAATGCACCTTTCGTTTAGGCAGGGTACCTAATTTCAGGAAAATAAGCACTGACGGATTCGTCCAGTGCAGAGTAACCTATCGATGTTTGAACCGAATATAATTCACAGCGCGTTTATGAATGTATATAAGGAAACGAAAAACCGCTGGCAACTACTTTTGGCCACGTTACTTCCTGCACGTTGTAAGGCTAGGATGATCTGGTTAGCTTCGGATAAAGTAAGTCCATTAGAAAGAAAACCGCCTCCTGTTGTCTTAATAGGATAATGGATTCCATTGCGTGGAATAACCCCCAAAGGACTTGTCGCCATTTCTTTTATGTGCCACTTCCATTTTCTGATCAGCACATCCACGGCTATCTGATCCACACGTTGACTAAGTTCTTCTTTAGTTATTGCCTAAGGGTAAAATATGCGAATGCATTGAATAATGAAAGCTTGGAGCTTTTCAGCGGTAGTCGCGCTCTCTTGCCATGTACTATCCCCATATAGTAGCATAGAGAGGACACAAGCGGGGAACAATCTCAAATTGATGGTAGTGTTGAGATAATTGTACAAATTTTGGACAAAGTATTGAAGACAAATTCAGCGCTGTGATCGACGTTTACGATTCGAATATCGTCGCAACAGTGGGAAATTCCGGAGAAAGATCATCTAAAGCACGTCCTCGACTAATATCATATTACACAACGCAGAACCGAGATGAAGTGTCCCTTTCATCTCTTTAGCTACTCATCATCATGGTTGAGGAATCTGTCTTTAACGTACCTCACAGGAAATATCTAATGGTTTACGGATAGCTGAGTGGTTAGAGCACATGGCTGTCGTACAGAAGGTCGCGGTTCAAATCTCACTGGCGGCAGTGGGATTTGTATCGTGATTTAACGTCGGATACCAGTCGACTCAGCTGTGAATGAGTACCTGAGTCAAATCAGGGTAATAATCTCGGGCGAGCGCAATGCTAACCACATGGCCTTCTACAGTGTGAAGTGCTCTAACACGCTTCAAGGCCCTGATTCAATATGGATTGTTGTGCCAACGATTATTATTATTATCAGTTAACGAATCCGGATAGGACGACCAGGTAGTGCTGTTTTCGCAGAATATAAATAATAAAGAATATTTTGGTAGCTTTGGGGGTTCCCCATACAGCATGCTGATCACGTTAATATGGTAACCAAGGCCGCCCACCATACCACTATCTGAGCCATGCATTTTACGGGCGTTGTCGAAGATGAAGATCCATAATAATCACGCAGAATTGGCAGCGCCTTGGCATTGACTGGGTGCAGCAATTTCTGGTACAGAATGTCCGCCGATATACTCGGTCGGTTGGCATATAGGATAAAGCAGATCATTAATCAGCCGAGAAATTGCCACCCTCCTTTACTATGGGGATTACTAGAAGCCAAATATCTCTCTTTAGTTGGTATATACAAGGCTTTTGAGAGCGTCCCGTACACCAGGCTTATCGATGTTGTACGTCTGCACCACATTGACCCCAAACTAATCAAGTTTTTTGACGACAGCTATGGAATCTTGTCAGTGCGTTCATCTAAGGATACTAAACCTCAAAGCCCATTCAAATCCATTGCTGTTTTGTATGACATTGGGCCCTGTTTCATGTGTATTGAATGATTTTAGATGGCATAGTTGCGTTATCAAATATGGATCAGTGCGAGTTGACACACTTGATGTACTTGGATGACATCAAGTTGTATGCTAATACTGATGACCATCTTTGAAGTCTGCTGTGATAATTAACATGTTCAGCCGCAATATTTGGATGGAATTCGGTCTAGAGAATTGCCGCGTATTAGACATAGCGTTGGTGACTTTCACATCCAAGCATAATCGAGATAGACTTCAACAAGTATGTAAAAATTTTGCAAAGAACTCCAGTTGAAGTTAGTTATTTGAAGGATGCTCTATTGTTCGAATTCATGCAGACTTGTGAAACTGAAATCGCATCTCTGAGGGAAAAATAAAATGTCTGTCCCTTCACTGGCATATGCATTTAGAATATTTCCCGACCGATATGGACTATTATTATATGTCCAAATACCGGATTCATCACATAAACTCTGCGTGAGGCAGATGAACCGGTCTGAACAGTTGATGTTGCAGCACAACGCCATCGTTAAATCGGTTTGCTACGTGCTAAGTTTTACAACAAAGCTGTTTGTAAGCAAATTGCGAGTGAATTCGACAGACAGTAAGCGTGACGCAATATTAGCTGACAAGATAGGTAGCCCCACGCATATTATTGATGCTGTGTTCCTCCTTTAATAGCAATAATAGACGGAAATACGTTGAAAAGAAGGCAAAATATGGACTACTTTCTCTAGAAGTCAAAGAAATTGGACATCGTGACAAGGTGGTTCTAATTGCCATTATATTACCAGCCTGAAGCAAGTACACCATTTTGCAATTGGGTTTGTTGTTTCGTGAGGTCTGGGCTGATTTTTCTCATTAAAATATTATACCACCGCCATCCACCACCAAAATCGTTCTATTCTTTTTTAAACGGGAAGGATTGTCAAAGACAAACTGCTCAGCATTTGTTGCTAGTATTAAGTTAAACCTGGCATCTCCTGAGATTCTAACAATTTGGAAATTATTTAAAAAAATAGTAAAAAGTAATATATATAAAAGTAAAAATAAACTAAAGCTTCTCTCTTGACGGTCACCTACCTTGTCGTCGTGAGGAAGCGTAGTAAGAAAGGTGCTATATGGAATCAGAGGTGAGACCAGAAGCAAAGCGGTAACAAAAACTACAACCAAAGGTATGAATACCATGCCAAGGGCTGAATAATCGCTGTCATGACAGTTAAATATAAAAACCTCAAACTAAAACTAAATGAGCTTTTCGAGTCTAGACTCATTTTCCACTTATGCAAGTGGGAACTAATCCAGTTGCGACCCAGTCTTTAATAAACGAGCCGTAATAAGCCTCTTCCGTAAGTACTACTGACCCGGACTCCAGTCGGTGTCCTCTGCTGAGGCTAAAGTCTTGCCCACTGGTATTCTAAGCGAAACCAATCCATGCGATTACGATGCCGACAGTGTGAACAGTTTACGACGAAACTGCTCCTAGCTTTGAGCACTGCATTCTCACAGGGGATTAAGCTTCGCTGTTAGTGAAGATGTGTAAAATATTACAGTTATTCTTTGCCCGCGAGGCAATGACGGTTTCTGAGCTGAAAAGCGTAATGGTGCCGAATTTCTAGGGCAACTTAGGGTCCAGAATAACATCAACAGCACCACTTGGATGCTTCTAGAAAGCAGGGGGAGAGTCTACAGACCAGGAACTTTCCTTACTATCGATGCTCCTGAACCGGCTCCATTGCGGGTAGGTATCGTATTTCTCAAAGAAACTTTGCAGCATCGTCAGGCAGTCACTGTAGCTATCAGTCGTCAAATCAATTCCTGTAAGACATTTATATACCACACACAATAGCCATGGGCTCCTGGTGGTGAAATCAGGAGCTTAAACTTCCAACATGCTGTGGTTTCAACAAACCTCACTGCTATATTGGTTAAAGACTTATATGAACGCATCAGAGCTATCCAACCTGCCAATTGTAAAGGCATGAGGGTAATAACTGTTAACGCCCAGCATATATCCTGATTTATAAGGAACTAAACGCCCCAGTTACGATCTCTAGAAGGCGCATCAAATCCATTGCTGAAATTGAGAAAACAACCCAGATGATCACAACTAGCTAGAGTGAAGCTTTCGAAGATAGCTGTCCACTCAATATGCCGAAGACGGTTAAAACGCCATAGTGGAACTCGGATTTGACAAAACAGAGGAGAACCGCAGGAATTTTCCTCAAAATAGCGCTAATGTTTGATATAGACGCTGGCTAGAGTCGATACAAGGAGGCTTAGAAAGGTCTCTAAGAAAGAGCATAAGGTCAGCTAAATGATCAGCATGGAGGCACTTTTGCAAGGAGACTAACCCCTTTGCGTCAACCTCTAAACTGATGCGAATTCTTGGCCAAAAACGTAGTCACGATTTGGGTTATTTATGTTTACAGAGGAGATATATAAAAAGTGATGAAAAAATGACGAACTGTTTGATTGAAGTATATGCACCTCCCAGATAGCACCAAAAATCTCATCTCAGGGCCGAGAGATGTATGGAAGCCTCCACCGAGAGATTGGAGTCTCGCATGCAAAGTAGTATCACTGGAGTAAAATAGGGATTTAACTGGTTCCATGGATATAAGTTCAGACGATCATTCTGTTCTACTGATAAAGGGAATGGATGGCTTCGGTATATGCCTAGCACATGCTTATATGATAATCAACCTGCGCAATGTGAAGGTGGTATTTATTTCCAAACCAAATAAACCCAATTACTCGGACGCGAAAAGCTTCCGACCGATCAGTCAAACTTCATTTCTACTAAAAGGACTGAAAAGACTATTACATCGTTTTTTCTGTTTAGGGATTGAGTAGTCTTAAGTCCGCATCCGCTTGATGCCGGACCGGACCAAATGGAGAGCAACTTACTCTCAGTCTTTATGGTCCACGGACTCCTTTTTTCGAGTTTAACACCTAAAGTTCAAAAATCAAAAGAGGAAAGAAAACGGCTAGGTTTCGTATCAGGGCAGATGCGGATTTACATTGAATATAATTCGCAACCTTGTTGCGAGCCGCTTCGGTCACGCTGCTCCCAGAGCAAATGTCAGACAGCGTCTGATGAGTTGTCTCTGCCCTGATACGAAACCGTAGCCGTTTTCCTCCCTCTGTTGAATATTAGATCGGCATAAGGGATACATATATTCTTAGGAAGCCATTTCACTGAAGGCAGCACGCCTTCCAGGAAGGCAAATCTATGGAGATGCAATAATTGAGAATGGAATATTCGAAAAAGAATATGCCTTAAGCGCGTTCATAAATGCGGATGGTGGGCGCAATAGGTCTTATTCGTGACGATTTGTCACACGTGAAAAAAGCATGGAATCGGTCCGCCACTAATCAGTTGGGTTCACACGATTCGAATTTTTTCCAGCAGTCGGACAGTGCTATCGTCACCAAACAACAACCCCACATCAAGCCAAGGAGTTGCCACCAGTTGCAGCTGAAACTTACTCAAATTACCGAAATATTCCTTGTTCACAAACTGGCTTGCCAACTTTCGCCATCCGACCATCCACTGTCAAGTCTAGTTTTAAGAGTGAAATTGCAAGGATTCAGCAGCCGGATGGAGTAATTTGATCTCCTGTCGGCAAGCAAAAATCTTTGTGAAAGAATCCGGGGCCGAGCGTCATTTTTAATAATAATAATCGTTGGCGCAACAATCCATATTGAATCAGGGCCTTGAAGCGTGTTAGCGCACTTCATTCAAGACCGTAACGGTGCACTACAGGATTATAATACGCTATAAGAGGCAATGGGGTCAGCATTGCGCTCGCCCGAGATTATTACCCCGATTTGACCCAGGTACTCATTCACAGCTGACTCGACTGGTATCCGACGTCAAATCTCACTGTCACCAGTGAGCTTGGAACCGCGACCTTCCGTACGACAGCCTTGTGCTCTAACTACTCAGCTATCCGGAGTGCGTCATTTTTGCTGTTCCTTAAAAAGTGGGATATGAAAACCCTAGTAGTACTTTTAACTTCATACTACTCCTTAAACTGCCACATGCAGAAAATTGGGGTTATGGCCTCGACCCCACATCCAACGTGAGGAGGAGGAGGAGGAAACGGCCATGCACTTTATATGCAGCTGCTCGGCCTGGCAACATATCACACGAAAATACCACGGCGAGGTTTTCTTCAATAAAGAATCCGCGCACTCTCTGCCTTTAGAGAGGGCATTGTATAGGCGATCTCCGGAAATAGTACAACAGGCCTAATAAAAGGGCTGAATGATTGGAGCTTCGGCTCCCTCACAAATTAAACTAATTCTGCTTTTATGTATCTACGGAATTGAAACTATTGTGCACAGATGCTTTCAAAAAATATCCGAACCCCAACCCCCGCGCTAAGGTGCACACAAACTGCACTCTTCCAAATGTAGTGAGAATTTTTTATAAAAGCAAAACATTTTCGGAAACCTAATCCTCTATAGAAAAATTCTTTTTACAAGGATAGAATTTGTCTCTATCAAATCAGCAAAAGTGGGTCAGATTCATTGCTTTTATGGATCATAATTTGATATAACACAATACATTGAAACATCTAACGCGAAACAATCGTGATTTCAAAGCGGTTGTATGACCTCTTCATGGTCTTT